>NW_022883055.1:600000-1082327 GCF_011952255.1 Bombus vosnesenskii
ATGGACATCTGTTATGCATATGATATGTATATTATAATAATGTAAATACATATTGTACATAGATAAAACAGATTTTATCTATTGTAAATAGATAAAACAGATACTTTAAATAAATAAAGTAAAATTTTAGAAATGGAAAATCTCAACCTTTGTTTATAATAATTGATTAACTATAAGTATATACCATATACTTAACACATATTTATCTAGAATCTAGAATAAAAAAGAATTAAAAATATCCTAGGAAGGTTAGACATTCAAATAGAAATATTCCTTAATAATCGACGAATATGCAGTGAATATAAAAAGAATTTGTATAGTAGTTAATTTTAACAAAAACATTGTAAAATGTTTCTGTTTATTTAAAACATGTTGACAAACGAAATATATGTACAAATCCTCAGGAATCTTTGAAATTAACTTAACAGAAAAATATTATTTATCCATATCTTTTACGAAAATTTTAGTAAATATGGATATACTCGGAAACCAGAGAGGAAAATGTACGCGTAATAAATATTCGTACAATCCTCATTATATGAAATTATACATAGTGTAATTACAACACAATATGTAGGACGTTAATACAATTGACATCACTATATCTCGAGACATTCTCAACATAGGTGGAGTTTTAGATTGAAGAATAAGTAACAATCATAACCCTAATGTGGAACAAGAAGGCAGGACAACTTAAAAAAAACATTATAAAGATACATAATAAGTGATACATAATACATAATACATGAAATTTCTGAAATTATAAATAATCAAAGATCAACAATCTAAGGAATCGTAGACAGATATAATACAAAAAATGGTTTTAAAATAAAATAGCAAGTAAGCGTACACAAAAGATAAATTAATGTATTGATCGATAGATGATTCGTAAGATAAAATAGAATCCAAAGATAAATGCAATAAAAATAGTAGCTGAACTAAAAAAATTGTCTTAATATCGATATATGCAGCAATAACAGTACATTCTCCTTTTACTGGATGAAAAATACCACGACAGAATAGCTAAAAAATATTACTAAATAGTTTAATAATATTTTTAGCGGTTTAACATATTTGCATCTCATTGACAATGTATAATATAGCGGCCAAAAGTACCGAAGATAAGAAAATAAATTTGCAATCGACTAAAAAACATGACAAAGAATTAATCACAGTTTGGATCTATAAAGCTGTAGAGCTATACATATCAAGGATAATAGGAGCAGATTGCATCTGTTTATTTTATCCATAGTATCATGTACTACAAAACGCATATTAAGCACAATATTCTGAACAAGCACATTCAAGCTAGAGCAAATAAAATAAGACTAGAAAACAATTACATATACCTTTTTACAATAGTAACTTTAAACATGTACGAATAAAATTAGATATTATTCATATATATCTCACTGATTCTAAATATTTTCATAAAATATATGGATAAATATAGTTTCTACGAAATTTATTCTGAAGACTTTTAGGATATGTATATATCTTTTATTCATTGAGATGTTTTAAATAGTTCTACAAAGTTCTTGTCAAAATTTGCTGCTATACAAACTTTTTATACATCCATAGCTTCTTAAATAAATTTTATGAAATTCTAAGAACAATAAAATTTCGAAATAATACAAATGTGTTTATAAGTATATTTTATTTTTATGGTGACGACAACCCACAAGAATACAATCCTGAGGAAATAACAGTTTAACTGAACATTTGCATATGAAACCGTTTATAATACATGATAACGATAATTATTTATAATATATAATATTCTAGACAAAAAAGACAAAAATGTGTCATGATACATAAAAAGTTCCTTAAATTCTGTAAATTTAAGAAGTCAGAACTATTTGTCAAATGTATGAACAAGAATATCTTTTCAGTTTTTGATCTGAATTAATGTAATATAAAATTAAACAGATACGTACAGCACATTGAAGTTAATTGCTTAGAATTTTTTTACTTTTTATTGTGTTTAATTAACATTTAGATTTTGTAGTCTAGAGCTCACAGCGTTGCTTATTTGTTCTTTATCTGCATCGCTTATCTTTGTGCTTGGCGTTATATTTTGACCTAATCTGGTACATGCTTTTTTATGCATAAACCAATGGAGTCTTTGGCATTCTCTGTCACAATATTGCACCGCTTTACATTTGCTGCATTTTTTGTTAGCTTTATCTTCTCCACAAGTAATGCAGACTTGAGCATTGTCTAAGAAAGCTCTTTGACCATCAATCGCAGCTGATACTACTGACGCAGCAGAAGGTGGATCGCTAGCTGCAAGAGTTGCGACCATTTGGCGAAAAATGGTACTTTCTCTATATGGAAATTCTCTTACACTTTCCCTCAGAAAAGCTTCCTGATATTCTGGTATACCGTCGCTTTTACTACACTTTAGGAACTTTCTTATTAGACCCTCGACAGTATCTGATTTTTTTTCTTCTCCTTCTTCATTTGTTTTTTCAGTCTTCTCCGCCTTCATTGCTTCTTGCCTCTTCTGAAACTTGATTACTTCAGCTACAATGCAACTTAGATAATGATATTTAAATGCCATCACTTCGTTTGTTTCTGCACCTCTTGTCATTTCTTTATGGTGCATAGATTCCAAAACTTTTTGTACCTGAAAATTACAAGCAAAAAGCATTATAGCGGAACACTATCCAAAGCTTTATCATTATGCATATTAGTTTGTACCTTAGCAGCATTTTCTAAAAGACCAGGGTATCTCTGTATATTCATAGCTACACGTACAGGATGCACATTGATTTGCATTATAAATTTGTGGAAAGAGTCTGCTAGATGTGGAGGAAGCATCGATTCCGTTTGGAAACCTTGTGGTTTGACATAATAATCTATATCAGCTTTTGGAATAAAATTATTGATAGTTGCTACACAATTATGATTTCCAACAAATGCTGCCATCTGTGCTGGAGTTCGTCCCACACTGTTTGTTGCTGTCAAACGTGCTCCATAAGACATTAAGAGATGACATAGCTCTGCATTTCCACTAAGAGCAGCAAAATGTAATGCTGTATATGCATGCTCATGTTGACATGCATTCACATCTGCTCCCTGTAAAAAATATTTTAATTATTAAAATCATATAATTTTCATATAATATCTTTTCTACAATGCTTTATATTGATAATATTTATTATTCATCCAAAAACGTTTCATCTTAAATAGTAAACTTTGTTTCTTAAATGTGTTACAAGTTATTATAAGAATATTACAAATACATTATATGATAAATATTATTAGAGCAATTAATATTAAATTCAATTAAAATCTTTACGCATTATAATTGTTATGATTTTCCTTTTCTCCAAGATTCTTCAAAAATACTTTTTGATAAAAATTGTTTTATCTTCAAATTCGATCTGCACACAAAAGTTAATTACATTTAAGGATAGATACTTGTTTGTTTGTCAGAATGCATTTTAAATTAATGAATTTTCATTTGTTGATTCAATGTACAGATACAAAAACAAAACGTCAAAAATATATACATATATATGTACGAAACGTGTTTTCGTTCACTTTTTGTTACATATAAATCGAATGTGATGTTGAATATTAAAATTATAAACAGTTTTTTAATTATATTCAATTGTTGCACGCATATTTAAAAAACTAACCTACCTGATCTAAAAGCATCTGTACTATTTCCTTGTTTCCTTTGTAACAGGCATGTTGAAGTGGACTCATACCATTTTCATCCACAAAATCCATTTTAATTTTATTTGCCGCCAATAATGTCTTGAGCTCAGATACTTCATTGTTGCTAATTCTTGTAAAAATTTGCTTTTGTACGGCAATTAGACCCTCTAGAGAAGGCGCCATTTTTTCTACGATCGATTAGTATAACGAGAGTTCAAACACAGACAAGCTACAAGATAGATTTATCACTTCATAAGATTTTATTCTACAACTGAAATACCGATCATGCACAAAATCAAGATTTATAATGCCGCTCGTCGATGATATTAGAGACAAGATGTAATACAAGGTAATTTATCCTATAGGCTCAACTGTGATATACGAAATATGTAAATAGATTGACTATCCGTTTAAATACGTTAATCATTGATTTGACATTGACTTCATATTATATGTCATCTTGTGTCACGCATCCCAAAATACTGGCTACGAAAAAAATCAGAGTGTTTATTATACTCTCTGCGATTTGTTATGGATAATATAGGATAATATAGAACAAACACAAGAATTCTCACGGATTTGACTCGTTCGCAATATGTTAATGATTATAATATGAATATAATGAATAAATATAAAACAAAAATAGTTGAATGTTTTACATTTATAACGAATTCTCAGCAGTTGTTTCCATCTTTCAATATGACCACCGCGCGAAATGGTGTAATCTCAAATTTAATTCCTATTTTTGCCACCAGGGTGCGGATGACTCAGGTACTTTGTAATTACAATTTTCATGCCACATGTGGCATTCGTTATCAATTCGGTATAGTAATAATTTGAATTAAAACTAAAGTATTATATGAAATTATAAATAAAATATAGAACCGGATATGCTATAATCGCAAAGAAGTATTGCACACGATCAAAATAACAAAATACTGTACACACGTTACGTACATTACAAATTATCAAAATAATAAATTACTGTATAATAATAGTTAAATGATTCGTTTAATTAGTTTCAAATTAAAGTGGTGTTTTTTCATTTCATATCCGATTTTATATATCTGAAACATAAAAATGTGCATTTTTATCCCACGACATATCTCACGAAGGGTGCTAATAATTTACCCTGTCTTATGATTAAAATAAAGCTAGGACTCACGCATCTCACGTTGTCTACCTAAGTTGGCAGTCAAAATCAATACTTAAACTTAAAACTTAAAAGCACTACACTAGGCACCATCTATCTCGCGCAGAACAATGATATGGATGTTTACAAACTTAAAATTCAGCATACATCACGTAGTATCCATTTCTTACACAACGATTGCAAACATTGTACAATTCGCAACCCAACTGAGACAACATTCCGTATCGAAGATACTTAGCCTAACTTAAAATGAAAGAAAGAAAACGAAGCTACTGACACTTTATTCACAATTTCGTGTCATACAAAGTAAAATTCGTATTAAAATTTAGTACGGAGTTGTACTAAAATTTAACACTACTTTTGCGGCACTAATATCTTTCAAAATATCAAGGAATTACCTATACACTTTAAGATATCCTAAATAAACTTCCCTTAAAAATAGGAAGACAAAAAACTGCGATCAATTAAAGAATAAAATAACCATCAAACCTATATGACGTATTCCCGTGCACAAAACGACATCAGATATTCAGCGGAAGATCCAGGGATTGACCATCGCTTGATTCCTCTCTCGCCGTTCGAAGCTTACACGAATCATGGTGAGAACCATCGACTATTGATGCTGCGATGCCCCAACTAAGGATCGACCACACGGGCCTAACCTGGCACATTCTAACTAACAAATGGGACTCCCGGTAGGAAGTACCACTAAACAGGATTATGAAACCCCGATTGAACTAGTGGGGTTCACTTCCAATGGGAAGAACCCAATGAAACAGGATTACGAAAGACATCAAATTACACAGCTCCTAACCCAATCCGAGTATCAATATACCAATCGAGCAAAGCTGCAGATCTTCGACTGAACTCTGCGAGCACCCTATATGCATTGATATGAATACCTAGTCAGGTCACATCCAATTAGCTCATATTACTTGCCATATAATTAATAATTATACAAATTATATAGTTAATTGCTTTACTGTATAATGATACGATTAGTAATTATATACCAAATAATACTGATTGCCCGGGTCCCACCACGAGGATGTGCTGCAAATGAAGACCACCCTATCCACGACCTCTTTTTACGCAAAAGAATCTAAAATTTATTCATCATCAAATAAAAATACTTTTCTTGGTATGCGTTTGCACAATGTTCAAAACAAACAGCAAAACAAACAACAAAAGGGGCGTTAAGAAGAAAAACCGACACGAAAACTAGAAATCTGACTAGGTGTAATTTCGACCAATCGCGGGGAGACGTAATCGCGAGGAGAGACGTCAACGGGGGTCGTAAATCCCCGTTACGATTATAACAATCGACACCACGAATTGATCGATCCCCTGATTTCCGTTGAGATAATAAGGGGTGATTGAATTTGTATAACACTGGGATTCACAGTATTATAAAGTATATATTTCCAACACTTAGTTACACTGACGTAGAGAAATAAATAGTTAACAACTTGTCGCACGAAGATGCGATAGACATGTACGCTAGAGCAGGGCTCTTATAATGGAAATTAATGTGTCAATGGACTTAGCACTGTGATATGTTTAGGAGAGAAGATGTATGTTCGACAACACCGAGAACCGACAAAAGATGTGCGTGAAGTATGCGACTCTCGCGCTATGTGTAGACTGCCGCGTTAGGCGTTAGTTGGTAGACTGTGTGTCGCTCTTTTTTTTAATACGGAAGAAAAGTTCGGTGTGGGTGTGCCCCTGTGCCTAAAGAACGCGGATTCGTTGATCCCACTTTCGTTAGGAAAAGTGAGGGTAACGAACCGCGGTGTCGATTGGTCATGACCTGCACTACTGCTCGAAGGGATGAGTAGGGAATCTCCTACCATCGTGGTGCGTAGATGACTGTGTGCGTGAGAAAAACCTAGCTTGTTTTATTACAGGGCTATTCGGATTTTCCTAATGGGTGCATACCCGCTTTCTCCGTGTTTTTAAATGCGACTAATAAACCCAAGGACACCTCTAAAACCGACTGTGTTTCGAGCATATTTTTAAGCTTTAGCAATTCTTCAAGACAATCGGATTGAAGGCATATGGCGAAACAATGCAGGGAAGTGAAAGTTATGGTGGGTCCTTAGGTTTATTGAGGGTCGAAGTGACGTTACGCAGGTCGGTTGTTGTCCGGTCGCGCGGGCTGGCGTGCAGATGTTTTAGGCGGCGTAACACTAGGATTCATGAAAACCTGAAATCTAAAAATTAAACTAAATCTTAATCTAACTGTAATTCTATATGAGGCACTGTTTTATATATACATATGTATATGTACATCAAAATTTTCGACCTTTCGACCTGTCATGAAAGTGAAAACTAATTGATTATGTTTGAGAATTATAATAATTAATTATGATTAAGAGTTAAATAAAAAAGACAAAAGAATAAGATAAAATATATACCACATAGGAATTAACTACTACATAATCTACATTCTACAATACCATGCTTTTACTACGACGCCATGCTGTCACTATGATGCTGTCACAGGGTTATAAAACAGTAATAGGATAACCATTTCTGACAATAACCAGATAATGTCCCAGGCCCAGAAGACAGTAGCAGGTGCCCGGCGACAATCTTTCCAAAGGGCCCAAAACCTTTAGTATATAAGCCTTTCCAAAATCAGCACTTGACACTATTATAGCACTCTGAATCGTTACTCTGTTTGATTCGTATAATAAATTTTACATAGACTACCATATCTAAAGTTCGAATTTCTCAACTTACCTGCGGAACGTTCGAACTATCGCGAAATAATTCAAACGACGTGAGGAGACAATTGGTGATTTGTTAATTTCACGATTTTCTGTGTCTTCTACGGGACAGTGCCATGCTTTTGGCATTGGCTTACAACCAACTGTATTAACCTCAAAGTAGCCTACCTAACCATAAATCGCACCTACGTAAAAACCTAAATATTTACTTACTCTACCTACGTAATAATCTAAATGTAATAAAGGAAAAGAAAGAAATATTGTATGAAGTATGAGTGTCCTCTTCATTTGATGCCACAAAAAATCCTGAAGCAAATTCAATTTGTAAAAGATTAGTAAAATTCTATAAAATATGTATAATTACTTCCTGATTGATAAGGCTCAATATTATTTCGTAATATTTAGCTCTTTATTTTTGTTCACCTTCTTTATTTCTCTCATTCTGTTAAGCCATTAGCAAATATGTAACCGTAAATTGATAAATCTGAAACAAACTCATTTACTAGATTACAAATTTAAAAAAAGGCACCTCTGAAATGAGAACATTTTATGCATGAAAAATAAAGTACTAATTATCAATTAGATTAAATTACCCTCGATTAAATTTTAGCAAAAATAGAAAATCATTTATATCTTTTTAATTACAACTAGGAAAGTTGAAAGCAAGAATTTTAGGTAATTAAATTTGTGTTGAATTAAAAATTGAAAATTTTATTTGAATACTAAGATGAGAGAAAAACCGATTATTATAAAATCACTTCCTTTGTCTTTTAACTTTCACTATCTGTTATTTCTGTTAATTTTACTATCTCATTTCTATAATGAGCCGAAAGGTATGAACATATATAATTTTTCGCCGATTTGAAGAGACACTACCCGCTAGACATAAACGTTAGATTCAATTAGTTATTTAAATTAAGTAATATTTACTTATTTATAATACTTACTTACAAATTATACTTATCTATAATAAGTATTAACTTACTATAAATAATTAGCCATGTCACTGCGCCATGCCAGAAAAAATTACTGAAAATTCTCAATGCGAGAATTGATTGTAAATATTAATAAATAAAAAAATAAAATCAATTAGTTCGAAGCCGAGATGCTTTGTTTACTGCTCGTCACTGTGCAGCGAGACGTTGGCGGAGTACGTGTCGCGATGAAAGTGTTTCCTTTCTGAAGGTGACACTCGTGTTGATGATTTGGCTAACAATCTTGTTTTCCTCCGGACTGATGCTTCCTCCAACGGCACCGAATCCGAATCGAAGGACCATATGATACGAATTCTCAACTAATTTCAGTCAGGTTACAACTGATCGGTTGATATTGCGAACCGTGAACGTTATTAATACTTAGCCAACCGAATAGGGAGATCTCCCTTTTTGATTTTTTTTGTTATTATCAGTTATCGTTTACCTGGAATTGTTCCCAATTAATTGCGCCACTTTCTCTGCTTTTATAAAATACAGTATATAATAAAATACACCAATTTAGTAGTGTTAAAATAAATTAAAAAGTTACACTATCAGTTATGATTAAATAAAATTATAACCGAACGATACCCCACTGTAAAAAATATTAAAATGCAATATGAATTTTTAATTTCACGTTCAAGTCGTGTTATTTATCTTTAATATTTTGTTTTTACCTATATTTTTTTATACTTTTAATATATACTTTTAATTTGATGTTTTGTATGTATAAACAGTATGTGAAATCGTTAAATAAAATCATTACCTCAAAATATAATTGACTACTTAAATAATTCTTAGACTTCTTCATTTTTTAAGTAGTGAATATTAGTTCTCGATACTTGGAAAAATGCGCAGTGGACAGCGTATAGGTTGGCTAGTCCGAGCGCGGTGAAAAACGTATAACTCGCTGTGGCACGCGTAATTGGCAAAGTGTTAAGGACCTTAACTATAAAATGCTAAAATTTATGATGGGTCCGCAATAAGGGTGTTTAGACATTTGGTTTATGTAGAGAGCCTCGGGGCGTAATCAACGGCCACTTCAAATCCTGAACAAATTCTATATTGTTGGTTACATTAAAGCAATAATATAATTCGTGAAAAATTCGTTTGAAATAAGAGAGTGATATTCCAAATAGAACAATGATCTATTTAATTGTCTTCACTTTTATTTTAGTATTCCAAGTAATTAAAAAATTATCTATTATGAAATATGTATCGAATATATTTTAAAATAAATATAAATTGTATATCAAATGTTACCCATGCCCGAATAAAAACGTAATAGAATTGTTCATACACAGTTGTATTAGTTAAAATAAATTAAACATTCCTAAATTCCCATGAAAATTCATCGGATTCATCATTAATCGTCCTATTATATAAAGATTCCTGTTACTTCAACATTATCCCTGCTATCGATCAATAACCTACACAAAAATAACTAGAAGTTAAAACAAATGTATAAAATAATTAAATGAAAACAAAATCAACTCAAATTTTATTACAAAAACTTACAGTAGAACATACCGGTAAGAGAATCATTAAATAAACGTGTATTAATTAAATGATATTAATAACGAGATATAAACGATAGTAAAAAAAGTAATGAAGAAACGACGCCACCAAAAATACACCACCAGTAGGTTAGAATATGTTACAAACCTGACGCAACGCGATCTTTGTTATCGGCACGAAATGAGAACGGAATGACCACTCGCATCTTAGTTTCGCTACCCAATTTCCAAAGTGGTGGGAAGTCGTACGAGCCAATAGCATAATCAGGTACGGAAAGTTAAACGTTAAAGTCTACATAAAAAGAAACGTATATATCTGCAAAAACATTCATCTTCCACGCAGATCTTACTGAGCGATCGCAAAGCGATAAACCGCGAGAATGGTTCGTTAAATGGGATAAACGAGTCAAATAAATATCACTGTACAGAATGGGCTCACAATAGACTTCACACAAGTATTTATCTTATGATGTTTGTTTTTGTGTGATCAAGACTAAAATATATTAAAGTAGTTTTTAACTTGATATCGTTTCTTAAATAATAATACTCGAAAATATTAATATATATAGTTTTCCACTAGCAGTATCCTAATATTAGAATTAATATTACATTAGGTTTACAATATTCAGAATAGTACTTCATGTATCATTATTTGGAAAACAGTACCAATTATCGGAACTCACCATGGGTAGGTAATTACGCTCGGGTCCCATTTACGTTGAAGTGTAAATAGTAGATAAGTGCAGCTGCCTAGTATAGAGGCTGAGATAGGTTCTGCTGCGGGTGTAGATGTCGCTTGCTGGGGTACTGCTGTATTTTTCTTCTCATTTAAAAATCGTGGAAGAAAAATCGGACTACGGTCGCTGGAATTTGAAGAACCCGGGTCCCGAACGTTCGTAACCTAAGGCGCTAACCATTGCGCTGCTGTCACGTAAACTTAAGGGTTGGTTGATGAAATAAAATAGCTGAGTCGTAACACAACTATTAATTTTGTTTTAATTAAACTTTATTATGAATTCAGCAATCATAATGTAACACACACTGAATTAACATAAATCACAATTCACTCCAACCACGTTATGTAAGACTTAGTTACAACGATACGTTAAGTACGCGACTGTTATAAGGGTAGAGACCGGTATAGATATGTTCACTATTCTAAGGATACAGAATAAGTGAGTCTTTCTGGCGATACCATGTCTGAGGAAGGCTAGGGATGGGTGTGTCTAAGGGACTATCGGATTTGTTGATGACAATTTTGGTTAAGGAAGTGAGGGCAGTAGACACCGTTTCCGATTGGATAATAAGACGGTTGGTGGACCAAGAAGGGTTTTAGCCGCCCTCGCGAGAAAGTTGCTAACGGAACATACCAGATGTGAAGAAAACCAACTTTCTAAGCTAACACGTGGTAGACAATAAACGCAAAGGGAAATTTAAGACAAGAAATACTCGCTTGGTCCGAAGGACCTTAACTATGAAAATGCCTAGACCCCTGGTGGGTACTTAAGGCTATTGAGGGTACGCACCAAGAATGTGCAGACATCTGGGTGCCATCCTGTCCGCTGTGTGTGACCTGGTCTTTGATGTGAATCGACGTTACACTGCCGTCGTCCGACTCTAGTTAGTGTCGAGTAGTGGTATTTGCTGTCACAACGTAAAGAATTTTTAAGTATCGGAAACATAAGATGTAAAATTATTTTATAGCAAAAAAGTAGTGTGTTTTGGAATTTATTATTTAGAATAGGTATAATATATGGATTCACATAATCATATTTGAACATTGAACTTATTATCGAAGGAACCAAACCATGCGACAATTGCAGCACACATGAATGGATAATCAGATTTCGTTGCCTTCAATGAAATTTCATTTACTTCCTCCATTCCATGAATACGGTTTGATTTCTTGGTTTTGAACGAACATGAAGTATTACGTTCTATCCATAGACGTTCAATAATTACAGTTTGCATTGGCATTGATTTTATATGAAGTAGTTAAATGAGAAATTAAATACTGTATTTAAAATTATAAAATAAAACTAAATAAAAATAAAATACCATTTCAAACACTTCAAAGATTTCGTTAATATTAAATAAAACAAAATAAACCATTACTTTTATCGCTACGAATTGATGGTATTGGTTTAAATGAATAGTAGAACTGCTTCCGATTAATGGTATAACTGTTATGAATTAAGAGCATAATTATTTTTAATTAATGGGAAGATATCGTTATAAATTATTGGTATAATTATTAAAAATTAATGGAGTAATTGTTTTAGATTAATATTAGTAATTATAAATGAATAGCGTAATTAATGTAAATTATTAATTTAATTATTATAAATTAATAATTTAAATGTTATAAATTAATGGTTTAAATATTATAAATTAATAGCGCAAATGTTATAAATTGATAATTTAATTCGTAAAAGCTCTTCTTCGATTTTCACGGTACGAAAGTTTGTTGGAATACAACGATATTAATCGCATACAGATGAGGTGATTGATCGAACGGATTCTTCCCTTCGTTGTCCAGCGATATCCCCACTAGCGTACGTTCGTTAGATGTACCGTGGCGGCTGGCGCGTGCATGCTCTTCCGAGAACTCGGCGGAAGAAACGTAAGGATATGGATGGAACATTGGGCACGTCGGTGTCGCGCCTTGACAGCGTAGCGCTTTGTATCGAGAAGCTGCTAGAAGGTTCCGTAGCACGTGACACCACACAGACATCTACTCAGGTCACACTCATTATAGAGAGTGGAGGTTCAAAACATTTTCAAGGGCCATGGGTCACTAAGGCAGTTAGTTTGAAAATAACTAGCCAACTGTCAACATTCCACAACGCTCACTTATATTTTAAATACATTTGGTTCTGTAATTTTGTTTAATATATATCACATAATATTATTTTAACACAAACATTGTGTCTTCCACAGATTATTAATTTTAATTTCGAGATTAAATTCTAACAGGTTATGGGCTCAGACCTAATGTGCTAGTGTTGAAATAAGTTCGTGACTAAAGTAAATATTAAACAATTAACATAAAGTATTAAAGTAAAGTATAAGTGTATAAGTGTATAAGTGCGGACTATAGCAAATTAACAATGACGGGTAGTGCACATTTCGAGATTCAAAGACTTAACGGTAGCAACTACCTAACGTGGAGAGATAAACTGAAGTTGTTATTGATTAAAGATAAAGTTTGGACAGTGATTAGAGATCCAACTCCAGCGCCTGACAAGATGGATCAAAATTGGCTAGATAAAGACAATCAGGCTCGTGCGACAATTGGGTTACTTGTCGAGGATAGTCAGCTTATTCACATTCGGGGCGCAAAATCGGCGAAACAAGCATGGGAGGCTCTAAAGAAATATCATCAGAGAGCATCGTTATCAAACAAAGTATTTCTGCTCAAGGATATATGTCGAATGAACTTAGCTGAAGGCGGAAATTTGAAAGAACACTTAACAGAAATGTTGAACATGTTCGATCAGCTAACAGCATTAGGAAAACCTTTGGATGAGGAGATGTCAGTACTAATGATTCTACGTAGTCTACCAGACTACAGTTCTCTAATTAGCAGTCTAGAAAGTAGGCCGGAATTAGATCTCACTATAGAATTCATCAAAGGAGAGCTCATCGACGAATATGAACGGCGCAGAGGTTCAGGATTGACAACAGACCAAAACGAAACGGTAATGAAAGTAAGTGATGATAGTAATAGTAAGACGAAATGTTTCTTTTGTAAAAAATCCGAGCACATGAAGAAGGATTGCCGTAAATACGCCACATGGAAAACAAAGAGAAATAAAGTGAATAAGGTGATGGAATATACACCTGATGAAGAACAGCAAGTTTTTGTGAGTACAGAACTCGGTGAAAAAATTAACAAATGACGGCTATAAAGTAAGTTTCGAGAATGACGGTTGTCGTATTATAAAAGATGGAGTAGTAGAAGTGTTCGCTAAAGCTTCAAGCAACTTATATCTACTGCCGACTATCGAAAGTGCATGTATAGTTAAGGAAAAGGAACACAATAAAAACTGTCAACATACCTGGCATAAGCGTTTCGGGCATAGAAACATAGATGCGATAAAGCAATTAGAGAACGGCCTTGCAACCGGGATAAAGATAAAGATAAAGATAAAGGACATGGACAAGAAGTATTGGGGTGAAGCAATACACACAGCCAACTACATGCAAAATATCCTATCCACAAAACACACAGGTAAGACGCCGTATGAATCATGGTACTCTAAACTACCTGATGTCAAAAATCTTCGTTATTTTGGTACTATGGCATATGCACATATACCTCAAGAGTGTCGAAGAAAATTAGACGAGAAAGCAGAAAAATTAAGGTTTGTCGGATATTTGGAAGAATCACAAGCATACAGATTACTTGATACAGCTACAGATAAAGTAAAAATAAACCGTAATGTGACGTTTCTTGAAACTCATAAGGAACCCGGGACTGAAGAAATTATTCTCGAAGAACAGACTGTTCCTGAAGGTACAGTAAATAAAACTGAAGAAAACAGAGGAGATAACAATAAGGAAATTATTGAAGAAAAAGGACTCAAAGATGAATCCAAAGACAAAGACAAGGGAAATAAAGTAACAAGTAAAGATATTCAAGGTTAAGAGTCAAGGCGATCAAAAAGATCAAATAAAGGTGTTACGCCATGCGGCTTACCATAGGTCATATTCTTAACTGTCGATCGCGGCACTATAATGTCGCAGACGGATCGTCGCGGCTGCCCGGCAAACAAACATTGCAGTGGCAAGCGCATGGTTCATTAAGCAGGGCGACCTCTAGAAACGTCGACTCGTGGCCGTTATTTTACCTCGCGTAAAAGAATGTGGCGTGATCCGAACGTAGTGGGGGTCGCCTTCCAGAAAAAACGGAAAAAATCGAAAGGCGTTCAGAACTTTTCGAGAAGTCGAACCGTCAACACATCTCATATATCGCGCATTACTTATCAACCAAAACGCAGTTACATTTTTTTTTGTTCCATTTATGTCTTCCTAGTTAATAAGTTGTTGAAATAAACATTAATTTATTTGTGTTAATTCTGTGGAATTTCATTGAACTACCCTTATTATCATAATCGAAATAAGGGAATCGATCAGTTCGTGGCGTCGATTATTTAATCGTAACGGGAACTTACAACTCTCGTTGACGTGCTATCTAGCGATCGCGTCTCTCCGCGAACAGTCGAAACAAAAGGAGTTCCTCCCGATAGGTACATACTATTAAATGACAATTAGCCTAGAAGAGCCAAAGGATCGAAAGAATGCATTACCAAGGCCAGATGCAGAACTGTGGATAAAGGCGATGGACGAGAAAATGGATTTACTAAAAAATAACAAGACTTGGGACCTTGTGATTCCACTTAAAGAGCGAAAGGTTATTGAATGTAAATGAGTCTACAAGATAAAGAGAAACACCGAAGGCAAAATTGTAAGATATAAGACAAGACTCGTCGCAAAAGGTTTTTCACAAAATTTGGAAAGGATTACGACGAAGTGTTTGCGCCAGTGGTAAAGCATACTACATTCAGAATCCTGCAGACAACAGCAGGAAACAGTTTACATGGGTCAACCTGAAGGATACAAGATCAAATGATAGCTGATTCACTAACTATAGCTTTAAGTGCAATTAAATTGAATTTTCTGTTACAGAAGTGCAATTTACAGAATTAATGATCAACGACTAATATCGTTGAGGAAGGGTGTTGGAATACAACGATATTAATCGCATACAGATGAGGTGATTGATCGAACGGATTCTTCTCTTCGTTGCCCAGCGATATCCCCACTAGCGTACGTTCGTTAGATCTACCACGGCGGCTGGCGCGCGCATGCTCTTCCGAGAACTCGGCGGAAGAAATGTAAGAATACGGATGGAACATTGGGCACGTCGGGTCATTGTCGCGCCTTGACAGCGTAGCGCTTTGTATCGAGAAGCTGCTAGAAAGTTCCGTGGCACGTGACGTCACACAGACATCTACTCAGGTCACACTCATTATAGAGAGTGGGGGTTCAAAATCTTTTCAAGCGCCACGGGTCACTAAGTCAGTCAGTCAGAATAACTAGCCAACTATCAACATTCCACAACGCTCACTTATATTTCCTGTAATTTTTATTTAATAAATATCATAATATTATTTCAACACAAACATTGTGTCTTCCACAGATTATTAATCTTAATTTCGAGATTAAATTCTAACAAATTTCAAACACAGACGAGGTCGCACGCGAGTCGTGTGTTTCTATATGGCATATAATCCAATAACATACACTTGACGAGGTGCTGAAAGGTCAATCGAACGGTAACGATTTGCTGATATTATAAGAGATGATTTTTTCATTATAACACAATCAAATTTAATAATTTTCTAACTTTTATTTTAAATTGACGCCTTCAACAATTCATTAGAATAACCATTTGTACAATTGTAATAGTTTTTACAAGCTAAAATCAAGTTCACACTTCTGTGGTATCAATATTTGATTTAGAACTGTGTTAATCTATACTAAATGCTAGTATAGAATAATATAGAATAATATAAAAGTAAATACTATGACAATAATATTGTTTTATAAAAAATGTTTTATAAAGTTTTTCATTTTCACGATCTGCTATGACATTTCATAACAATTTATAAATGTTCTTAACTTGATTCTAAGCATATACCGGCTTTCAACAATTAATTGTTAAATATATAAGTCTAATATGTTTTCACATAGACAACTGTTTTACTTTCTTTTTTTTTTTTTATTAACGTGGAGGAAATCCGCACGGACACCAAGCCGCTTCTGGGGAAAAGCGGCGCGGTAGTGCCGGACTCCAACCGACTAAAACCTTCACGATGACCGTCCCGGCTGCGATCGAGAGGGGCCCGGGAACCGATGTGAGCGATACACCCGCGCACAATACGTCCCCTAATGGAGCGATGTGAGGTCGTATCACACCGCGCCTCGTCGCCGGAGCCACCGTGCCAGGCAGTCCGGTCTCCTACCAGACTGCTTTGCGGCCCCGAGACGCTGAGCTGCCAGCGCCTAAGTTTGAACCCCACAGGGGGACGCGGAGGACCCAGCGCGCCTCGCCGAAGCGCATCCACGACCTCTGCCGCGCCCTTGCCGGTCGAACCTCTCGGGGTGGGAGTACTGCACCCCCACCCTCTCCGCAGCCTCTTTCCGAAGCATAACCTGCTCACACAAGGAGATCACGGCCCTCCTCCCTCTCTCGCTTACTAACAATGCCTCGAGACTAAAAAGACAATACTCTTTAGATTGAAGCATTCAATTAGAATCAAACATACTATAAACTCTTATAGCCCAAGTTACAGCAGTACCACGCCAAAACAATTTACTTATAATTCTCAATGAGAATTGATTGTAAATAGTCTACCAAATAAAAAAAAAAACGTCGTCGATAAATTTCCGATATGACCTTAAGGGGCCTCATGCTGCTAACCGGACTGTTGGTATTCGTCGAGTAGTTTCGATATGAGCGTAAATCGGCCGAGCAGGCTACCTCGTTTTCGACGCAAGGAGCTGATTTTTTATGCGTTTGGCATTGTTATGGCGGGAATTAGACCTGGCGATAGAATTAACGAGTTTACCTGGTCGTTGCGTTGATTGTGATGGAGTAACGTAGCACTGTGCTGTTGTCAAAGGGTCATTGGGTGTCAAAGCTGTGTACACTGCTTAACTTGAAGGCTTAGTGCACGTGAATCCGGCTCGAAGGAAATGTTCGACCGTATTCGTCGGGAGACGCAGTATAACGCGCGTACGAGAGTCGTAAGTCAACAGAAATTTATAAGGAGTAACTGAAGACTTGAAAGTTTTAAAAATTTTTAAGGAAAATGTTTATAGATATGTGATGTCAGATTATTGATTAAATACAGGATAAACTTAAAATTATATGAGATCTATAAATATTTTCTTAACCAACGCAATAAGTATGACATTTTTAAACCAGATAAATATAACAAATTTTAAATACTTTGCTTTTTATTTAATAAGAGGTTCGTGCACATACATGGACCGACGATTCCGTGGAAAAGTACCAAGTAAAAGAAAAGAGGAGGAAGAGAAGTCTAAATAAAGAAAAAGATAAGTGAGAGATGGGAAGGAAACAAAAGACAAAGATTATGAAGGAAACGGGAATAAAATAAAAGTAGTTTCTTTTGTATTTAATTTGTACTTTACGATTTGTCCATCTGGACATTTGGCAAATTTTTCTAACTTTATTGCTAAACAACATGTAGATGGCTACCTCCAGCAGGATACCATCTTCGAGTTTACTTTATTTCTTTAGTAAGGTCAGTGGGATATTTTCTTTTTAGTCTTCTTTTTATATGGGTTTTGCTCGTTTCGACAGCCAGCTGTTGATACGTACTTTGTCCACAATTATATCTCAAAATGCGTTAGCATCCCACTAGACACAGTCTCTCATAACTACTTAAACTTATATTAGACTGATGTTAGTAAGATCGTATATGACGTGAAAATAATAAGGGGTTGAGAGAACGAACGAAAATTATTTTGTTTAGAAGGCAATCGTTGAGTCTCTTTTGTGAATATTTATTTATTTATTTATTGTATTAACAAGGCCCGAGCTGTTACCTATGGCTGTGGTTACAACTCGGATGCGATGTATAAAATATAACATACAATTATATACGGACAGGAAAGTTTGTCTTAAACGGAACATTCGAATAATTTTCTTGATTATCGAGAACCTAAAAAATGTCGACGATACAATTCCTACGTTTTCGAAACACGAATATGAACGAATTGTCTTAAAACAATCTTTTTCAAAATCTTTATTTTACTAAACATCTTGAAATTACGTAGGTAATTTTTGTAGTTTATGACGATCTTTTCACGTTAATTTACAAATCGAAGAATATAAACGAAACATTTGTCGATCTATTCTTTACACAAAAGAATTACAAAGTTTTTAGGTCAATTTCACTTCGGAAAATTCTTCGAATCGTTTAGGACGTTTTCTCAAATGTTCATAGTTAAAGAAGACATTTGGAAATTTTATCTTTGACGGTTCCCCCTGTATATATGTGTATATATGTATATGCGTATAAATATACATACATACGTACCATTGTATCTAACAACAATAACTATGAACTATATGGTACATATATGTGTATCTGCACATAGAGAATATTTTCTAACAAGTTTACGACGATAATTTCTTAAATACTTAACATACTCAGTTATTTACCGTATCGTCGATTCTCGCCTTTATGAAGATAGACAAACGTAACTTTGTACAAATTAACATTTCTATATAAAGAGACAAAGTCTACAGAAAATTACTCTAAAGAATTATTCGATAGATATTTTTGTTTGGAATAGTAATGTTATGATAGAAGGGTTAAGTAATTATATAATATTACATTATAACATCTTTATCTTTTTTTATAATACTGATCGAGCAAAGAAAATAAAAGGAAATGGTTTCATAAGAAATAATAATATTTCAAAAAATCAAAATAACGATAAATACCAACAATGTTTAGAAATTAACAATCATAAGCGATTGACCTGCGTATAAGGAAAAAGCACTCAGGAATGAGACACATTACGTATAGACTGCAGATATTAATGGATTTATGAGAAATGCGAGCTGGCAAAAATGCACAAAATACATATAATATTTAAATATCCAAATATAAAAATCCAAAAATAAAAATATAAAAATATCCAAATATAAAATATCTGAAGTAAAGTGCATTTCGAAGATGAAACAAATCCATATTTAGTACCTATTCTTTTAGTTCTGTTCATAAAAAATATGAATTTATATAAATAATCGCAGTTTAATAATATATATTCTAGCGTAACGTAATTTGCTGCTGTCAGTTATATGTAACCCACTTTCCAAATAAATTATTGTTACTTTAATCATAAATTTATGGCATTTTACGTGTTTAATGGTCCAGATCTATACGAGTATTGGACTGTACTAAATATTGTATGGGTAAAAGCGCGGTTGCTTCTTAACGATGACACATTTTCTCGATAACGCTTGAAATTCACTATTCTTTAATGTAAAATTTTACACCTGATCGGTGATTATAATTCGCGTATAGTCTACACAGCATATACGTCCGGTCGAACCAGACGAAGTAAGAGCATTCGAATAATCAAATGGAGATAGTTGGATCTGCGAACAGATTACTTCTTTAACGCTTTATTTATGTAAAACGTGTGTTAATCCTTTATTAACAAATAAGGGGCTCAGAAGAAAAATGATACAAATGACAGCATCTTTTAATACTATAAATTTAATAACTACAGATTATAAATTAAAATGTATTAAAATGTATTATAATGATGCCGTACATATTTATAAAGCCTTGGAAATTTAATAAACAAAGTCCTTTATATAAATGAAGATATCACGTGTCCCTTTTTAGATTTATTTTATTTTCAGAAAAAAAGTGTACTCGTATCATTTTTCCACTAAACCCCTTGGATAAGAATAAATTTGTATTCTATAGATTTTTCTCTGAAAACTTGTTAGCGATACGCTTTCCAGATTTATATTATTTACATCGTACATGTGTACCAGCTTAAAATTTAATTTTGGTTCATCAAATTTAAAGAGTATTTAAATTTATAGGAAAGTAGTATCGAAGTTTCATCGTGAAATTTTCACTTAATCTTATAGAATATCTTTCTATGCCCGCAGAATTAATATTGTCAATCAGAATACAACGAAAGTTAAGACGCGTTAAGATACTAGTTAAGATACTAGAAACTTTTTCTTCCAAAGGACGATAAAATTGGCAACTCCACGAATGAAATATACTCTATAAATTCTATTTAATCATTTAATCATTTCTCTTTCTTTATCAATTATGTATTTATGTTTATTTTATATATTTATATATTTTATATTTTATAGATTTAACGTTTATGTAACGAAGACTCTAACTTTTCTTCGTCTTTGTTTCTTCGAAACATTCTTAATCGACAAAAGATTAAGTTTCATTGAATGTTAAAGCTACTCAAGAAATTTCCTTGCTTCAGATAATTACAGCCTTGAACTTACTAGATCTAGAATAATATTCATGATCTATTTAACGAATTTATCGAGGAAATTTCATGAAGCCTATAATATTTACAGGTTGGGCTATGTTTTACATTTGCAATGTGTTCTTTTGAACACTTTAGGAAATTTCTAAATTTGTTTTAAAAATTATCTAGGTAAAAGTTACATATATGCTACAGATAACATAAAAAGTAAGTAGAATCGCGTTGTGACTGAACAAAATGCGTAAAGCATAATAGTGAATCAACCAAAAGATAGATTATAATGAAAATAAAGAAGCTGTTCTTATTTCCTCCAATATTTTGAGTGCTTCTACAAACCTAAGGAAGGATTTCTCGATTATTTGTGTATAACAAATATTGTCTAAGAGATTTAACGATTCGGCATTTTAACCGATTAAAATGCGTTTTGTCTTTTCAGATTTTTGTCCGTAACATATATGTATAATAATACATTGTGAGATTGATATATTTCAAAAAAAAGGTTGTCGAAGAAAATTATTCCTTCTGTGCACTCAATTTTATCATCTTCATGTTCATAATCAAATTTAAATTCTTCCTGCCTTCTACCTTTAAATTGTGTTTCGTTTGAAGTTTGTATGCTGCAAATAATATATATACGAAAATACGATAATCTCTACACGTATTCGGATACCAAAATACATTTACTACAGATATTCTATAGCGTTATTATTGGTAAGAAAAGAGTCAAGTGCATTAAAAGACTAGTGTGGGTATGAAACAATCGAAAACACGACGGAGCTTAACACGATTCACAGGAGACATCGGAATGTCTGTTTCGGAAATTTCTCGTAAATAAATCGCGTCCCGTTAAGGAAAGCTCCTTTTCTGTTGTCCAAGGAATTTCAAAAGTTCAACGCCACAAAAGTACGCCAAATTTCGA
This sequence comes from Bombus vosnesenskii, assembly GCF_011952255.1. Classification (NCBI taxonomy): domain Eukaryota; kingdom Metazoa; phylum Arthropoda; class Insecta; order Hymenoptera; family Apidae; genus Bombus; species Bombus vosnesenskii. Next base: position 622,047 of record NW_022883055.1, read on the forward strand.
AACCTCGTCATTCAGAGAGTAAAGAATGAATACGAAAGGACTTTTATCGTAAAATCTAAGTGGGTGCGTTCGAAATCTTAGTGATTGAGTGGAAATAATTTTGAATAAAACTATATTTCCACGATAGAATATTAGCAAAGATATACTTGGAACCGGGCACCGTGCAAAATCACAACCGCACTGTCCTAGACTGGCTCCGGAGGTGGATCTCCGTTAACACCTTCTCTGGATTGGATCATCACTTCTGTTTGTTCTTTGGTCAAATCTTGTTGTTCCTTTGTTACGTTTAAATCCTGATCTGCGATAAAACTACGACGAACCGCACCGTTCACCACCGAGGATAGATCTGCGTTTCTTTGTTGTGTATCTCTCCAGGGAGTGGTCAGAATTTTCAATCTCTGTAATTTATTACGTACATCTATCTATCGTGCGTCTATAACTTTCTACGCTGCACAGATAAAACTTATATTGTCATTTACAACATGTCGATTATAGAAATCGTATGCAAATTATTTCTGTTATCCCGTATTAAACAATATCATTACGACGAAAACGCCAAAAGGAAATAAAATCAATTGTATTAAAATCATGATATTACCTGAATGAAACTGCCGGGCGTGACGACGATCTTATAAATTGCGATGCCGGGTATCATGGCAATTGAGGAAGTCGCAATTAACCAGCCTAATACATTTGCCCAGACAGGGTACACGTAATCCTCATAAGTCAGTGGTTCATAACCCATTAAACCGTAAACGATGATAAACTGTAACAATATAAAAAAATTAATTTTTTGGCAAAGAACATGTAGAAAAGGAATAGAGAATTGTGACCTATTTAACTATTGATTGATTACATTTCTGAAAGGAATACGAGTAGTACAAATTTGAAAAAATTGAAAAAAATCTGTACTTAACAAAATATTAGGTACATGTGCATTATTTTACTAATTATGCGAAAGTTAGAAGAAAAGTATTATACTAATTACAATGTACGTTGTATACGATATAGAGCTATGTGTGTGGCAGATATACCATGAGAAATATCGGAGCAACGAATTTCCAGCAGACTCTCCAGTAGATTCCAGGTGAAAACCCAATCATATCTTTAATATCTGCGCAAAATCTATCTACCCCGTAGATCCAACTAACAGCGATCGCCTCCGCCAAAACTGCAAACAACATCGAGTAGCCAGCTGCGTATCGGTCCAATAAGTGGAAAAAGTAAAAGCCACCCTGTGTATAACAAATATCATTTTTTATGTAAAGATCAATTATGCCAAGAAGTTTTTTAACGATAAAAAAAAACACGATTAGATCGAAAATGATCCAAATGAAGTAGCAGAGTCAATTACAATTATTTCATGAAATGCGTTATAGTCATCATCTTACCTGGGAACACGAGGCTAAACCAACGAGGAAGTATAGCGTGAAAAGCGAAGCGACGAAAATTTCGCGATTATTCCCGATAATTAGAAACTCATCGCTAAGAGCAGTTATTATCGCTTCAGAGCCCCCGAACTACAAGAAAAGATTTGATTATGCTCTCAAAAAGAGAATTGATTATACATATAATATAATTGAATTATTATATTGCACTGTAAGGTGTTCGCGATAGAGTATTAAGATTAATTAAGTAATTAAAATTAACACAACTAACATTATCGAATACTAACATTATCACGAGGAATGATAATTTATGTAGTCACAGTTTTCAAGTTAATTACATACTGTTCTCTCGTTGTCTTAATTGCACAGAACAATATTTCATTAAATCTGCTATATTTTTTCTAACAATAATAAATAGAAGTTATATGAATAGCGACATACCGAGCTATCCAACCCCAACGTAAGCAACATCATAAAAAAGATAAGCGCCCAAAACATCGATCCAGGCATAGTAGCGATAGCAGCAGGATAAACGATAAACACTAGACCAGGTCCTTCAGTCGCTACATCCTGAATGGACTTTCCACTTGCTCGAGCCATGTACCCTAGTACAGAAAAAATCACAAAACCAGCGACGAACGATGTTGCGCTGTTTATCAAACTGGTTAATAAAGCGTCCCTGGAAAACATGTAAGCGACAAATAAATTTTACATTTATCAGTACACAAATTTATTATTTTTTATGTATTCAATCGAAATCTATAGATATTTAGATACAAATGTACGATTTTTATTTATAAATATTGGATAATAAGATTGAGAATATTTTATGTAATTGAATGAAAATAAAAATTTGTTCAATGAAAAGTGAAATTTCATTATTTTCTAATTCAGTTTTATTTCATGATAGCGCGTTCGAATGAAAAGTTTATGAAAAGTTAAGACTTTATTTTATTAAGTCAAGATTAAGAAAAAAGAGGAAAATATGTTTCCATATTAGGCTAATTTTCTATCCATTCGTTCTCAATGAGAAATATACTTATAGTAAATAAAGGAGCGAGACCGTTTAAACAATTTATTATACTCATTACTTGTAAAACTTCACTATCTAAAACTAGTTAAAAATGAAATATACTTAATTACACACATATTACTTACTTGTAAACGTTGTTGTGATATTTATTATAACTTGCATAAGCCAAAAGCACCCCAAAACCCGGTCCGAGAGAGAAGAACACCTGCGTTGCGGCATCCACCCACACCTAAATAGAGATTAAGCATTCAGGAAAAATCGCCAGATAGTCTCAATTTTACGATTGAGATCGAAATTTTATCCAAAATTCAAAAAAGGCAGTTTATCTTCTTTAATAAAGAAAGATTTATTTTTTCCGTCCCTTTCTTTCCAGAAGATTACGTTTGCGTCGTAAAAGTAATCGACAAATTTATTAACTTTTAAACATCTTCCTCCGTAAAAAAGAGAAAGGAAGATACAGAGACAACGATTCGCCGTAAATTCTGATATTTTAGAAGTCAACAAATTTTTCTCGGTCGTTGTGCAAAATTTACTCGAGCGATCTAGAAACGGTATTCAAGTCGCCAGAGAAAAATGCATTTCACTTGCGAGTCAAGAGGGTGAGAACGTGAGATTTCATGGCCGTGACTGGACCGAACTCTAATAGTCATTATGACAGGTACACAGAGTTTCCATTTTCAGCGTCGTCGGTTAAACTCGGCACGTTTCTCCCTTTCCCATTTTTCTCACTATCCGATTTTTTCGACCCTCTTACGCCGGTGCATTAGCTTGCTGACCCTCGGATTCTTATTCTTTTCCATGACCACTGTAAATAGCTACATATTTCATAACGCCGCGATCATCCCCTGAAAAGGCGATTCGCTAAATTCAAGAGGCGGAGCCGACAAACTCGCGATAAACCACAAAAGTGAAACTACGATATTGCGTAATAATTTCAAGGTACAATCGCTTGTATATCGTATAAATTGGTTTCAATATATTTTTTATTATTACATAAATTTGATAATATCTGTACGTACGTTTCGTTCGTTTTAACTAAATTATTTCTGACTTATATCTATAAGATGACTTTCAAAAGCTACTGTAATAGAATAATTGTGAAATAACGTTATTTTATTTACCTCAGCTTTTGTTATAGCAGAAAAATTCGGATTAAGGTAGTAGCGTATTCCTTCCAGACTTCCTGGCAACGTGACGCCTCGTATAAGTAGGATCAGTAAAACAGCATAAGGAAATAGAGCCGTAAACCAAACCACCTGTAACAAAAGAATAAAATTGTTTGATCGTTCTATTCGATGGAACGATAATCTTAGATTGTTGATAATAGCATAACGTTTTAACACAAAAAAGTTATAGTTAACCAACAGTAGTCATAAGAAAGAGTTATAACGTGAACAAAATATTAGAGTAAAAAGATGAAGTAACATTTTTGTTCATACTGCTTTTACAGTTATTTCTACTGTAGAATTTATTTCTAGACGACTGGTGACGTGAAATCTAAATTTACACTATAAAAAGTTTACCTTGCCAGAAGTAGAAATGCCCTTCCACAAAGAGAAGTAACAAATCAGATAGACTACCAGCAGACATAACGCAATATCCCATTTAATTGTCCCAAGATCGTGTAAACCTTCGCTTTCGTGAAGCTCCAGAATAGCTCGACTGTCAAGAAAATTACTGAATTAGTTGCTCAAAAACATGCCTTCTTCCTTATTTCGTAATATTTGATTATTTCGATTTTTAAATATGATAAACGTATTATGAAATATGTAAGTATATGATATAGCCTTAAAAAATTGCCTGAAAACAAAGCAAATTGCTATACAGGCTCCGTTTTGTTACCAATTTTCCATAAAAAAAATGTGTATGTATAAACATTCGCAGTCTATTCATAAATAACGAATATCAGTGATATATGTACAACAAAACACAAGCAATATAGAAAATCCACGCTTTTAACGCAAAACAAATATCCAGAATAAAACTTACTTGAAATATTCTTGAGCAGCGCTCGTGTACCACGTATTGTTGTAGCCTTGATTTGAATCTCTACCCAAATGTTCGGCTATTAGGGAGGAATTACTAGATTCTATCGAATCGAGCGAACCAAACATATTGTCGAATGTATAAGAAATATTAGCGTCAAACGCTCGACAATGTGGCGTATTCCATGGATTGTCACAAGTGGTCCAAGGTAAAAGGCTGGAGAATGAGGCGAAGAAATACCTCAATGCCCAAGCAATGATCACATTGTAATAAAAATCGACGTAGAATGCAATTAGTACCACTGCATACCCAATACCTATGCAAACATTCGATTGTTATATTCAATTTTTGAACATATTTCGAACTTTTAATAAACTAGTAATAAACTAGATTTGGAGGTTTGGATAAATCAACTTCATGCAACGGTTTATAATTTATATTAATTTACTACGCTAGTACTTAACTATATTTAACTATATCAATGACCGAAGGTAGAATGGACGCGATTCATTTAATTTTCAGAACGATAAGTCTCTTTCCATATATAGTTAAGCAGTAAAAAGGTAATTGGCGTTTCAGAAGGATTAAAAATCTCGGAGGACATGTCCTATGTTCTGATTCCTGAGCCGGAGAATATTCCATTATCCCGTGGGAAATGTGTCTTGAGCGGCGAATCAATTACGTCGTTCATCGATGCGGATCAGAAGGAAAAAGCGCGCAGAAGACAAGAGTCAAGAAGAATCCTGCATTCCCATCGATCATCACGACGATCCTAGGTGAAATCGTCACGATCCAGGAAATCGACGGAAATGGAAGCTCTTCTCAAGTGGTCTTCCATCCTCGGATTTTCCAGGATTTATACGCGTTACATAATGTACCGTATAGCGCGATGTAGAGCAAAAGAAAAGAAAATATACCGGCCGTGTCTAATGCATAGTTCCTCGTCGTAGAAGATGACGGTAAAGTGCTTTGAAACGTTTCCAGAACTGTCTTCTGAGAGTCAATCAGAAAAGTAATCCCACACAGTGATGCTATTACCTCCATTGTTGATCTTTTCGGTGCAGAGAATCAAGTGGAAGAGGAATTTTAACGCGATTATTTCTAAGCTCGATGATATTAGACGGGGTTTCTCGAAATATGCTGTGTTCAGTTATTTAGGTTTTGAATGCGTATTTCGTATAATTGATTGTTGTTTTATTATACGATATTATACAATGTAAATGGTAAGAAACAAACATTTCTGCGAGCTTTGATATATACTTTAAATTTCTGTTAGGAAATTTATAAAATTAAAGCGTTAAAAACGTGAGTCATCGAAGAACCGTCACATTATTACTATTATTCTCGGTTTAGTAATTAACACCAAGATAATTAAGAAAAGGATCTTACCTTTTAAAAGTGGCACCAGGCGACCCCAACAAGTGATCGCACCTTTTCGATTGAACTGACCCAGAGCAAGTTCCATGTAAAACAGCGGAATTCCTCCTACCACCAACATTATACAATACGGAACCAGAAAAGCCCCTGTAAGCATAAATATAGTATAACATAAATAATAAAATAATAACTCTCTCAATAATAATCAGATATAATAAAAATTTCTAAAACTGTAATTAATGGAGAGGAGAAATGTCTGAACGCTAAAAACTTTTAAATACTTTCACGTATGGTGGTATTTAGGTATGAATAAAATAACAGCGAGTTTTTTCATTAGAAAACGAGAAAATCATGTTCATATCTTTGATCAAATTGAGCGCGTTTAATTTATTTACAGGCACTGTGGGACACGTCCGGATTCTTATCATCTTTGATGACATCTGCCGCGTGACAAGAGACCGATATGAAGAGCGAGGAAAAAAGTGATGTGCGAGCCACTCGCATCATCGTGTTAGCTGCATAACTGAATTGCAGAATATTTAGAGCACCAGTGGCAGCAAGGTGCTTTTAGGTACGTAATTCGATAGCGAACTTTTGAAAATGTAGCAAGGCAATGGCTGAAATGGTGATTCTGATAAAGCTGATTTATCAAACGGTTAAACAAATACAAGTATCATGAATTCTTAATTAGCACTCGGTATTAGAACGAAATCAAGATTATATAAAAAAAGTAAAAATAGGGTAAACAATATATAGTAAATGCATAGCATATTCCAACAAATTTTAGTATGTATTTAGTATGTATTCATTATTTAAATTAACCATTATTTAAGTAAAACAATATATCTGTAACAAGTATTTAAATAATATTTTTTTTTGCACATGTTTTGTAGATTCTAAAAGTCAGGAACATGCATGGACAATATCTTCTATGTTTTGGATACAAATTTCCTCAGATATGTTGAACATTCTTACTCGTTGCCCGTCTTCGTTTTTTCCCAATAAATTCTTCTTAGTAACCACGGAGACGTAATCGCATTAAATAAGGATATTCCCTTTTTCTTATGCCCTGCAGTGATGAATTTTTCTCATTTCTCGTTGACGAATAAATTCGACATAAGTGCTTTTGAATGTTCTTTGTCCATTTGTATAACGAAAATTAAAACTTATTGAAACTTCAATATTTAGTAAAAAATGGACTTGTCTGTTTTTGAGGGAAATAATATAAAGCTATTAGAACTTATTTTCGTAGATTATCAAAGATAAACTGAATACCACATAATGCAGACATTAACTACTTAAAAAGTATTATGTTTTAACAAATCATTTAGACAAAAATTCAGTAAAGTGCTTCGATAAGAATAAAATATTTTTAAGAAATATGTGTTTCTTCTAAATGCTAAATACCATGATGTTTCATCCATAATTAGAAAATCACTTATTAAGTATATTATTAAATATAAGAAACCATGTAATTCGATTAATTATCTGTGAACAATTTATTTTAATTGTAATGTTTTTAATTGTAAGTTTCCTTATGAAAACGTACGATGAAGCATTTTTCATATTCAAATCTCCTTATCCTTGTTAAAGATCGATGATGTGTTGATATTCGTCGATTATATTTCTAATGGTATGGTTAGGAGACTCATCATTATATTTAATATACCACGCTATGTAAACATGAACAACGTACACATAGATATACATATGCATGTGTAGAAAAATTCTTAGTAATCGATTGCAACATTAAATGTAAAATCTCAGAACTATTAAAAGCGACTAAACTTGTTTAAATAATTACAATGTGCTTTAATGTCGTAATAGCTTCATAACAAGTTCGTAATAAACTTGCTGTATTCATATTTACATACAAGTTAAGATAACGGTCTTTCATTAAAATTCCAACAGAATTCTTTAATAATCTATTAAGGAATTTTTGTGTCTTAATTTTGTATTTGTTTCTATTTAATAATCTTATGTTTATATTTCTTTACTATTTTTATTAATAAACGTTTGTATTTCAATTTCCTTGCAATATATATATTCATATAGCATCTCTAAAGAGAGTTCTTCCGTATGTCATGAACAAATGCCCGGCTTTGAATAACATTTCCGTTTAATTTTGGTCCTTTGAAAATATAACGATTTTCAAAGACCGACACTTTGCACTTGGGTTCAACTAGATTTTAGTAACTCATTAATGCTTGTAATACGAATGACTTGAGAAATTTAAGTGTATATAAGATATTTTCTCAAGCTTTAAGTTTATTTAAAGATTTAAGCACATTACATTCATTAATCAAGTATTAATGGTACATTAACAATATATAAACCACGCAGAAACCAAAATGATCCAACTCGATCTTTTATTAATTTCTTAATTTCATTACGTAAGCATACGATCAACAGGCAATTCTCAAAGAACGAGTGCTTTATTCCTATAAGTTCATTCATCGCACATAGATGATATAAATATTAATAAATTCTAAGGTAAACTTAAAAAATAGTATTTGTAACATATTTGTATTTTTCAATTTATAGAGTTGATGAAAGTGACTTCTGAACGGTTTATATGAATGGCTTTTCGCATTCGAAAAATTTTCTGAAATGTTCAATCAACAACATCGGTACATTTTGCAACAAAGCTTTTTGAAATCAAAAATTTGACTTCGAGTAGGAAAAAAATTATAAATATCGATGAATTTATTCCTACACAGTATCCAGTCTTCTTCCTTTTTTCTATTCGCTTCATTCGTGTCTAATTGAAAATATTTCATTACCGTTTTCTAAAAATACACCAATTTAAAATAAATTTTTACTTTTCAATGAAATTAATTTAGATGTAAAATAGATTTGAGATATCTCTGTGCTTCATTAGCAAATAAGGAATATTCATCGATAAAATATACAAAAGGTAGAAATTCGATTAAAACGCAGTCACTGTAACCGCAGAGAATAAAAACTTTATTATGAATGCGTATCCAACGAGAAAATGCATTATTTAAACCGTCACGTTGGATTCATGGGACTATAAATAAGTGAATTAGAACATAAAGTACATTTCCATTTTGTACTTGACCATTCGAAAATTATACATAAAACATTTATTATAATAACAAGATCTTTCTTCAATTTCATCTTATCATTTTATGTATAACATTCATCTATCTTTAATCTAAATTTACTAAATGATCAGAGTTCTGCAATTTAAGGACAGGAGTATACATATGAGTCACGGTATTTCGTTAAAAAATATGAAACCTACACAATCTCTAATGTTAATCATATATTGTATACACAACATAGTAATCATTAATGAAACATAAAGTCTTATATAACCATATATCTATTACGTGAGGAAGTGATTCCTTATAAAAAGAATTAATCAGAAATATGAAAAATAAAGTTTCCTTATACCCGGTTTAGCTTCCTAGAAAATCGATTTCGTAAATTATGTGTGTGTGAGTGTGTGATTTCGTTATACGTAATCTATCACGATACCAACTTTACACGTAGTAAAATTCAAGTTGAAAAAGCTGTAATTTTCAAAATTCCATATTTTCTAAATTCGATAAACACGAACAATTTTTAACCTTTTGCGTAAACATACAAAGTTCCAATTACAGCTTCTATGTATGAAACAATTTGACCATTGACTCATAGATGATGAAGCTAATCGTCGAACGTTCATGCCATTATTCACCATACACGTGTATCTAAAAGTGAGTCGAAGGTTTAACAACATATTATGTAAAACCAGATCCTGTTCTAAGCAAGGATAATTACTTTTTCAAATCTATAATAATCAATCCGGCGATATAAACGTACAAAATCGATTCGCAATGTTCAGTTCAATCCACGACCTATTTTATTTGAATCATATTGTTTAAAGCTGTTTCGTTTACAACGAGGAAATGATGACAACAAAACCGTATGTGGAAAATTTGTAAATTTTCGCAAAGAAGAAGCGTGAAACACAGGGCAAAATCATGGGACATAATGGATCGTATACGGTGTCATGCAGCAGACAGAGGCGTCGCGAACGTCCATGATCAAAGGCCGGCCCGAATGGGAAATTATAATTAATTAAGGTAATTGGAAATTAGCGACCGATCTTGTCGGTACTAATGGTGCGCCCTACTCTCCTCTTAATTGAGTTAGCAGCCGCTTTTGAGGAGGCCCCGTATCGCTGATAGCTGGTCCTAATCGTATTCCTACGAAAGACTCTATAGAACAAAAGCTAATAACGTCGTCGCCGCCATCGTCATCGACCCCGCCGTCGTCGTCATCATCGTCATCGCTGAACTCGGTCTTCAAAGTTGCTGAGAGTTGCTTATGGAAATTGTTGTTAGAAGGTTTGTAAAAGAAAACTAAAGGGTTCGAACTTTGTATGTGATAAATAAAAGTAAAACAGGTTCGTAGAATATAATACAATACCATTATATTACGATTCATAATGTAACCTTGAAAGTGAAACTGTCGTCTTAAGATTTCAACGCGGTCTTTTTTCTAACATTTCCATTTATATTCATCAGACTTTTTCGATGATATTTAAAGATTGTGCTGAATATATTAAATTGCGAATAGCGATTACAAACTTTCTTACTCTTAGTAAATAACAAAAGTATGATAAAAATAAGTATTCTTACATTTGTATTTAAAAAAAAGATACGCAAAACATATGAAACATAGGGAATATGCAAGATAAATAGTACAAAAATCTCCTACAGGTAAAACAATTTATTTTCCAGATCCCCCGCTTTATTAACAATTTTCTATAAAGCTATGGATTTGCATAGACATCCACAGTCTAGTGATAAGTTTAAAATACGGTTTTAATTCGTTACGGTATTTAAATTGTTACGTAATAATCTCGCTCACGTTTTAAAAAAAGAGAACGTTGTTTGAAAAAAAATCTTGGAACAAAAAGTCGCTCATATCAAGACACTTCAAATATTTTCCTAAATATCACGATCGCTTAAGCTTCTTTAAATGAAATCGATCATACAATTTTATTTGAAGAGAATATATAGGAGATGATTGACATGGAAACTAAATCGAAAACATGATGTAACTAGGGCTAAGAATTAAATCTACGTGGACGCTGTAATCTTCCGAGTCGGTGCGTGACTCTTAAATTGCTCTTTCGCTTTAATTTAGGCCAATTTTGAGTCCTGCAGCAGATGCTTTCACGGATAAGAAGCCTAGAGTGAAATCTAAATCTCAGGGTCATTTTCCACGAGGTAAATGCCAATTAGTCGACCGGTTAACGCGATGTTACCTTACTGCCGGAATGCATTACTTGATGCATCCCCTATTGCGCAACTACGAAATAACGCCTTGCAACGCTATCAGATAAAATAACAGGATGTTTGACAGGATTAATATCTTTGAAAATATTTTTCAATATCTTAAATGTTTCACGGATTTCGTAATCGTTATTTCACAACCCGAGTAGTACATAAATGTGGAGGAAAAATCAAATCTTGATTTTTCTTTTAATATATTTTAAATATAAAAATGTTATATACTATATACCTATGTCCTATTAACTGAATTTAATCTACGTTGTCTTGAGAATTACCGAGATTGCAAAATTTGTTTTTGATCGCTGAAAACGCGTTGATAATCGTCGATCAAGCGTGATGTGTAGTATTGACGATTAGAAACGATCTATTCGTTGTTAAGCATTATTCTGTTGCTATTCCTGCGCATATCATTATCTAAAAATATCTGGTTTATCTGATATAAAGGAAACAAAGCATCACAGTTAAAAACACGCTTTTTGTGTCCATTTGTACTTCTTGCGATTATATACAGGGTAGTTGGTAACTGGTGGTACAAGCGGAAAGGCGGTGATTCTACGCGAAAAAAAGTCGAAAATATAGAATAAAAATTTTTTTTTAATTTTTCCATCGAGACAACGATCTACAGTGAGATCCGTTATAACGAGACGCGATAAAGTGCACGCGTACCGACCGAAAATTCAAAGTCGACTTTCTCGAAAACAAAGCCTCAAACGAAAAATTGTTATTCTATATTTTCGACTTCTTTTTTCGCGTAGAATCACCCCCTTTCCGCTTGTACCACCAGTTACTAACCACCCTGTATATACGAATAGTAGCTACATAATTCGAAAAAGATAGAATGTTGCGATACTCACCACCGCCATTTTTGTAACATAGATAAGGAAATCTCCAAACATTGGCAAGGTCGACAGCAAATCCAATAACAGACAAGAGGAAGTCAACTTTGCCGGACCAAGTCTCCCTGCCATCAACGCCGCCATTCATCTTTGGATGATTTTTCACCACCCTTGACGACATGTCTCACCGTTCTGTAATAAACAAATTGATTCGTTAAAAATCATTTTTCCTGCAGAATTAAGGAAGCGAAGCAAACAACAAACAAAATTTGACGATTTCTGGCTTATCTACTGACTATTTCATACTTATAAATTTGTTAATCAACAAAATTTCAGCCAACATGTAATATTATCGAAATATAGGATTATTTGGAAAGCTATGTACATATTCGATGAGATTGGAAGAAAAATTATTTGAGAGGATCAGATGAAAAATGATCTGACAAGTGACAAAATCTGTAATTTGATGAAACTATGAGTGAAATTAAACGTTAATAAAAGATATGTGCACGTCTCTAAACATTCAAATCACGTTACTTACTCAAAAACAGTTTTGAAATTCTCAACAAAATTAAAATTTTCTCAAACTTGGTCACACATTTCCCGAACAACCCGATACAGTGGTCGATGATTTAAATTGTGAGACAAAGAGACGCACTCCATGAAAATCCTGATACGAAATACAGCAACAAATCGAAATCCATCGAATAGACAGGGATATCTCGACCGAGTTGACAAGCACAATGGGTCCTCGTTCCGCGGCGATTTTTTCTAAAATGTCCATATCTAAAAGTTCGCTAATTCTCCGTCGATCGAAATCTAATTTGTCGTTTCTCTGAAGTTTAACCAATATCATCCATTACATTTTGTTCTACCCCGACTATCGGTCGTATTAAAAAAGAAAAAAAAGGGAAGCCGTAAATAAGAATTTTCGATTTTTAAAAGATAATTCTTATAAATATAGGCTAATGGAACTAGTTCATCGTCAGGAAAATGCATTGAATTACATGAAAATTTCTTTGAGTAAACGATATAATGTTTCGAAAGAAGTATAAAGTTTTATTTGGAGAAAAGGACATTTCGTATACACCAGTTTAATATTATGTTTTGTAAAAGATTAAAGATACGATGAGAAGGTGAGAGAGGGAAGGTGACAGAATGGATGTGGTAGAAGAAAAGAGGGTGGTGGATGGAGGAAACGCGTGCGGGCGCGTGCGGGCGCGGTCACGTGTAATTTGGCGACGACAAGTTATCGATAGCCCTTCAGGCGACAACGCTTAACCCCCGAGCGAGGCTCATTGTGCCCTGGTGACGGGTTCCGGATAAACAGCGTATATTTCAAAGGCGACCGCGGTGCCGGCTTCGAGGGGACTCTCGACGAGGGGTTTTCTGTCACACGCACTGATCCATGCTTGTCTATAGATCGACCCGATTAATTGATATTCGGCGGTTATTGCCGAACGACGATAGAACTCTCTTTCTCTCTTTCTCGCAGTTAGTATCTCCCATTTGGTGTCTCTGTAAACAGGTGCGACGAAAAATGATGCTTTTATTTCTACTGATTTTTAATCTAAATTGTTACGACTACTAAAGTTTCATTCAGATTAGTCTTTAGGTGGTTTAAAATCAAGTAGGCCGATCGCGAGTAATATATTAAATTCATCCTTAAGTTCACGAAAAATGTGAAATACCAAAGTCGTTAAATTTCAATTACATTCGTTCGCTTTTTAATTTTAGGCTGTAATCCTGTAAACGTTACATTTTATTCTTGTTCAATTTATTTGGATAAAAAGCCCATTGTGCTTCTCTGATCTGACACAACATTCGCAAAATGGTTTCATGAACAAAATGCAAAAACCAGTTGCAATATTGTACGTTCTAACTATTTATTGGAGATCTGAGTAATGAATACAAAATGAAATAAGTAACGGGAATAAAATTAATATAACATTTGTGAAATATTTATGAGAAATATATTCTATAGGCTAAAACTACTATTTATAATATTACCATTCAATGAATAGTATTCATGAAATTATTATTAGCATAATAGGCTCCAACGTTAAAAGAAAACTAGAAAACAACAAGCCCAAGGAAAAGTCTGTAAAATAACTACGATTTGATTGAAAATTCCATGATTAGAGTTTTATTTAATACTACTGAAGTATTTAGTTTAAAACACAAAACTCATAGTAATAAAGAAAACTTTAACTCTTTTAGAACATAAAAAAGCTGCAATATGTGTTCTAAACTAAAATTAAGACATGATAACTATAAAAAAAGATGTACTTAAAATTTTAATGAAAGAATCAATTTCAGCCATTAATTCGCCATTCATTTTTAAAATTTAATAAAACTCACATACCATTATCGCTAATCGATGGTTTTAATGATTATGAATCATAAATGTTATTTTTCACTATAATATTAAACGATTTATATACAGAGAATTATTTCAAACACATAACACTGAATAATAATTGTAATTGCGACGATAAAAACAATTGTTTCCCGCACCAGGTCATCCCACAGAGTCTAACGTTACGCATAGAATTACACAGTAAGACGTTGAAGTCAAACTAGTTTTAATCACAGGCGCGTGCAATCAAACATTATGAAACAAATATCTTACCGAGAAACAAATCTAAGGCACGTACACCGCTTCGAGATCTAGAAAAGACAGCCTTGTTCGGAAAAAAGCGAACGAAACATAACCGTCGCGTGTTCCTCAAGATTTAAACGGTGACACACGAATGCACTGAAGAAATAGAGGGAGATCGAACGTTGAAAGTGTGCAAATTCGAAGAAACGGAATGGCTAACTCCGGTGGGGCTAGAGCTTTTATCTTCTATTCAAGGTAACGTTGCAAGATTGTGTCTTTCTTTTCCTGTTCTTATTATATCATTAGATTGATCGCACAATTCCGTCATTTTTTTTTTCATGAAAAATAATCAATTGTTTTAACTGAAATTTCTTCTAATTAATCTTCAATATAACATTCATTGGTACTTATAGTTTCCTTTCTCTTATCTAACAGTTCATTTATTCCATCGTTGTTGAATTTTTAATTTTTATTACTAACATATTCTTTCAATAACTCGATATTAAACATTTTTCTTCTGTCAAAAGTTTTACAAAGATATGAATAAATTATCAATCTGTCTGGAAAATCCTATAAAACTGACTCTGTAACAAATTTTTCTCTCTAATACCCGTACAAGATGCAACGTTTAGGAAGCGCTTTGCTATGAAGCGACATAATCTGTTTAACAATTCTGCAATATTATATCATTGATTTACAGTTTACGTTTTAACGATTGAAATATATGTTTCATATAGAAAAAATCTAGAGACTGAACTTTTCTATCAAGCTAATATCATTCCTCAAATAATACTCAAGAAAACACTTTCGCGTTTCATATAAAGGAATATCAGCAATTAATCGATCATAGTTTCCTTCGTTCTTTATTTTTCATATTCATTTCACGTTATAGTTTTCTCAGTTTCACACGGCGCGGACTTATTTCGTTGACTTCCCTTTTTTAAATTTCCCTTTCTCTTTATTATATACAAGTATAGCGAAATCATCTTGCAATCACTCTTTGAAAGGAATAATAGTCATAGCTAAGTTAAATTAGCAATTTTGTTATAAATTAGCAATTTTAATACTTTCATGCAGTAGGTAATAGGAAAATAGAATTTCATTCTTAAAATTTTGTTGTATGTATATATAAATACGCTTAATAGTATAACGCCACCATTTTGATCTTTGACATAACATTTTAATAGATCTCAAATATTAAACCATTTTTACTTCTACATTCTATTACAACTTCTAAGATTTTATGTCAATATATCAAGGAAAACATATCCTTTGGTATAGAATTCTTCGTAACATACCTATTTATTAAAAGCGAATTAGAGTTGAAATATGAGAGTATAAGAAATAATTGTTGAAACCACAAACGACCATGAAAAATATAAGTATTTACACATGGAACGTACACTTGTAACGTCAAACCCGTTCAAATAATTGTTCGAACTTATTCTGTTTATAAACTTTATCTTTACTAGATTATTTTCGTAACATTTATAAAATAAATAAAAATCTATTTTCAATCATTTTTTATACCTTAAGATACCATAGTAAATAATACTTAACTTAGTGATAGGTAATTTTAATATGTATGCACCTATAATAAATCATAAAGAAAATGTATTTCGATATTCTTCCTTAACAAACTTGTTGTTTGTTCCCGTTGTTCCCCAAACAACAGATAACAGATAGTAATATTCCTACGATAGTAATGAAAGGAATTTGCAGTTATGTCCAGAAGATATTTAAAAAAAGGTTACATACAATATTTAAAATAAAAGATACCTATACTGACCTTTCTACAATTGTTAAAATGTTATCTAAAATCCTGAGAAATATAGAAAAGAAATGAAAAATATCATTTAGTAAATAAATAATTAATACAAATGTTCAAATCGTCTTTCAATATAAATTTATCGTTTGTTTCTTTTTGTTATTAATAAAATCTTCTATAATCAGAGACAGTTATATCTGGTAACTTTGATTCAAATTTTCCCTCCTTATTATTCATATTCTTCTATTTCTTGATACTAGCTCCTTAATTAATTATGACCTTGTTTCTGTGAGAGTACAAATTATTTCCCAAAATGTCTGGATCTTAAAAGATAGATGCATGATTTTTATATCTCCTAATTCATAAGAAATTAACAAATAAGTCAAGTTCTTGAATACCAATAGAAATTATAATCGACGTTGAATACTTGAGATCGTGTACTTTTCACTTACCAAATAACCTCTCCGAAATGATTAACGAACGAGAACGACGATGCTGTGGCTCGACAAGACACTGCTACAGTGACCACAAGCTTCTTCAGTCCACACGACTCCCACGACGAGAACCCGCCACAGGGTCAAAAGTACCTCGAAACTCGTATCCGTCAGACCCATTACCGCGTCACTAACCGTCCACGAAATATTTTTTTTTACTTTGCGTGGAAGATCTTCCAGACGAATTGCAACTTCAAACTAAATTCAATGATTACTTGTACTTCGAATACAGAAAAAGTTCGCGTTTGTCTTTTTTTCCACTTATTTTACTTTGCAAACGTAACAAAAGAAATCATCGAATCATGAAAATTTCTAATTATTGCTTTTTATGTACATGTTTTGTTTCAAATTGTAATTAAATAGTTTACAAAAATCACAGCAGCAAAAATGGGTGGTCGATCGCTTTGCTGGCTGTCTCCGGAAGCAATTACCCATTGGTCACGATGACAGACCATCAGAAAGTTATGGTATAAATTAGAAAAGAGAACCTTGTCGCAAAGGTTCGAAAGAATGAATGAGGAAATTTGCCGGCAGCAGGACGTATATACGCGCTGAGGTCACGTGACACTGCGTAGTCCAAACCAGACACGAACTTACGTCTGCGCATGCACGGAATTTCGCGGCATCCAAAAAGGCCTCACGCGTCGGTTCTTTGAATAAAAAATTGTAATTAAAAATTTTATTTTACATGCTTTGAAAATAACAATTTAATTTTGAAATAAATTTAATGCAGTCATGTATGCGTGTTACATGTAAACCGCGTGTATATACCTAAGAAAATGTTATAACTTCCTAAATAAAAAATAATAAATATTTAACTGTTATATTTATCGAATTCATGTACAATATAGAAAATAAAAGACCTTCCTTCTTTTTATTCCTTATCCTAGAATGTTATTTTTGATTGCTTTAAAATTAACTTTAAAATCTAAATTGATTACTTTAAAACTATGTATGTGTATTTTGAATATACAAATTCATCGTATCTTAAATGTGCGCACCATGTATGATTCTACATATATAAATTTTTTTAGTAGATTAATAAATTTATACTGCACTATAGATGAAGATCACTACGTGATCGTAATTACAGAAATCAATATCACTCAGAAATAATAGAAAGTTAGTGTAATTATTTTTCTACATAAAGAATCAAAAATTAAAATATTAAATATACTTAAAATGTAAAATTTTTAGCAATAAAAGAAATTATATACAGTTATTCATATTATCATTCGGACATTACTATCTCTGTATTTGTTGCTTTGTGTAGGAGGGTATGATTTAAATATCGATTTGCTTATTCCACGAGAACAATTTCTTTTTAACGATAATGTTTAATTATACATCTTATATAACACAACAAATATAAAGATAATGGTGCGTCCGAATAATAATATAAGTAAACTGTAATAACTTCTTACGTAAATACTAAATACATATTACTTTTTCCTTCGTCGCTGTTACATTACCAAGTGAACATGTAAAGAACAAGCTCGCCGCGACATCTTTTAGGGCAACTTTATAATACATATGTTGTCAAAAACTGGTTAAGAATAGGTTCTTATTTTCCAGTGATTGAACATTTGACAGAACGATTTCAGCTATAATTTCAATATATTACTAATTTATATAATTTTCTAGACCTTGATTAAAATTATATTAAGTGAATGTAAATTAATTTTATTTACAACAAAATCAACATATTTTACATATGTATTACTATATCGGTAATTCAACTGTTACTCTATAATTATAACAACATGTAGTTACTTATCAAAAAATAAATTAAAACTGTATTGTACGTATTGAATCGCCCAGTAAGTTCGTTCCGATTTTTAAGGAATTTGATCGACAAGAAAGATTATATTGAAAAGTTTTTCGCCAAAAAACCTGAGAGGTTCTGAAAGGGTGGAATATTTAAATTGCATGAAAGATGTAGAAAGGTTATGGAACAAAATAGCACCTATATAATTCAATAAATGTATATCGAATCGAGGTGTAAATCGGAACAAACTTTCTAAACGACCCAATATTTTATTTTTTCTAAAATACAATAACATTAAATGATTATTATCATATACTACATAGGTTGTATCATAGCTTGTATCATATACTACATAGGTATACAAGAGATATGATAGAATTTGGTCGAAAGTTTTTGTAAAACGGAAGTTAAATTATGTTATTCACCAATGTCATATCGAAAATTACGCACTCTATATACATACATCATTTTTAATGTGTATCTATAGAGATAAAAAAAGAATCAAAATCCACACTAATAATATTAGCTCATCATCAAAATGTTTGTAAATTATTCTAGTATTTGATGTGTATCACGTATTACTACTTGCGCAAGTCATCAGTTTCGTCGCCATCATAGCGACGAGATCGGGATCGCTTTTGGCCGTTGAGCCAGAAATTGGGATCATCATCGTTCACGACGAAAAGCAAAGCAGAGCTTTTGCTCTGTTAACACCTGTGTTTTTGGTCACCCTAGTACCGTCACATCGGCCGTGAACTATCGGCATCTCAAGAAATTTTTCTTCACCTTTGACGATAACGAAACATGGCTTATTGAAGAAGATGAAGGGCCTGCAGAAATACATTGTTTCTCCATACGGAGGAAACCGTAGCCTCAACAAACCTGGAATTCAGCACGAACGCTTTCGTGCCAGAAATGGAAAAAAATACAAAATTTCCACAATCCTCCGCAAAGGGGGTTCCTGCTGATGCTAAAAAAAACCAAGGTGCGTTATCTGAATGTTGATTGCTTCGATAACGACGTCACCATTTCGCTGACGTCTTAGTTGCTTACTTTTTACAAAAAAGACATTTATTTCTGATGTCCTATGACTTCTTTTAGAAATACTGATCTCTACTACTCATTATATCTATTTGTAACAATCTATTTTGATAAAATATTTTAATTATCTGTATAATCCATTGAATTCTTCGAAAATTCATAGACTGATACGTATAAAACATTCTTGTAATATATATACAAATTTAAATACTAATTAATTCTGTACAAGGTGTCCCACGCAACTAGGACAAGCTATAGTTCTGAAACAATAGAAGATAAAAAGGAATTTCATTAAGCAAGATTAAAAGATTTTGAATGATGTATAATCTAGTATAGGTGTCTACTTCAAAAATAGTATATATATAATATTTAATTACTGTTGAGTAATTGAAGTTAAAATATCTCCTAAACTAATGTCCTTTTATAAGAAGAGATTTAATACTTCTTTATGTAGAATTATGACCTAGATCAACTAACGTGATCAAAAATATATTATTCCATCTAGAACAGCAAACTTGACCTTCATATGTCCTCTACGCATCCTCCTGTAAAAAAACTAATCACATAAAATTATATTCTCTTCAAAACATTCAATTTTTATCTGAAACATTTTTCATTATATATATGTGTATATATATTTATATATATACATAGTTTATAATATATCTTGAAATTATACCAGTGTTTTATTGAAAAAACTTAAAAAATTATAAATTATTATTTATGTAGATATTATAAACAAACTTTTTCCAAGGAGCTCGCGCAGACGTGAATCAGCAGGTACTAGCAATTTTTCAAAATCTGAACAATCAAGGAAGTGTAATGTACAAAAAACAAAAAATTTTGATAAGAGACCAAAACCTAAAGGACAATATCATGGCAGTTCAAAGGAGGATACCAAGGTTACTTCCCACATTCGTTTGTATTTGGCATATTTAATTTATATATAAAACTAGATTCAAATTATTTAAATTTTTAGGTAGTGCAAGCAGAATTAGCTGAGCCTGGCTCAGTAGTGGTCCAAGGAAGTAAAAAGCAGAACTTGAATCATCTGCTGAATTTTCATTATGAACCACGTGAAATGCAAGGTGGTTCAGGTACATGGAATCATGGAAAATCGATAAAAGGTTTGCCTCGGAACAGTAATAGATGCCTTCCACCAGTGCAACGCCATAAATACAACAAAGAACAGTTTTTGCAAGCTAGGTAACATATTTTATATTAATTTGACATAAGGTTGGTAGGATATAAGGTATGACAATGATATAAGGTTAACATACTAACATAAATCTTATTATTTTACTATTCTTTAGTTGCCAGTTTGTTGTAAATGCCAATGGGAATTATACGTTATATTTAAGTGATCCTGATGTACTAGTTGACTGGAAATTGATAGAACAAATTGTAAGTTATAAATATGTGGGTAAAAGATTTTTTAAATGCTGTTTATTTTAATAATAATCATGATAATCATGAAATTTTATTGTTTAGAAACTTCACAGTTCTGAAAACTTATCATGCCCGATATGTTTGTATCCACCAGTTGCTGGAAAAATAACACGTTGTGGTCACGTCTATTGTTGGCCATGTATCCTTCATTATTTATCACTTTCTGATAAACCCTCGCGTAAATGTCCTATTTGTGATGAATCTGTTCAAAAATCTGATTTAAAAAGGTAATTTATTTGAATGTATAAATAATAATACACTTTTTAATTAAATTTTTGTGAAGGAATTAAAATTCTCTTTTTCTTTTCTATTTCAGTGTTAACGAAGTCACTCAAAGTACGTTAAATTTAGGAGATACTATCACTTTACGTTTGATGCGCCGTGAGAAAGGGTCACTGCTTGCAGTACCTGTTGGATCTGTAATTCACAATCCAACAAACTTTTTCCCACTATCAGAGACTATTAGCAATCAAGTGTATTCAAAACTCCTTATTGCAAGTACAGAAGATGTAAGTTCCTGAGTCTTCCAAAAATCAAAGTGTAAAAATTTAAAACTGTCAATGCTAATTATGATTCGTATCATGAATTATAATTCAGGTGATGAATATCATTGAATGTGAACGTACACAGTTGAAATTTGAACTATCAGATAATCCTGATTCTCCGGAAAATTGTTATATTGAACAGGCGCTTGATGAACTTTCGAAAAGAGAAGGGGAATTATTACAAAGGGTAAAATTAATTGAAATAGACTTTTTTACTTCCTAACTTAAAGCATTATAAGTAAAAGTTTTTGCGAATAGCAAAATTCTTTACAGGTAAAATCAGAAATTCCTCTAAATGAAACTTCAACATTGGCCTACAAATTACAAATAGAAAAAGCCGATATTGAGAAACATTTATCTCAATCAAGATCTCAAGACTATGAAGAAACAAATACTTCAACAAAAAGGAATAAAAAGGACGTGGATGAAGAAATATTAAAATCTGCGGAAAATTCGTCTAACGGCGTTCAATTAACCTCAGACATACCAAAATTCTTTTATTTTTACCAAGGTTCTTAATACTTTTTATTATTTTTATTTCTGTTTATAATTTTTAATTTATTTATGAAAAAATTATATTTAATATACGTGTATGATTTTCAGCGGAAGATGGGCAGCATCTGTATCTTCATGCAATGAATGTAAAAATGTTAGAAATGCAATATGGCAGTCTTGAAAATTCCCCTCATGTGATAATGGGAAAACTTCTCGAAAAAGAGGGAGGAAGTCTTACAGAAGATCTAAGACGTAGACTAAGATACTTATGTCACTTGCCATTAACTTGCCAATTCGAGGTAGCTGAAATTGAATTAAAGCCACCAATTGTGTCAGAGGAGGTTTTATCTTCATTTCAAGGTAATTTTTTCGTTGTATTTGCAATTCTTAATTTCTATTGATATCTCAATCTATGTTATGATTTGTTATAGATCAGTTGACACTGAGGCACAGACACAGGCAACAACGAGAACGTGACGAAAGAAAAAGAGAAAAACAAATTACCGAGGAAGAAAATAAGCGAATGGGAAGATATCCAACTCCTGCTGTACACATTGATTCACGGCGACATTTTCCTCGATGGCAGCCAGAATTGTTTTCTGAGTATATATACTTACATAATACACTATCGTATGCCATGATACATTCAATATGTTTGCAGGGAAAGTGTTCTGTCACCATTAGAATCTACGGCGGCTTCAAGCGTAGCTAGTAGTCCATCTTCCAACACATTTGATGAAATGGTTGCATCTAGACAAACTGATAATGTTGCTCACGAACAGGGACCATCATTTGCAGAAATGTTGCGAAATACTGGCACGCGTTTGAAATCGCAAACACTATGGCCATCGATTAACTCCACACATAAGAAACAGTATTCTAGTCTGACTGTTCAGACGCCCTCGAGAAACACCGAAGAAGAAGATTATATCTCAGTACCATCATACAGTCAGAATTTTGGTGATGCTTTAGCAGTCGCTTTACAACAAACCAAGTTAGGTAAGCCCTATATTGTAACTATAATTATATATATTATTTTATCATTTTATTTGAGATGTGAATCATCTAATTGTATCTTTTATTTATAAATAATTAATAAGCACAATTAAAATTTGATATTTATTTATTTTTTAGAAACAGAGAAAAATGGAGGTGAAAAGAAAAAGAAGAAAAAGAAGAAAGGGAAATCAACCATATTGTTTGCAACTACTGTGGCACATGAATCTTAATTTTTTTCATGATAATGCTTGCACTTTACGTTATTTTCGAATTTCGCGTTTCCATTATGTATTTTATTACCGCGTGTTATATTTCAGATTATTTCGGGTATATGTTAGGAAATTTATCAAGTTCTAGTATAAATCGTAACATATAATTATATATCATCCTCCATTTGTGAAACTTTCATCATTATATTATCGATTATTGAACAATTGTTTCCTGTAGCATTCGGGTCTGTTGTGCTTGCAAATAAAATTTAGTTTCATGGAAAGTATTCTGAGTCTTTTATTACAATGACTGTTACAATTCAAATTGATAAAAAGATAAACAAGAAACTCTTCCTATTTCTTATTCTATAAAGAACATGATGGTTGTATCATTATTTGGCTGTATAGTTAATGTGTATGCTATGTACATATACATATAGAACAAATTTAAGTTTCAAAAAAACTTTCCACGATCTCTTTAAAATTTTTGAATAGAAGTGAACTTATTTGCTCAATAACTGCAGCTAAATAATTTTTACCTTTTTGAACTCATTTACATTTTAATTTTTCATGCTTCTCTGTATTCTCCTTCTTTATATTTTACTATACAATTTGTCTCCTTTTTTTTTGTACAAAAGACTAAAGAATTACGAAAAACTTCATAAAATTTAATTGTTACTACCGGTTTTATTCTTCTCGCCAACTTTAGATGTACGAAATGTTGAGTTTTTAAATTACTTAAAATAAAATATCGGTTTTGGGATGGACTATAAAATTGTTTGCTACTACAAAATATATTTAATATTGAGATAGGATGACAGCCATATAAGTGACATTCTATGGAATTGGATATTCCAATGTATTTAAAATATCATGACTCAAGTTCATTTTAATACTTAGCCAACCGCGCGCGCCACAACGAGCTATACGTTTCTCACCGCAATGGACAAGCCAACCTATACGCTGTCTACCGCGCAATTTTCCAAGCAATGCGGATTAATATTTACTATTTCAAAAACACAAAAGTCTAAAAATTACTTAAGTGGTCAATTATATTTTGCGGTAATGATTTTAACGATTTCATATATTGTTTATACAAAACATCAAATTAAAAGTATATAACAATTATCTTTGGTAGTTTATGCAAAAAATATAGGTAAAATTAAAAATTCATAATTCATTTTAATATTTTACAGTATGGGGTATCGTTTGATTATAACTTTATTTAATCATAACTGATAGTGTAACTTTTTAATTTATTTTAACACCACTAAATTGGTGTATTTTATTATATACTGTACTTTATAAAAGCAGCAAAAGTGGCGCAATTAATTGGGAACAATTCCAGGTAAACAATAATTGATAATAAAAAAAAAGGTAATAAATTATAAACAATTATGTAAGTTTCAGGGATTGTTTTATATTTTCATGGTTTTTTTGAACATAGAAAATCATCACAACTGATCTGCTATCGACATTATCGGATTACAAGTACAATAAAGTTATTTTTTACGCATTGTAATCTATTGAAAATTATTTGGCTAGTTTACAAAAACAGAATAAATAAATCTAAAATAATTTTTACGACGTAGTAGAAGAGAAAACTGAAACCTAGATAAATTAATACTCGGGAACGAAAGACCGCAGCTGTGAAATTCTATGTTCTTCGAATTGATGTTATCCTCTGCATAGGAATAAATCATGGAGAAGGCAGTGGCAAGTAAGTAACAATTTAGTCGACTTCTTCGATAGTAGGACCAGATGCACCACCACCAGGAGCACCACCTCCTGCTCCTGGGAAACCTCCAGGCATTCCACCAGGCATTCCTCCAGTACCCTGATACAACTTTGTAACAATAGGATTACATATAGCCTCTAATTCTTTCTGTTTATGTTCATATTCTTCTTTATCAGCCAATTGATTGGCATCAAGCCACTTAATGATATCGTTGCATTTATCCAATACAACTTGCTTGTCACTGGCGCTGATTTTATCCTTGAGTTTCTCATCTTCCACTGTGCTCTTCATGTTAAAGCAGTAAGACTCAAGACCATTCTTAGCAGCGATAGTTTCTTTCTGTTTTTCATCTTCGCTACGATATTTTTCAGCTTCGTTGACCATTCTTTCAATGTCTTCTTTGCTAAGACGACCTTTGTCGTTGGTAATGGTAATTTTGTTCTCTTTCCCAGTAGATTTATCCACTGCAGAGACATTCAGAATACCATTGGCATCAATGTCAAATGTGACTTCAATCTGAGGAACTCCTCGAGGGGCTGGTGGAATACCACTGAGCTCAAATTTACCTAATAAGTTGTTATCCTTCGTCATAGCACGTTCACCTTCATAAACTTGAATCAATACTCCTGGTTGATTATCAGCATATGTAGTGAAGGTTTGAGTCTGTTTTGTTGGAATAGTAGTATTTCTCTTGATAAGGGCAGTCATAACACCACCAGCAGTTTCGATACCAAGAGATAGAGGTGTTACATCAAGAAGCAGTAGATCTTGTACTTCTTCAGACTTGTCACCATGTAGAATAGCAGCTTGTACAGCAGCTCCATAAGCTACAGCTTCGTCAGGGTTGATAGATTTGTTCAATTCTTTCCCATTAAAGAAGTCCTGCAGTAACTTTTGGATCTTAGGAATACGCGTGGATCCACCAACCAAAACGATATCGTGAATCTGAGCTTTATCCATTTTGGCATCGCGTAATGACTTTTCCACTGGCTCGAGTGTTCCTCTGAAGAGATCAGCACAAAGCTCTTCAAATCGAGCTCTGGTGATTGAGGTATAAAAGTCAATTCCCTCATAGAGCGAATCAATTTCAATACTAGCTTGAGTAGACGAAGACAAAGTGCGTTTCGCACGTTCGCAAGCTGTCCTCAAACGACGAAGAGCACGTTTATTTGCAGTCAGATCTTTCTTGTATTTGCGTTTGAATTCTTGGACAAAATGATTGACCATACGATTGTCGAAATCTTCGCCGCCAAGATGAGTGTCTCCTGCTGTTGACTTGACCTCAAAAATGCCATCTTCGATGGTCAAAATTGAGACATCAAAGGTGCCACCACCAAGGTCAAAGATTAGGACGTTGCGCTCGGTGGTAGTTTTTTTATCCAAGCCGTAAGCAATGGCGGCAGCGGTGGGTTCGTTGATGATACGTAAAACATTCAAACCCGAGATGGTGCCAGCGTCCTTGGTTGCCTGACGCTGCGAGGCGTTGAAGTAAGCAGGTACAGTGATCACGGCATTGCTGACACTCTTGCCAAGGTATGCCTCAGCAGTTTCCTTCATCTTTACCAGGACCATTGAACTCACTTCTTCAGGGAAGAAAGTCTTCGTCTCTCCTTTGTAATATACTTGAATTTTGGGTTTGCCACCATCGTTTACAACAGTGAAGGGCCAATGTTTCATATCAGCCTGAACAGTGGGATCCTCGAAACGGCGGCCTATGAGACGCTTGGCATCTGAAAATAAGTAGAAAATTAAATACTTCTTTGTCCTTTGTATTCTCAATTTAAAATTTAAGTTTTGAATATAAAATTTGACTAGAATTTCAATGTCGTTTAACAACATTTTTAACGTAGTAAGCGTTTGTGCTATTTTTTATTATATTAACAATGTGAGGACTGAAGACGCAAATTTGCTTCTTTCATTTTCCAACGGTTGGGGACCAGAGACGCGAATTCATGTCTTACATATTTCATGCGGTATCTTATAAAAATACTAACTACTGTTAAATGGAACAGTAAAAAAGGCAATGGATGCTATAAACAAATTATGAATGTGTTTTTACAATACATGCTTGAATAATACGAAAACGTTACCAATATATTAGATATAATATTAGTCGGTTTAAATCTTTTCAATCGATCCAAAAACACGCGGAAATTCGTATTATATATGCTCGTCTATATATAGGCTATATGCTTGTCAGAGCAGCCGGTCCCCAACGTTATTTTTAAGACTTCTATAAAATAAAAAATCACCTTCTATGTGAAAAATTTTTATTGAAATAATTTATCACGTTAATAAAATAGAAAGATCTTGTAACATTTCGAATTTCTAATTCAATAAAAGTATCATATTTATTAAACAATAATCCGAAACAAAGATAACGTAATGGCGACCACTAACCGTTATGCCCGTACATCCTTGCACCTGCGCGTGCGTACACAACGCATATCCATTACATATTATAGATCGAGCTTCTTATCGTCTACCATATTAAAAATTCTCCACGCAAATTTATAAAATTTCAAAGTAGTGCTATTTTATCATTAATTAAAACGAACAATCCATTGTCATTTCACAACCATTCCCATTAAGTTACTACAATAATAATTCAAATACTCAGAAAAATGTTGGAAGTCAATTCATAAAAATTAAAATATTAATTAATACCGTTAAAAACTAACTTAAAATTAATTCAGAAACTGTAGTAAAAAAAATACATCTTGAATAATGTTAAAAAAGAATCTTATCCACATAATATGGAAATTTTCATTAGTATTAATTTTATAAAATTTTCATTCGAAAAAATCTCTAAATGTTTCATAACACTTAATTACAAGATCCATAAATTAGTTTTTGTATTTTTACACACGTACTAATAAATCTATTTCAATTCCAATGGATATAAATAATTTGAAGAAAATGTTTACCAGATAATGGAATTTTACAAAAATGCATTCAAGATTTCAAAAAATGATTTGTATTTCATTAACAAAAAATACAAAAACATATGCGGAATAAATTTTTCACAGTAAAAGGAAAGATTTATGACTATCCATGAGATGTAATATGAAAAATATTTGATAAAATAGACTTACCGAAGATGGTGTTGTTAGGGTTCATGGCTACTTGGTTTTTGGCAGCATCACCAATTAACCGTTCAGTTTCGGTGAATGCAACATAGCTAGGTGTTGTACGATTTCCTTGATCATTGGCAATGATTTCCACCTTCCCGTGCTGGAATACACCAACGCAGGAGTAAGTGGTGCCGAGATCAATACCAACTGCAGGTGCTTTGGCCATCTTTGCTTTTTCTGTACAAGATATAAATGGAAATTAAATTTATGAACAAAACGTTGAAATGAATTTCCAATTAGATTAATGTCAAATATTGTAGAAGCAAATACGGATACAGTGGGTACACACACCTTTCTTCTTTACTCGCTTGTAAAAGTTCGCTTCGTAGGACAGTGAAGAGATTCTCCGTTTGACGATTCGCAACGTGAGTGAAGAATCCGTATCCGCATTTCGGTATATATTACTTTCCCAGAGGACGCTTCTGGAATGTTCTTCCTATTCAAGCACCTTCTATCAACCAATCAGAAATCAGATTCTGTTAGACTTGCGTCATTACTGGATACGCGCCACGAACTACGTATATCAATGGTAGAATTTTATGTGGTTATTGATTGATTCGAAAGAAGTTTACAAAACACAAAAATTATTTTAATTTCTTGTAACTATTTTTTAAACGATCAAAGTATAAATGAAATAATTTTTTAAACAATCTCCAGCTGGAACAACAGATAATACGGAAGTAGAGTACAAGGAAGTTGGAAAAAATTTAGTAACTAGTTCTAGAAAGTGTGTAGTTACACACACAAGTATATGTGAAGTTTATATCCATGCATGGTTGTGGTTTGCTTTGTTTTAAGATTCCTTAATTTCTGTGACAATTGTGTAACCTTTATAGATTATGTGTTCACTTCATGACCGTGTCACTTTTGACATATGTATGAAAATTAAGCTGATATTACAGACAATGAACATTATATTACATTATATTACATACAATTTAAATACAATGCGTATTCACTTTGTACAGTAACATATCTCTAATAACAATTATTTATAGAATATATATGTATGTATGTACATACATATTGTACATATGTCAACGTTAAAAGACGTCAATTTCAATGAATAATAATGCTGCATCATCACAATGACATAATAACAATGAATTTGATAAAAAATCGTAAGAAATATACATATATTCTATCACATATTCGTTCTTAAATTAAAATAAAATTATGCTACATTATAAATTTAATTCATTGTCAAATTAATAATAGCCATTAATTAATGATTAATGTAGCATAAAATCGGACAAATAGACTATTCTAGAATTTTATATCTATTGTATTATTATATTTCTTTGCTGTCACATCGATATATTGATTCAATTTAACAAACATTTCTCGATTTCCATTTATGTATATACTTGAAAATCTGTATTACATGTATAATGAACATGTAACACATACATATTCTTATACCAATTGTGACGCATGAACAATGTATCTGCTTATGAGTTTGTATATATACATATATATGTATACATATAAACATCATAAGCTTTAAATAACCATGAAAATATCACAAGGTTACATTAAAAAGAAAGTCATTTATATTTCACAACTTATTTTCATTTATTTGAAAATTATTCATATTTTGACTAAATAATCAATTTTTTAAACAAATTGACATATTAAATTTATTATATTTCATGGTAATAAAAGCAGTAAATTATGTATTCATAACGTATAATTTTTTACAGCTAACATTTGACTTCTAAGAATACACGTAAATGATAATAATAAAGATAATAAAAAAGAATATGGAATATTTTACGATACTTTATAAGCTTTTAGATTTCCTGTACTAAGTATCATTTTATTGAAGAGAGATATATGTATATCATAAACCATATATAAACGTATGAAAAGATCATAGAATGTTAAAAACTTGTTCATCGATATCAATAAAGCTGAACATATTTATTCTTTTAATCATAGTAATTATTAGATAAAAGCGATATTCTCATTTTATTCTTATTTTCTGAGGTATCGTTTGAATTATATAATTTGTAGAATTTTCTTGAAACTTTTCTTGGAAATGAACGCAGCCCATGTGACAAAGCACAGTGCATGCAATCAATGACGGTAAGCATTGCGGTAGAGTTCGCGAATTGTAGAATCTTCCAGTACGTTCCCGTGTAGTCATGCTATATATACTCGTCCAATACGCTGTATAGTTGCTACTGTACGTTAATATATGTGTGTTATTTGATCGAGACATTTTCAAATGTACTCTTTATTGCTTATTAAAGCCATTTTTACGAAAGTATACTTTTTGATATGTTTTATATCGAAGATGTATACATCCCGCTAAATATATTTATGCATGCGATCAATGTGAATCATACTTAAAGTAATCTTATATCTGTATTTAATCGATCAAAACCTCGCCTTTTTAGTTATAGAATATTCTAGCTAACTTTTACAAGAACCGGAAAAAAGTTAATTTATACGATATTAATTTATATTATGAATGAATTTATATATATATTATGGATGAATTCAATAGAAAGATTAATAACAATAAGAATTGTTACATTATAGTAAATAACATTGGTTTCGATATATTAATAGAATTAATGAAATCTCACTAATCTTATTTAATCCATTTTAATTTATTGCATAAGAAGAAGGATAGTAAAAATTTACAAAAAAGAGAATATTGAAATATCTATCTAGTTCATTCAACATACTTACATATGTAAATATGTACATACATATACGTATGTATGTATTTTCTTTTCATGAACGATAATCATCGCACTACGTCATCAAACTGTAACGGCAAACTGCGTTATTAATCTATGATATAATTTGCGTCTTTTTTTTCCCTTTAGTAAAACTAATTATAAAAGTATTTAAAATTTTTAAGATTTTCTTTAGTAATTCATAAAATTAATTTATATTTCGAAAAATATTTTTTCAAATTCATAATGAAATTTATTTGATCAAATAACATATATTATGTATTTTGTTATAGACTACTATAGATTATTAGAGAAACTAGAAATGAGGTTGGATCTTGATTGTTCATTACCATACATTGACATAACATGAATCCTTTCATAACTTAATACGTTGTAGCGTTTATAATCGTAAAATCTCGTTATCAACAAATGTCGCCATATTAGAAGATTATCGTTTATGGTATAGCCGTAGTAAAGCTTTCAAAAGTTTAACAAAGGAAAGAAGAGGCGACAGACGACACTGATAGGCACGGTTGTATATACAGATATAGAAACTCTCATAACGGGAGTAAGGCTCGTGATATTATGAGGTGTTTTAAAAATCGACCAATAGCCATAACACTGCAATCGATTTATTAAACTTTTACAACTTTTGCATTTAAGGCCATCTTTCGGTAAAAACAATAACTATATACACTGAAGATAAAAAATATGAACTAATTTACTTTTCATAACGTTTCACAATTTATTTAAACTAAATACATATTATATTAAACTATATATATAGTATTTTATGTGATACTGTTTTTTGTGATTATGTGAATAAATGTAACATGCAATACTTTTTCATATCCTACCACCATTATTTTATTAAGATTTATCAATGATGGCACCATCATCTGTATCCACATTACTTATTATTCTATCATATTGTACATATTTCAATTATTCTAATTTGTTATCAACGTAATTCTTTTTATAAATAATCAGTTAGAGACAAGAGTTCGAAGAATTCAGGCCTGCTGTGCAGATTGGGAAATTTTATCTAAGTCTATTACAAAATTTGGATTTCGTGTTAAAATATTTAATTAAATAAGTCAAGTTTCTTTAATGTAAAAATATTTATTTTATTGAATTGAACATGTTTTTTAGTTATTTGAAATAAGTTGCAAGATCC
Source organism: Bombus vosnesenskii (assembly GCF_011952255.1). NCBI lineage: Eukaryota > Metazoa > Arthropoda > Insecta > Hymenoptera > Apidae > Bombus > Bombus vosnesenskii. Next base: position 654,088 of record NW_022883055.1, read on the forward strand.
CCACGACCAACGACCGATTTGCAAAGCACACCTCTCCATATTAAGAGTCTTGTCCCCACTATGGGAGTTTCCAGACTTATATATATACAATGAGAGAGGAAATTTTCTCTTTGGTACAATGTATGCGATATATGACCGTGGTGTATACTGTATATGATTGTTTAATTAGTGTAATTGACAGACTGTCAAATATAATCTCATCTTTAAGGAAATATTAATGAAGTAATCTGTAAATCAATTAATTGTACTAGTGACAGTTAAATATTTGATTATTTTGTATATGATATACAAACGATCATGTCTAATGCATCACAAATGTCTAACGAACCTTATCGTGAATTAGGAGAATTACGCGGTTCGGAATTGAATGTTAATTCAGGAAATGTGTCAAGATGTAGTAGAAATTTTGGAAATTGTATTGAACGCTCCTTGGAACTTTCTTCTGTTGTAGTTATTCCAGATGGTAAAGTATTTTTTTAAGAATATCTATATCGTAACATGTGTAAATTATTATAATGTATCTTTACAATATTACTGACAATTTTTATGTACAGGATAATCTGCTTAAACTTATCTATAAAGGAGCGGGTGACTGTAAGTTATGTAAATATCTTATTATGCATGGAAAATATAACATCAGATTTTTTAAAATGGGATTGCTTTCCTTTGCATGGGTCTTGAGATGATTCAGTTTCTTCTTGGGTATGAATAAAATGTTACTAACAATTTATTTCATTAAAGTATGTGATACATACTCTTTTATAACATAACTCTAATTAACAAGTTGATTTTTTAAATCTCCTACATGTATTAAGCCTATATATGTTATAATATGAAATATTTTATACATATATATATTATATGTAAATATTATATGTAGTATTTTTTTTTAATTTGAATAAGTAAATAATTAAACATGTAATACATGTATTACATACAAGTATTATATACAATAACTACTGACAATTTACTTCTAAAACGATTTGTTTTATTGAAATTTAATATTTCTCTTAATATTGTGATAATTTCATTGGCAGATACATTTACTGTTGTTCAAGCTATCAATGCATTAGGATTTGGAAAATTTCAAGTTAAGTTATCTTTATTTACCGGTCTCTGTTGGATGGTAGATAGTATGGAAATAACAATATTAAGCATTTTAAGTCCATCCTTACATTGTGATTGGGGTATAACTAGATATCAACAAGCTTTAACAACCACGGTATAATAGAACCATTATTCAATAATATAGTCATATGTAATAAAATTTTTCCAATGATTTTTATCTAATACATTATTGCATTTATTTCAGGTTGTTTTCCTTGGTATGATGCTAAGTTCTACGTTTTGGAGTAATTTAAGTGATAGATATGGTAGTAAACAATCTTTAACTTTATGTGCAATATTGCTACTTTATTATGCTCTTTTAAGTGCTTTTGCACCAAATTTTCTGTGGATTTTATTACTTAGGGGATTAGTTGGTTTTGCTATTGGTTGTGTACCACAATCGTAAGTATTTGGTAAGTCCTATAAATAAAAGTATTAATGTTCTTAGGGCAGATATGAATAACATCAGTTATTATTTCAGAGTAACATTGTATGCAGAATTTCTTCCTGCAAAACAAAGAGCAAAATGTGTCATTTTGTTAGATGTAAGTTCTACTCACTCAGTCATACTCACTCATAAATAAATTTCATGTAAACATTTACATTGCTCATATGAAGTAATTATTTTTTATAGTGTTTTTGGGCACTTGGAGCCTGTTTTGAAGTGGCAATAGCATTGGTAATAATGCCAACCTTTGGTTGGAGATGGCTTCTCATTTTATCAACAATACCACTTCTTGTATTTGCTATTATTACTCCAGTAAATATTAAAAATCAAGCATTTATAACAAGTATTAAATGACATTTTTTACCTGATACTTTTTGTTAGTGGTTACCAGAGTCTACAGTATTTGATATAACGAGCGGAAGAATGGATAAAGCTGTTTCAACTTTAGAACGAGTAGCGAGAGAAAATAAAAAACCTTTACCTCCAGGAAGATTAGTTATGGATCGCTTTTATCAAATTAATCATGGCAAATTGAAAGATGTATTAAGCAAGGAAATGTGTAGGACATCTACCTTGCTTTGGCTTGTATGGTAAATACTACATGTGGTAAATATTATATCTTGATACATTATATAAATAATGGTAATGGCGTTATTTTAGGATGAGTACAGCATTTTGTTATTATGGTGTTGTATTAATGACTACAGAATTATTCCATACATCATCTGAACAATGTAGTTTGTGGGAAAACAAAAAGGAAGATACTTGTCAATTAGATTGTCGTTTAGAAAGGAGTGATTACATCGATCTTCTTTGGACAACATTAGCTGAATTTCCAGGAATTTTTTCCACTATTTTTGCGATTGAAAAAATTGGTAGAAGAAAGACAATGGCGTTCCAATTAATAATGTTTGCTATGTTAATCTGTTTCTTAGGTAGAGCTTGTCTATTAAACAGAGCAGCATTAACACTAGCAATTTTTCTAGCTAGAGGTTTAATTGCCGGCGTGTTTCAAGCTGCATATGTATACACTCCAGAAGTGTATCCGACTCATTTACGTAGTATCGGTGTTAGTACTTGTAGTGCAATGGCTAGAATTGGTGCAATGGTTACACCATACATAGCACAAGTATTTCTTCAATGGTCTATTACTGGAGCAATGGCAATTTATGCTGCAGCAGCATTATGTGCTGCAATAGCTACTCTTGCTTTACCTGTTGAAACGAAAAATCATACATCTAATGACACAACTCAAGAGACGCGATAAAGTTTCAACCTTTTTTCATTTTTCTTCTTTTTACTACTGAAATATTTTAAGAGGGAAGATTTCATCAACATTATAACATTTTGCAATAGTCGTTAAACTAACAGTTTTCCGGTGATGAAAAACAAATTCGTTTCTACTTATTGGATATTCGTTTATTTTGTTTTTACAATGTTATAATTACATATATGCATAACTAGTATTACTTTTTGTTCCTGACTAATTTTGTTTTATAAATTACTTGAATGAATGGGATACACTATACATCATAAGTTATTTAACATATGTGTATTTACTTTTCTGTAACACTTTAGACAGTGATAGTAAGTTTTAAACTTATAAGAAATATACAAAGACTGATATATAAAATATTAAATATTAATATATAACAGAAGTGCCAAAATGCACAAACGTGCAGGATTAATGTACACACGCTAAACCATAACTTTTGTTATCTATTTTAGTATTACAACAATAACATAATTTATTTTCATAAATAACAAAGCATGTAAAGCTACAATATATATATATATATATATATATCTAAAAAAAAGCACATTATTTCTATTTCATGATCTAAAATTGAAAATACAAAATTGTACCAAATTAATAAATTTATCACAATTTTACTAAGTACGAAATTTCTTTATAGTGTACCCAAATAAAATATAATATATTTACAAATGCTGGAAGAATCCTAATAAATTGTAGAATCTTGTACTTTTTTTATGCAATCAATTCTTAATATACAGATCTCCATATAATGTAGTAAACAAATTTCGAACTTTCAAATTTTAATTAAAATTATCAATAGCATTTAATATTTATTAATTTTAGAAAATTAATAATATACACTATTATCTGTAAAGCTTTTTTTGTTGAAAATGATTTTAGATAATATCCTTTTATCATTTAAAAAATGACACTTAAAATTAATAATCATATAAATTTTACTTACAAATATTGAAAAAATATGATAGAAAAGGAAATATGAAACATTTACCTTTCTTTCATCTGCATTATACAGGACTCTATTCTCATTGCATGAACCATTAAAATTTGGAATGAATATTTGTATTACAACCGCCTTTTATCGTTTCTGCCATATTAAAAGAAGTAAGCCGCATAATGATACTTATATTTATCTTTTTCAGTATTTATAATTACAATTTTTAAAGATTAGATAATACAAATTTAAGCAGGTTGTATGATAGAAAGTAACTCTTCCTTTAAGTATCCTACAGATTCGTTGTGACTTGTTTCTTCTGATTTACTTTTCCAGGAAAACATCAATATTACAGCAGGGAATAATTCTAATTCAAGTAATGTTTTATCAAAAGAATCTTCACTAAATGTTGTTTGAGGAAGCTTTTTTAAGCTGAAAGGTCTCTCATTATTTATCAAATTCTCACTAACAAAATTAACAACATTTTGAAAACTTTCATGTATAGAAAATGTTCCTTGTAAAATAAGATTATCTGGAAATTTTATACGGATCAATGAAAATTTATATTTTCTGAGTCTCTGTTTTTCGTCTCTTTCTCTCATGGCTTTTGTTCTTAACATCTGATCTCTTTCAACTGCTTCAGTTCTATTAACATTGATAAGGAAAAATGTTTAACATAATTTATTTAATGAAGTCATATTATATTTAATCTGTATGTATTAATGCATACAGTACGTATATATAATTACCGAAGTTGTTGTTCTTTCTCTATATCTTCAGCAGTTAAATTGAAAAAGCTCGATGGCAATTCAGTTCTCTTGTTTGCTTGCATAGGTAACAATACTTGAAGATTTCTGTCTAGTTCCAGTGGAATGGGCTGTGCAGTTTTCAATGCTTCCAATAACATGGTAATGTTTTCAATATCACAATTATCTGCATTACGAATTAAGAAATCATCCTCCTTATCATTATTCAATAACTTCTTCTGATGAAAACCAGCAGCATTTAAAAGCTCTAATGCACCTTCAATAGGGGCCACTTTATCCTTTAAAATATTAATAAAAAGTTTATATAAATTATTTTCTTCTTAAATAAATCTATTTAAAGAAACAAAAGTATTACTTGAAATATTCTATTTTGCATCCTAATCTTCTGATACTTTTCTTCCTCTGGATTATTTATAATATTTTCTAGATATTTTCCAAGTATTTCAACACAAGCATCAATTCCATTCTTTTTACTATTGCAATTTTGTATAATTAAACATGATATTAAACCCATATCTTCTCCTTTCAATTGTTCATATAAAAATTCTTTTATTTTTACTTTCCATTCATCTTGTGATAATATTTCATCAGATAAATATGAACAACGATAGTATACATTGGTAACAGCTAATAAAGAATTATCCTTAACTGAATTTTCAGCTTTTTCTTCTGGTTGCACATAATCTTTCTCTACATTTTGTTGTGCTTTTCTTTTTTGTTCTAATTCTCGTTTCACTTGTGCTTTAATAGCTGCATATGATCTATGAATAATATATTATTAAATATGTTATTATATTTAAAATTATAAATAAAAACTATTATTTTTTATGAAAAACATACGTGTTAAATCTTTTCATGTTAGATTCTTTTTCTTCCAGTCTTGCCAAAGCTGCTTGACCAGCTACTTTAGCTTCTTTTGTAGGTTCCACTCTTTTTCTTGGCTCTACTACAGAAGTAGATCCATCATTGCTAGTTGATTCTGTCAATCTACATAAAATAATTTTGCGTTATGAAAGATATAATATATTAATGATAATTAGCTTAGTATTGAGATATATTTGAAATTTAAAACATAAGATTCACTAGTATCTCAAATGACAATTAAAAAAACTACTGAAAATTTCTATCCTTTATGTTAAAATCAAATAGTTAATTAGAATGTATTATGATAAACATTACTTGTGTCCTTTTCCAGCATTCATAAATTTCACATCCAATTTTGCCTTGTGAAAAAGTGATTTAATTTTTTCTGTCATAATTGTTATTTGGTCTATTTCAAAAGGTTGTAAAAAGCAGATCAATCGTGTAACTTAAATTTTCTGCTCAAAACAATTCTGTTGGATTTATTTAACCTAGAAAAAAATGAAAAATTCTATATATATTTATTACTAACGTATTAAAGATATATATATATGTACAAAAATAATTCCATTTCGCTTACAATTACTTTATATTTGGTAAAATAATTTATACTTACTAACCAACAAATTATTCACCAGATGAACTGTCAAAATCTTTTGATACAGAGTCTGTGTTAACAACAATATTTTTTATTAGAATTAAGATAAGAATTTTTAAAATTTTCAATTTTTAGACATGATAACTTTTATATATATACTATAAATTAACAGCAAATAATTTCCTAATCATTTAATACCATTTGTTTATTACATATACTGAACATTATACTGAAGAAAATATTTCTTTTTTACCTCTTTTACCCTTGATCTTCAACAAAAATAAAAGAATTTTTACTTAATCTTGCAATGGCATACCATTGTCTTTCATAACCCCAATTTTTTTTGCAATTATATTGATTTTTATTAATGGAGGAGAAAACAATAAAACTCCTTTAACTTCTTTTTGAACATTTAATTTTATAAACTTAAAAGCAATATCTGTGAATATTTAAATAAATTTTTTACACTGTGTCTTTTACAAAAGTTTTTGTGATTTAAATGCACAAAAATCATATTGAACTTAAAAGACCTCAATGTTCTATTTGGTAATCATAAAAAGTGTGCTATTGCAAGATAAAAGTAAAGTAAATCCAGTAAAATTAATGACAAAAATTTATACTTAACAATATGCTTTTATTATTACGCGATTAAAAGCAACAGGAAGAACAGACATATAAATAGATACTGAGTACATTGCATAGTCATCGAAAAATATGTTCCGAGAATTATATATTTATTATTAAAATATGTTTAAAAAATTATATATGTATTATTAAAACATGTTTTGAAAATGATATATTTACTATTGTAAGCATATACATACATACAATCTGTTCTACACAATAACGTGAATACGTATACATATCAAAACGAAAATATGATTTTCTTACTTGGTTCCATAAATTGTTCGGAAATTCTTGGACCGTAAATATACCAAACGATGAAAATAAGGGCCACGGTACTAACAAATGTAAACAAGAAGACTTTCAACAATTGCAACTGAAAATCGTCAAATGCTACCAAATCAATAAATTCGTGAAAAAAATCGGAAAATTTTTGTTGAAGTTCATTGCTGATTATGCTGTTGATCGGGTGAAATATTAACTCAAACGTTGTTGAGCCCACTAAGTCATCGGTAAGCTTATTGATCGTTTCCACCAAATATTCTACCCAAGACCACGAATTTTCATGTACGCTACTCATCACATGTGATAAACTCTTAATTAAATTAAATAAACGCACACTTTTTGTTCACCTTTACTTTATTATGTCACATTACCCACGTCATTCTTTGATATTTTCAAGTGTCTAAATCATTCTGATTTCCAAGGTCAGATCCCAGAATATGATGAAACTCGACCACTGAGAAAACTTCTGAATAAGCGTAAAAAGTAATATTTGATTTACCATCTTACAAGAAGAATATTCACAACTCATGGCTTCAGTAATGCCATCTTTGTAGCCATAAAATTTCAATTGTTCGCTAGAGATGTTAGTGATGTTTTAAGATCATACGTAAATATTTAGTATTTACTCGTTTTATATTGTTGTATAATGTACAGCAATACTAATATTGTTTATCAATGTTGGTAAAAGTAGCAATAATATATTTGGAATATATATAATATAATTTGAATAATATAAAAGTATATCTCTTTCACACATACATCTCGTGTCTTATTATCTGCTAAAAATGGGTGGTGGAGATTTGGTAAGTTGAAATTAAATTTTAAGTTGGAGAAGCACGTATTATATTAAATAAATAGAAACATATTGTATCTAACAAAACTGCAAATTTTGTTAATATAGAATTTGAAGAAGTCATGGCATCCATCTACTATGAAAAATATAGAAAAAGTTTGGAAAGCAGAGCAACAACAAAGTCAAGAAAAAAAGAAAATAGCTGAATTAAAGAAAGAAATAGAAATGGAGAAAGATCGAGAGGATATGAAAAAATACGCAATGGAGCAAGGAGTAATAGAAAAGAAAGATGACAAAAAGCTGGATTGGATGTATAAAGGACCAAATCAATTAGTCAATAGAGAAGAATATTTACTTGGACGGCCAATTGATAAATCATTTGAACAAATGGTTCAAACAGAAAAGGATAATGAATTAAACCAAGCACCAAGAAATCATGTTGAACACGGTATTTTATATTTTAAATGTTTTTAATCCTTTAACCTATAACATTGAGTTAGACTCGTGGTACATCCTTCGGGCCAAACACAAGAAACATGAATTTCTTGGTTGTATTCGCAAGTGCAGATATATTTTCTTGTAAAATATTAGAAAGATATCTTTAAAAATCTTGTTCAATGATCAATTGGTAGTAATTATTTATCAAACATTTTGCAACATAAAATTAGTTGTACCTTGCACAACTTCGAGCACTTAGCTAGACCGTGAAATGGCTCGACATCTGACTGACCCTGCCAATGATTATGGCACGCGCCGTTGGAACTTAGATCGTAGGGCTAGGGGTTAATTTGTATAAGAATAGCGCAGTGTTAGAAGTTTTATACATAACTTATCTGCAATTTCAGAATGTATTCCCCCGTCATTACGTTTCTTTTCTGGTAATGAACAAGTGGACTTAGCAAGAAAAATGCAAGAAGACCCCTTATATGCTATAAAGAAGAAGGAGATGGAAACAAGAAATCAACTGCTAAAAAATCCAGTTAAATTAAAGCAATTACGACAATTGGTATGTAAATGATAATATTGGCTTATTATAATATTTTATTAGAATATTTTATTATTTATTTATTAATATCAACTACTATTTAGTTGGAACAGCAGTCAAAGAAAAGTAAAAGTGAAAAAAAAAAGAAGAAGAACAAACAAGATATTGATAGTGATGATGAAGCACAACTTGACCTATTACTGACTACTAAATATAAACAGTTAAAGGATAAAATTAGTAATAAAGATTTAATAAAGTCAATGAAAAAGATGAAACATAAACAAAAGAAAAAGTCTAGAAAAGAAAATGAAACTTCCGATAGTGAATCAGAAAGTAGTAACGAAGGAAGTGAAAGTGATGAACATATAAAAAAGCACAAGAAAAAGAGAAGTAAAAGTAAAGAAAAAAATACTGAAGTTATAAAACATAGTAAAGAAAAATATCTAATACCTGATAAAGAAGAAGAAAGAAAGCATAAGTCATATGAAAAACTTGTTAAAGCATGCAGTTCAAACAATGATAATAATGATAGCTCAATTAAAAAAAGAAGAGATAGGTCATTCAATAGAGAGATAAGAAAACACAGAGAGAAAGATTTTCGTTCAAGCAGTCCTCAAAATAGGAGAAGCAGTATTCATAAAAATACATACAATACCGAGAATAAGTATAAAGATCTTTCAAAGAGATCACATAAAAAAGAAACAACATATTCTAAATTATCTTCTGATACAAATAGAAAGTATTACAAAAAAGATAAGAATCGAGATAAATGGAATTTTAAAAAGAAACAGGATCTCACAGAAGAAGAAAAAGAACGACGTAGACAAGAAATGATAGCAAATGCAACATGGAGAGATGAAGAACGAGAACGCAATGTTAAAAAGTATCGCATAGAAGAAAAGAAAGAAATAGATAGTAGAAAAGTGTATAATCAAGATTTTGTTACAAAACAGTTAGCAGCTGCTGCAGAAATAAGTACTGTTGCTTCTAGAATTAAAGCCAATATAAATAATATACAACGTTCTGGAAGAGCAATGGATACAAATTTTGCTAAAAGGTGAATTCAAATAATACAGTTTTATAAATTTCATTGAATTATTTATAAAAATTACTATAATCTAAATGTGATATATTAAAAAATGTATACTGTGTAACATATAATTATGTATTTTATTGATATATGAATACAGATTTTTCGACAGAATTACTATCTTTTATAATTTTCAGTATTTTATTTATATAAAGCAAATTCTCTTGACTAAGGGAATATGTATACACACATTAAGAAAATACCATATTTTTATATAAATATACTTCTGATTATATATAATATATTTACAAATAATATTCGATTGCACTGAAGAATTACTTTTTCCATTATGTAATTTTACAAGTTTCTCTAGTTTCAATTGCGTCGTTGATGTCATTAATAGTTGCGAAACATCCTCCAGTAAGCATATTATTTACTACAGCTCTAGCAAGATATCCTGTAGTTATTGAATAGTGAGCAGAGAAAAACAACGATTGATCAACAGTTTTTTCCACGTTATTATCCTAAACAAATTTATGTTTAATATTGAATTTACATATATAATTGTAACTAATATATGTAAAATTACAGTCAGAATGTATGTACCTTACAATACATGAGGAAACTATCTTCGACGAGTTTGTTAAGATTTAATTGTTTCTGAAAACTTAATTCTGGATTTCGAAGTAAAATTGTTGACACTATAGTGAGTAACTGTAAAAATAGGAGCTGTATATTTATACATATTGCATATTTTTTCGTGAATATAATAATGCTCTTGCATAAATCGAAAAATAAATCAAGTATAAGTAAAAAAAGAATACCTCTACAATAATTTGGCGATATTCTGGCAATTGTATATGGTGAAGTAAAGATTCCACGGACAAAGCAAACGTGAGTTCGGAACGAGTCATATTAGACAGCGTAGGTTGTTGAGGCAATTCTCGTCCATTAACACAAATACCATCCGGACAACGCATTAATACTTCCCAAACATGATTATAAAAATGTGCAGGTACTCTACATAAACAACCTTCGATTTTTCTACGTCCTAAAACTGTAATCCTAATACAACATAAAATTAATTTATGTATAATAGATAAATGTGTACTGTATGAGAAATAAATTAAATTATTTATACTTTTCATTGTTGGCCCAATCTTTAACCGTCAATACTTTTATAAGGAATTGACGAATCTCAAATGGACTATAGTTCTCAATTGGTTTAGGATTTTTAACAAACATTTGTAGATAAAGTTTTATTGCTTCTAAGACCCATCTATAAATAAGAAGAATATTTAATAACACTTATTCTAAATATTCTAGATATTAATGTTAAAGATGACACATAAAACACACCCAATACGAATTTTCAGTATTCCTTTAAACATTTCTGGATTTGTTCCAATAAGTCGACCACAGTACAATAATACTTCTTGTTGAAGTACTGCTTGAACTACATTATGTGGTTGAATTGTTGAATACATAACTGACTGGATTTCTACAGGTGTCATTGGTTTATCAAATACAGTTTCTTCTTGTCCAATTACTCCAACTGTTATCTGATATTAATGATGAATAAAAAATTCTTTATTTACACACTATAAATATCCAAACAATTTAACAAAGGTACCTGTTTTCCTTTAACAAGAACTCCTGTTATAAAAGGACTTATACTATCAACGGTATGATTCAATAAACTGCTACAGTAACGAACAACCATCCAATATCTAAGACACCCTGCCTGTTGATACAATGATCTTAATTGATCTCCAACTAAAATAAAATATTAATCAAAGTAAATATCACTATATACCTATAATCTTTAAATAACAATTTATATTAGTACCTGTCATTCCATTAATTTCATAGTTAATTCCTTCTCGTTTCAATAAAATACCATAAAGTTGACACAAAGTATATAAGCTTTTATTGTTACGAATTTCATTTAAGATATTATATAGTGGTTCATTCATATAATACTAAAACACGAAGCAATTAGAATAAATAAAAAAATATAGTTATTATTTATAGATACTTACAGAATAATCTTTTATATTTTCAGAATAAGTTAAAGCTTTAGGTACATCAGTTAAACTTTGATATCCAATATAATCATGTTTTAATTGCTTAAATTGGGTAAGTTCAAGATCTGTCTCTACAGTATTTATAAAGTCCAAATGTTCTACACAACATTAGATCTGCATTAATATTTACTAAATGATAGAGAATAAAATGTATAAATATTAATTATACCAATGCATGAAGATGAAATGAGATTCTGTAACCGACCAATTCGAACTTTTGTTTTGTTACAATACCCTTTTTTTAACATAGCAAAAAGATCAAGCATTTCCTTAAATTGTGGATCCCTAACAAAGAAATTTTTTATTTATGAGTGTGATATAAAAACTACAATTTCAACATATTAATTTAAAAATTAACAAGTACCTCATATGTTCTTCTCGTATCAAAAGACATATAGTAGGTCGACCTGAAAGTCGCCAATATTTGCCCACAAACTGAAGTTCAGTTTTTATGTCATCGATTAATAGAGCCATATCTCTATACAAGTAAAAATCTGACACCTCAAATATTAGAGGATAACAAAGTACTGTCATACCACATACTCTATAAACCTATAAAAAAAGTGATATTGAATTTTCTAAATCAATTTTTATTTTATACATTGAACATACCTTACTTGTACCCAAAGACCCAATTGGTCTTGCTGGTCGGCCTTGCAGATTTAGTTTATTATTCACTCCCAATTTTTCATAAACTTTTACTAATTGTGTAGATGATAATATTTGTACTGGTTCCACTTCGTGTGGTGTTTGTGTTTGTATACCGTATGTTGCCATCATAGCTTGTAATCGCATAGATTCAGCAATAAGAACGATTTGTACTACAAGATCAGTATGAGTTCCCTAACATAGAGAAATTTTGTAATAAGTCAATCATGCATTATTATAATATGACAAGAACGCTAAAATTATTAATATAATACATTTTTTCATTCCCTAATACATTCAAAATTAAAAAAGGAGTTCAATTAAATGAAAAGAGAACTAGAAGTTTTTAGAAAAATTTGTAAATTAGACAATGTAATGATGTAATAATGCATAAACTATGTATTGTACAGTTAAGAAATAATAATGAGAAAAAGAAGATGACAGAAACAAGCATCTTAAAAAACGACTAAGATAAATCATGCCTTAATCCAAGCTTCATGCATTATAATTAAAAAATATTTACATTAATAAAGTGTGTGTATATATATATATATATATAATAGAGGACTAATATAATAATCAGTTACTAATCTGAGCAAATAATAGACATTCAATATTACAATATGCTACATGATTCAAGCATGTATTATCATTTGTTTAATTTGAAAGCTCAAATACATATATTATTTAAATAACATTATAAAGCTACTATCAATCTGCAAATATTAAAACAAAATACTACAAAATACAGTATACTATTTGTATCATTTACTTACAATACTCGGTTTTGCCTGCATGAAACAAACATGTACAAAATAATTTATTACAACTAATTAATTTAGTAAATGTACTAATTAAATTGTACTCTGACTTACTTGAAAAGCTGAATATCTTCCAGCTTTTCGTGGTCTGTTGTATGAAGGAAGATAACGTCTAATTGGATCTAATTCATTAATATGTAATAAACCAGCAGTGAGTAGTTGAGCAATTATAAACATAGCTTGATTCCACAAATACATGGGTCCAGGTTCTGTATCTGTAGAACTTTTCTGTCCTCTTCCTTCAGCACTTGGTACTCGATATGTACTACCAGGATCATTTCTTTCTAGTTCTAACCTATCCTCAGGTACATAGTAATACATAGGTATTACAGGATCTATTTAATTAAACAGAATACAATAACATTTTATATCATTATAGCCAAATCTATTTTCTATCTACATACCTCCATTAATATCTTTGTACATTCGTTCTTTTAATAATTTTTGATATTCTTCCACTTGTTCTGGCAAAGTCTTAAAAACGCCGTCAATGATCATAAATATGTAAAATAATGGCCATTCACATTCTATATTATCAAATTCCTATAACAAAAAAATATCTTTTTAATACCATCCTAAAATTATTAAAAGAAGTTAATGTAATTATGTAGACAGAAATTATAAATTCATTTAAGCACATTCTGAAAATAATATATACTAACAATCAAATACATCAGAGACCTTGATTTCACCAGATTTGTAATATCGTCGATCTTTGCTTTCTATAACGGTTTTGTATCCATCTCTGCCAAACCTCTTAAATCCGTAATTGCCTTTTAATCTTCGAATTATATTTGCCTTTGTTTCATTATACAACACTTCTTCGTGAGTGGCAAATGCAGGAAAAGATATTGTTGGTAGTAAAGCTGTGTCTACACTCTAAATAGTACAATGTATTAAAATTTAAATTATAATACATTTTTACATAATATGTATATTTTTTACCTTAGAACTTGACTCTCTTGGAAGCATTGTTTCAAAAATACTACGATTTCGATTATGTGCATCAATATCAACATATATAACTGACCAAGAAGCTCCTTTTTCTCCAAATAAATTGCATCCATTAATAGCTTCAAGAGCACTTTTGGCTATACCAATTGAACTTGCATGTATTTCAGGTGTACCATCATTATATCTACTACCACGTTCCCACATGCCATAATCTGGTGTACGATATGCTCTTTCCACATAATATACAAGATTTTGTATAAATGCTACTTCATCTTGAGTATATATAATTTGCAATCCTGAAGAAATCATTTGTACTAAAAATATCAAATATAGTGAAACAATATCAATCTACAAAAAATAAAATAGGTATAATAATTATTTTAAATCACTCTATCTTATCATATTTCACTATGTACTATAATTACTTGCAAATGATTGTAATCGGCATCTTTAAAAATTTCATCACCAGTATCTAAATGAAATTTACAATGCAATGCAAAGCGATTACACTGATTACGTTTAAATAACTCTATTCTAGGTGATTGTTTCACCCAACATTCTAAAATCCCACGCATACATTTTACAGCTGATTGTCCAAGTTCATAAGATTTTCCACGATCATCATCTATACGTCTAAAAGACATAATATTATTTACCATAATATAATAATTACTAGACAAACTTAATCCTTTATTACCTATATGCTTGGTACAAACTCCATACAGCGGCTGCACAGTAAATACTTTCTCTCACACTTCCAACTACTTTATCATTTGAAACTTGTGGGAAAAGACCTGTTATACAACTTTGATAACGTAACAATTGTCTTTTAACTAAAAATTATATATAATCTACTTACTTTATTGCTACATGAGATAAATATAATACAATGGAATAATATGAAAATAAATATTCTTACCAATTCCATAATAGATATCAAGTTGTCTGACTGTATCTTCATAATTTGATATCTTGAGAAACATATCAATATCTAAATCAATAATACTACCTTGTCGTACATTTCTGATCTGAGAAGCTCTATACAGTTAAAAACTGATTATAATATTTACTTAAGATTAATTATAGTTGAACAAATTAATTATATTCAAGAGAAGCAAACCTTTTTGTGGAGATTGTTACAAAAGATGTCATCTTATTCAGATTAATCAATTCAATGGGTTTTCAACTTGATTTTATTCTTTAATGACCATATGGCAACAATTATTTCTAGTTACTTCAATAACATGATTATGTATTATTAAAAAATTCTTTAGTAGAATATAAAACAATTAAGGTGACAATTGAAATAATAAACAACTCTCCTCTAATCCTCGTGTACGCATACGCGCATTAACCTTGACTGTGTTCTTTTGAATAGTTAATTTTACTTACACTACAATCAAATCTTCTATGTAATTGGCACGTAGAAGTTATTTACTATCTCTGACTTAAAATAGAAACCAAGAAGTAGCTATAAGTAGGTTTATTCCTAATTCATTTTAAGGTTATCTGAGATGGAAAATTTTTGAATTATGTAATTGTGTTTCCAAGTATTTAATAACATATTTCCAATTTTCTAATTGAAATTTATTAAAATAAAATATTTTAAAGGAGTTTTAATTAAGATTTTAATTGTAATTAAATTCTCTCAATAATTATATTGTTCCTTATCTATTATTAAATTAGAGATGGAAGTGTCTTTCTGCGCAAATATTTGGGGTCATATTTATATGTTTTATTTCTGGACGAACATGATGTAAATATTTTAAAAATATGTAATATTATATGAAAATATTTGTATGCTATGAAAGATATATAATAATACAATACATTAAACTATATACATTTCCTTTTATTCCGTTTTTATAATATGGTTAATAATTGTATATAGTAATAATGTATATAGTGATAATACTGATAGCGATAGTGATCTATCTTCTATATAATATTTATAGTATATATTTAATATCTTCATATATATACCTATTATACTAGTATAGCGATACTATGACTATATAATATAATTTGTGATATAATTTGAATTTTATTTTGAAATTTGTAAGAGAAATAAAAACATCTATAAAAGAATTAAATTAAAAAATTATTGTAAAATATTTTACTTGAAAACGAAAAATACAGTAGAAACTTGCATAAAAAGCATAAACGTAATGCTAGTTTAACTATAGCTTTATATACTATATAATTCGACAAACGTCATAATTAGACTTTGAATGTTTATATAAATGTGTACTTATATAGAAAATTAATTACAAAACAAAAGCATCTATAACAAAAACAAATGCAAAATTATTAATAAAATATTCTATTTGAAAAAGAAAAATGCGCGAGAGAAACTTACATGAAAATAAGGACTGCTAACGAGTGAAAATCAACCATAAAAAAAATCATTGCAAATATATTATTTTATTATTCCGCGTTTCATGTTTCTGAAACATTTTTAGAATGCGTTACGGAACACGCACGACTGTCGTGACAGAAAATTGAGTCAGTTCCGCAAGCAGAGCGCGAGAGTTGTGTCTTGTGTATCTCCCGTGTTCCGTTTATAGTTATAAAGTGCATTCTCGTATATGATGGCGTCCGCGAAAAGAAAGCAAGACGAGAAAAATTTGAAAATATTACGCGAGCTGGTCTCACAACCTGGTAATAAAGAATGTTTCGATTGCCATCAGCGAGGCCCAACTTACGTCAACATGACAATCGGTTCATTTGTCTGTACCTCTTGTTCTGGTATGCTGTAAGTACTCGTTACTTGTAAGAAGCCAATAAAGTGTACCAAGTTCTTCTTCCTTATAAAAAAATGACGTAACTGTTGTTTTACTTCATTATTTTATCATATTATGAATAGAACTGGCCAAAATGTACTTTACAAATGCTTTACATAATATTTAACGATCAAATAATTATAATTATCACTGGATAAATGTCAACATTTCGAATATATTAGGTAGGTTCAGTTTCGCATTTAATGAAAAATAAAATATATTCTTATTTGTAAATGCATCAGTAATAGGTTTTGTTGAAACACGTGTGATGAATGTATTTTACTATGATGAATAGGAGATTGTGGATCTTTGTTAAATGCTCGCATTTGCGGTCAGGAAGTTAATATATACTATCGGTATCAGTGTTTTCTTTGTGCGTAGTAGTTGTTATCAATGGTCAAAATGTGTTCTATTCATAAATAATATAGAATATCATTAGCTATTTTATAGAGTCCATAATATATATTATATTAATTAGTGTGACTGGCAATGGAAAGAATAGATAAATTATTAAATATTATAAATAATGTTTAATATACACAATAAATATTTTTTATTATAATAATATTCAGTATGAATATATTATTTATAAATTACATTGTTACAAGTTTCAGTGAAATTTTAGTGTTTTTATTCTATGCCAATTTAGATTATTTTTACCCATTATTAAATGCATAAGAATATCATACATTTTCTATACATAGAACAATAGAATTGGATAGAATCATAACATGATTTTATAAAAGAGGAATAGAAGATTTACTTAGTAGAAAGTAATTGTTAATACAAAAGAAATATAATATTTAAAGGATGACCTAATTATGTTATTTTAATGTTACAAATTATAATAATTTGATCAATTAGTATATATAAAATGTAATAGGAAGAAATTTATATTACTAATTTTTTTTTAAATTACAGGAGGGGCTTGACACCACCACATAGAGTAAAATCTATTTCTATGGCAACATTTACTCAAGAGGAAATAGATTTTATAAAGGAACGTGGTAATGAATATTGTAGAAGAATATGGTTAGGCTTGATGAACCAAAATTCATCACAGACTTTAGATACAAAAGATGAACAAAAGATGAAAGATTTAATGAGTGCAAAATATGAGCTTAAAAGATATTATTTGGATCCGTCCATGGCAAATCAGAACTCAAATCAAAAATCACAGTCATCTAATCAAACTAACATTCCAAGGGTTCCACATTCTGGAACATCTACTACAACATTATCTTCTACAACATCTACATCAGCTTCGAAAACAAACAATGTTGAATCAGTTAATTTTAATAACTTTTCAACAGATTTTGTAGCTGATTTCAGCAAAGTTCCTGATCCATTTATTACTACTACAACACCTGCAAATAAACTCAGTCAACCTATTGTACCTCAGTCATTCTTTGCCAATTTTGACAACAATCCTGTTTTTGATAGCCAAAAAGATACAAGTAAATTGAATCAATATTTTACATTTCTGTTTTTACAAATTAATACAATATCATTATTATATTAATAATTGATCTTTTGTGTGTGTCTAGATATTGAATCCTTAAGTCCATTTAGTCAGACTACAGGAAATATGACTAATTCAATGAATGCAAATGGTGCACATGTACCTCCATCAGAAGATCGTTATGCGGCACTGAAAGACTTAGATTCTCTAATGAAACAAATACAATTGAAAGATGATACTACAACAACATTAAATACATCCACATGGAATACTAATAATGGTATATGCATTTATATATATCATTAAATCTTTAATTTTTAAAATTAATTTTACAAAATTATTTTATTATTCTTATCATAGCTTCGAATTCACTCTGGAGTGTAGGAAATCAAACTACAAATGTAATTTCAAATCCATTTGCAACTGGTGATTTATGGCGACCATCTAATGTAGTTAATAATAATACACAATCAATTGATACCTCGCTATATAATCCTATTAATCCTTTTAAACCAGTACAATTTCCTATGAATAATGGTAAGTTCTTATTTAAAGAATGTAACATTCAATATATTTAACATGTGAAATAAATTAAAAAATATAAATATTTTAGATCCGCAGTGGGTAGGTATCGGACCATCTAGTAACAGAGATGTAATTCAGTTTAGTCAATTAATGACAAATAAAGTATGGCAACCAACTCTTCCAGCATATCATGCAAATCCATTCATGGTATGAATATAATATTTTCGTTTTAATTTTATAAATTATACTCATATATATATCTTTGTACATCTAAATATATAAGTCTTTTTAGGTTGGTTCTGGCGTGAGCAACATGACAAGAAATTCGAACAATCCTTTCTTATGATTATATAAGCATAAGTTTTTAATGGAATTACGAACAAATAATATAGACCTAAAATATGTTTAGTTTAGGGCAATTGTTTATATATGTGACCTTATTGGCAATTAGTGCCATTAACTTTTATCTACAGGAGCACCAATCTCTTATTCATATAACAAAAAAAAAATAATACTTTTATTTATGAATATAATATACACGTTAAATAAAGATTAATATTTGTTACCAATCGTGTATTATGTCTAGTAAAGTCATCCCTTGATACAATTCAATTTAATTTCATTTCACTGTGTCTTGTTATAAATTATGTTTGTATATGTAAAATTTGTACATATATAAAAATCCGTTTAATTTTAATATAATAAAACATGTACATATTTTAAATATTAGGAACAAAATTTTTAAATATTTCTAAATTAAATCATGTTTATCGGTGAAAATATATCTACTATGTAAATACAGCAGAGAAAATTTAATTTTTAAAAATATGCCGTAATAATTATACGCATAATAAATAAAGGATTGAAAAACAACTACATTTTACCTGATGCACACTTAAATATAGTTTATTTACTTAAAAATTTCTAATAAATACAAAATCACAAATGAACACTTAGTCTTTGTCATAATTCAATACCAATAGATTCAGAGTAGAGATCCACTTAACCGGTCATAATTGCATGATAATTAACCGTTATTTGATCATTATATTTGCAGTCTACATTACGTGTAGTTGTAAATATATTATTAATTGTAATAACATGATCGGTCGTGTTTTACAATTATATATGGATATAAAGAGAAGCCTTGTGTCAACTAGTCAATTGTCATATAGCTGCCGTACAAATGTTTCGTTTCTCTTAGCTTTGTTTGCTAAATAGTATGGAAGCTCCAATGAATGATAAGAACTGTTGGTGGTAATTACTTAGAGTAATAAATTATTTATCAGTGTAAATGGACAAACAATCAAGAAACACTAATATACGAGTTCACCAATTATATTAATTGTTATGTATAAACATACGAGATGTGTGATATTGATATTACTAGGCAGGCATTGCGTATCTTAAAGATACATTCGAAAGCGCATGGACCGCTCTTTCATGGCACGAATTTACCTAGCAACCATTACTACTGGGGTTGCCTTTTGGCAATGGGCGCACCAAATACAATTTCTCACCCTGCTTGTTAGTATAAATAGGCGCTCGTTGATAATGGTCTACTAATTGGTCTAGTGTATGGAATTTTCTTTGACCAATACAATATAACGCTCCTTCCACATGTACCCTAAAGTGTTTGTTACGTCCTGGAGCTTTTAAAGATACTGAATAATCTCCCACCTATATAAATGTTATAATATTTTTATTTAATGTTTATTGCATAATTTAAATTAAACATTTTATTATATTTAAAAGATTATCATAATGTATTGTTTGTTATTATCAGCAAGATGATATTTCAAATAAACTAATTTAAATATATAAGAATCGTATTAATTAAATTATCTTTATTTGTACTTACATTAGTTTCACTATCTCTAATTAAAAAGTCACCATCATGACCATGTTGATTCAATAACGTGTCACATTGCGAACGTGAAATGCTACCATAGTACCAAGGTTTTCCAACAAGATGTGGTCTATCACCAGGATCTGGCCTTCTTTCAAGGGAGTCTCCTGTACTAATCTCACTACTTGTCATTCCTCTCTCACGATATGGTTGTGTCAAATATTCACTCAATTCTTGAAGATAATTACGTGGCACTAGACCTATTTGACCTTGACTGTTTCTTGCTTTATACCATTCAGGATCTGCTGGTGGACGGTCAAGGATTTCCAAACGATCACCTTTCTCAAAGGATAATTCTTGATCATTGTTGGAAGAAAATGAATAAAGTGCAACAACAATATCAAGAACATTTTCTGCCATTGCATACGTATGAAGTGTATCATCTGCATCTCCTTCTTCGTGAGTATAATTTGATGGAAACCATCCTGCTTGTGTACCACTTTGACCCCTCCACCAACCATCATTACTTTTTTCTAATATTAAGATTCTAGTGCCTTTGACGAGTGACAATTCATCTGCTTGTTGTGCTTGGTAATTGTACTTGACAACTGCTGTACCTATTGCTTCACTTGGATCAGCAGGTAAACGCCTAGCCATAATAGGAGATTCTACGGCTCTGGATGGTGAATTACTGGATGGTAGAGTTTTTGAGCCAGAGCCCTTTTTGACTTTCTTTTTAATACTGTCAAAAAGAGATGGCTTTTCCTTCTTGACATAGTTACTTGGCACATAGCCAGCTTGTCCTCTCGCACTTTGTACTCTCCACCAGTGTTTTGAATCATCGAGAAGCAAGTATCGTTCATTTTTCCGTAAATCTAACTCCTGAGCACCTTGTGCTCCATAGTCGTATTTGGCGACAACATAGCATACGTCGTCTTGACTTGTCTTGCCTGAAAATTGTCACAATAATGAATTTTTTAAATATTATATATTTTCAATTGAAATATAAAAATTTGATTATAATAATCCTAATTCAAATTTAAAGTTATTGTAAAAAAAGCTTTTAGAAAAATCAGATCACAGAATTAAAATTTGGATATTTATTTTAACACTTAAGTATAAAAATTAAATAAGACATAAATTGTTTATATATTAATATATATATACCACATAATATATTTATTAATAATAATAATAACAATTGAAAATGGGAAACATAATTACTTAGATTCAGAAGATAAAATATCTAATATATACAGAATCTACTAAATTAACTAATCCTTAGATTACAAAATACATTAATAGTGCAGATAACTGTTATCTCTTAATAATCTCCAATTATAATATACTAAAATATTAATTTTAGATAAACTATTTAAAGCAATTTGTTACAAAATAATGTGAAATGTAAAATAAAGAATACATTTGTGTTTGGAATTTATTTATATTATGCCTTTTATATATTTTTACAATTCCTTTTTATAAATTACTTTAATTTATTTAAAATACTACACATATAAGATTTTAATATCTGTCAGCAAGTATAATTTGTTAGTTGTATTGAAACTGAAAAACATTATATAACATATTTCATACATATATTTATGTAAAATGTTATTTAATTTTTTTTGGTAATTCATTATTATCATATGTTTTCAAATATAATGAATATATGTTTAGAAATATAGTTTAAAGGTATATCAATTAATTCTTTTTTAATAAACTATAGTAATATAGACATTTAAACAAATTTACATACAAAGCAAAGCATACAAGAATAAAACGTACCATGCTTCATGGCTGCCATGTGCGAAAATGGATATATACGTCTGAGTGTGGCGTGAGTAGCTGCTACTCACACACTATTTGCATAAATGTTAAATCTGCTTGTTCTGTGTCGGCAGCGTGAGTGCAGCAGGCATTCATTCTTTAGCTTTTTGTTTAGTGTTGATATACCTGCTGATTTCTTTGCTCAGAGTCCATCGTTCTCAAGGGTAGGGCAAGCAAGTGCATTACCAACACTTTAGAAAAAAATGAAACAATCATTAACTTGACATCATATATATTGTAAAATACAATATTTAGATATACTATCAGAAAAATATTATACTACATTATTACTTAATTTTATTGTAAGTTTACTTAAATATATATATATATAATTTACCAAAAAAGGAAAAAAGACATTTATTTATTAAGTAGCATACTGAGAGTTATTTTATATTAGTATTATTTCTGTAATTTTGTTAATATAACTAATAGCTGCTAAATTAAATGCTCTCGATATATATTTTATAATTAGTAAATTTTATGTAATATACAAACACATATATTTTTGAGTTTTTCAAAGATATTATGTAAAATTTTATATATAAATAATAAACTAAAGTATTTATAAAGAACAGATATAAAATACATGCAATTATTTTCTTTGAATAAAGTCTACTTTGCTTTTTATATAAAAGTTATCAAATTATCGACTTTAAAAGTAATAAAGACAACTATAAATTAATATAAAGCAATGAAAATTATTAATTATATATTATATATATTATTAATGCAATATTATTTATAAATGTCAATATATATATAATTATATAATTACAGAATAGGAGATACAGAATATAAAATAAAAATGATAAAGATCAGTTTAAAGTTAAAACTTTTCTTAAACGAAATATATTCAAGAAATGTTAAACTATACTAAACTTTGATGCTAAAAATGTATATAAATTATATATGTACTTTAAATACAATCATAAATTAAATATATTTTAATATTATTGATATATACTTTTAATAATAGAATTTATATACAAAATGAAATATATAATAAAATATCTTTTAGAAAATATTGATAAAGAGAACATTAAACATTCATGCTAACTACAATGTATTATAAAGTAGAATATACCTAACAGAAACACGCAAAATATTGCATTATTATTAAAATCTTTTATGAAGAAAATATGATGCAAAAGATAATTAATAAATTTGGAAAAGAAAATCAAAATATCAAAAATAACTGCAAAACTTAAATTATTACAGATAAAGCTTATATGGAAAGATTAAAATATAAACAAATGTAATGTTATTTTAACCATAACTTTCAACATCATAAAATTTGACAGTTGTTATAAGGAGATTGCAGATATTTATGCAAATTTTCATGGAAAATTGACAATAAAGTGAGCTATGGATTTGTTTATCTCTAGGCAATATTAAGCATATATTATTCATTTTGCATATTCTATATATTTCATGTTTTGCATATTCCTTCTTGAAAAACATATGGTAGTGTGTACAAAATTTATTTTATCAACTATATTACAAATTTTATGATGTAGTGTTAATGTTGTGTCATGTGAAACAATGAATATATGTTAAATTATAAATCAGTTTCAATTACTAAAGATCTAATTAACTATGTACTGCGAATTATAATCATAGTGTATAGTTAACAACGATTCCATTATTATAGAATATTATTGCATATTTTACATGTTTTTTGCATACAGGTGATACATTTTATATTTCTATATTTTGTATATTTCATTTACATATTCTAACATATCTGAAATGCATAAACATCCGCACTCTAGTTATAACCGATAGATTCGATAAAACAGGCGAATGTGCCGCCCATTGTGAAATATTTACATACGCAGCAGAACGCGTATACACAAGAATTGTGACAATTATTTTCTGATCCCCTTCACGCAAACCTTGAACGAGAATGTGGTAACTTTCGAAGCACAGTATATAGAATATCGTTCATTGCCTTCTTGCCTACCATACTACAAAAGCAATGTAGAAGCGTGTTGAATGCAAAGGGGCAACAACTAGCACGAGTTTCAATTCAGCCGTTCTCTTTATTATTTATGAAATACTATAAAATAATTTATCGCTCTATTACTGAGAAAAGAAAACAAATAAATGCAATAGCTTACCGATTTTTAAACTTGACATATTCCTGCATACAAGCTTCGAATTTTACGTCGTTATACAGCTTGTTTTCCCCCACCCCGGCACGCAGCCATGAACGGGAGCGACTAGAGTGTATAGGGGATTGAATCTTTATGGGGAATCGGGTCGAGGGGGGCGGGGGGGGGGACTTGGAAATTAGGGAAAGATAGAACGAATCGTAGAGAACTCCATCCACCAAGAAGTTTTCGTCACCGTTACGCTGTCAATAAGCATCGAACACAAAAATATAATATCAACACTTTTACCCACAATATTAATCTTCGCAAGTAAAATGCATAAGCAAAATCTTTGTGTGGATATTACAATATTTTTTGTTTGTTATATTTAGATTCATTTACACGACCCCTCCCGCAAAAGAACAGACCCACCCTTAATCCAAAGACGTTGAATGACCATGCGCGCTACTGAGTACTGAGATTATCGTCTCTGTGAAATTGTCTCTAAAACGATACTAGCGCCATGATATGAATAATCTTAATCGGCCTTAATATATCTTCACTTGTACAATCGATAGGTTACCTTCTGTAATTTTTAATTATTTTTATTATAATATTATTGTGGACTTTTAGAGAGTCTAAAATTAAAAAGCATATATAGTTGATACTACTTTTTAGATTCCATTTCTAACAACAATATTATAATACCATAATTTTCCATCATAAAGTTCATTCTCATGAAATACTTATGCTCTTTCCACAAATTGTATAAATTTTGAGATATCTATATTTGATGATAAGTATTTAAGTAAAGGATATATTTGCATGTGTACTATACACGTATGTAGTCGTATTCTTATATAAATATAATATGAAGTGACATTTAAACATATATATACAAATATACATAGTCTACAATTAACATATGTCATGTTCAGTATTCTTCATATTTACTAATATAATAATAAAAAGAATACCAAATACTTTCGCAAAATAAAGTATGTATGATATATATATTTTATCAAAATACGAGATGTTCCAAAGTTAACAGTGCTGGACTAATATATTTCGATTATAAAATTAGATTACAACCTACTCATAATATGTTGCATTTAATGAGAGAAAACTTAGAAAAAATACACTATTCACATTAAATTACGGTATAATTTGGAATAATGGACAATTTATCTGATTCATTTAAAGGAGAGTTAGATTCTGTTACATCAACAGATTCTCTGCAATTGATGGCCGATGAATTTCATATTAGACACTTATCAACACCAGATGTTTCAAATATAGAATTATCAAAACGTGTTGCATTATTAGAATTAGAAAATGAGCGACTTCGAATAGATTTAGAAAATATGCGTATTGAACTCAATGCCAGAATTGCTGCTAATGAAGGGCTTAAAGGAAAAATCACAGAATTGTATGTAGAAATGCAGTTAGTAGTTCAGGAAAAACAAAAATTACAAAATACTCTAACAGATGTAAAAAATCATTTAGATGCATCAGAAGCATCTGTAAAATGGTATCAATCTCAAGTACATGGTCTACAAGCAAGCAAGAAAACTTTACAATTAGAAATTGATACTTATCAAGGAATTTTGCAGCAAAGACAGCAAACAATAGCAAACATAAATGCTAGATATAAGCAATTAAACATAGATTATACAGAACTTCTTCAAAAACATAGAAAAGAAAAGCAAGACTTGGAATATGAGGTACAAAACTTAAAGACACAAAATCAATCAAACAGTATTTTAGAATCATTAGATATCAATACATCAAGTTCTCCAGATGTCTCCACAAAGTTAGAATTAACAGAAGATGAATTAAGAGATACAAAAGCAGAGTTAAAAACATTAGAAAAACGACTTTTAGGTAATGAAGTTTCCAAAACATTGATGGAAAATGCTTTGGCTAAGCAACGTATATTAATTACAACTATGGAAGAAAATATACAGAAATGTGAAACTGAGAAAAATCAAACTGCTGATACATTGCGTAAAACGCAACTTGAAATTCAAAAGTTAAAATCTGAGAATGAAGCATTACAGACTACTCTGTTGTCTTCTAAACAGGAACAAAGTCAGATAGAAGATGCAATCTTTCAATTGCGATTACAGTTAACTAAAATGATTGCACAATATAAACTTTTAAAATCAAAAAATATAGAAGCAGAGGAAAAATTGAATTCAATGCAAGATGTAATAAATGAAAATAAACGTTTAAAAACATTATCATATGAAGCTAACACTGCTTTAATCAGGAAACTTAGACAAGAAAAACGAAAAGTTAAAAGTTTAGAAAATAAACTTCATGGAATTCAAATAAAGGGACATTTAACCACAATGGTATAAAATGTTATTTTATAATGTATATATAAGAGTAGAAGACTTTATTATGGAGGGATTACTTATAATTATCTTATAACTATTCTGTTTCAGAAAAACAAAATGGAAGTTTCTTTACATGAATGCCTAAAACAGGTTTTAATGAGAAATAAAGTAATTTTTTATATTAACTTTTTAACATAAACATTAATTGTTCATTCATAATCTTTTTATTTTTATCAAGAGATTTAGTATTAAAACTGGTTTTATCCTACAGGATTTGAAAGATCAATTGAAGGCACTAGCAAAAACTTCGGATGAAAGTATTGATGAAGGATATGGTGACAACAGTATTGTTAGTTCTGTTTCTATAGACATTCCCTCACCAAAATCTATCAGTCCAGTATTATTAGATGCAGCTTCCAATATTTTGCTGCAATGTAAGGACTTTTATAAACCAGTACAAACAGAACTTGAACAGTTAAAATTAAAACTTAATAAACTAAAGGAACAATATACTACATAGTATTAAATTATTTTCAATCATTTATGATTTTATTACATATCCAATGACTGGTATTCATAATATTGATTATAAATTAATTGTAAATATACTAACTTATTATTAATTTTATAATTTTATTGTTATAAGCATCCTAAGTTGAACATTTATTTGTATAAATTTTTTTTCAAAACTAACAATTTATACATTCCTAATCGAGATGAAAATGCTATGCACAATTTTAAATACAAAATACAATAAAAAAAGAATTATTTTTATTTGTTACTAAATTACATTAACTCAAGATTGAAACAAAGATATGAATGTATTAATATTACATACATATCGCTAAATTATTATATTGTTACTTTTATAATATATCCTATCTGTTAATTTTCATAAAATGAATGTAATAAAAGAGTCATAGATTCTATTTTATAAACGTTGATTCCTTTCATTTGTAAGTAATATCTATTATAAATGTTATATATATTTTTTTATGATAAATATATATATAGTCACTTCACAGATATTTTTAAAATACTTTTTACATACCTTTTTCTTGATAAATAAGAATTATAATGAAATGACTTTTTTTAAGTAGAAAAAGTGAAAATTACTATTTTGGCAACATTTGTGATATGGTATATAACATGGGAAAATAAGAATTTTATGTAAATAATGTGCTTTGTTCTAATACAGTGACATTGGATTAATGAAATAGAAATTGCAATATCTAATGAAGTCTTAGGATTTTATCAGAAGTTTTAGAAGCTATTAACTTTGCAACTAAGCAATAATAATATAGAAAATTATAGATTTCAGAAATAATAAAATAAATAAAGGGTCAATAATAGAAGACAAATATATACTTAAGACAAATATATGAAATATAGGATTTTATAGAACGAGAATTGAATGTTTTATTAAGTCTTTTATTAAGCTGTTTGTAACATATTTTGCATTAATTATTTCGAAAACACTATAAATATTATTATATTATAATTTATTTTATTTTTAATTAGCCATACAGTAAAATTTTATTCATGGAAAATTTTTTTGTTTATTGCATTTAATATTTGCTTAATATTAGTGCAATTTATATATAAAAGATTTTTTCATTGAATATTTTTATTACATTTGTAAGAAACATATATCAAGATTACAAAGATTCTATAGTTATAAATACATACTGAACTTCCAATTTTTAATTTTTGGCATAAAAAGTTATGTACATACATATTTATAAAATAAGCGTACTGAAAATTGAATTACACTTTTCTTCTCTTAAAAATATCACAGGTAAATATAGTATCGATATAAAGAAAACAACAAAGTTTTACTTTGAATGTATTGAACTAAATATAAGTTCTTTGGTACTTGTATGTATAAATAAATATTATATAAAATAAGTTTAAAAATAAAGAAATATTATTCTTTCAATCTGATTTTAGAAATACATTTAATTCATTCATTTTCATCCTTTTTAAAAGAATGTAAGTTCAACAAGAAGATGCAAAAATATTTACTTCTTTATTTCATATAATAAAAATTTTGTTGTAATGAAAATTAAAGATTTAGAAGAAACTTTTTGTATTATTCCAATTACACTCATATTGAACTAGGTAAAGTATTTTAATATATACAAAATATAATATAAAAAACAAATAGCTATATGGTATATAGATTTCATTACAATTTTCAATCAGACAGTTCTTTGTTCATTTTTGTTGAGACAAAGTGAAAATAAAGGTATTTTATATTGATTTACAGTATATTACTTTATATTATTTAAAATATAATTTACAAAAAATGCATAATATTATTGTTTTATGTTGTATTTTGTTTAAAAAAGAATAAAAATAATTAATCGTTTTTACGTAATTTTACATGTGCTGAAACATTTTATCGTTTATAAAAGCATTTTCTATTCTATTTTTAGAGATCATAATTACCTTAACAATATATAACTAATGTCAAATGTATTTTGCTAAATGTCATTGCTATAAAGAAGAATTTACATTATTATAATAAAATTAATATCTTAATTTATTTGAATTGGAATGATCTGATGTTTTCATTCTTTAAAATTTTTTCCTATTTTTTGTTATTACTCTTTTTCAAATATCACAATTACAAGGAAGATTTTTACATATTAACAAAACCTACTTTTGCACCCAACAAAGAAATATTTACAATAAATCTCTTTTTTAACAAGATGTTCAAAAATAAAATGAAGAAAACAAAATACAAATAAATTACAAAAATCAAAGACTTACATTTTTTCAATGTATATACTACATGACTGCAGAAAACATTTTGCGTTGTTCACATTATTTTTTGAATAGTGTTCTTTCAGAAGTAGTGGTTGATTTATACATTAAACCAAAGTTCTCAACTCTTGAGAGAAAGGTATATTTCACATGTTAAACTTGATATATAATAGCATTACATACTTTTTCTAAAGATTTACATTGCTTCTGAATATATGCATAGAGCAAAAGTGAAATTTTCGATTCCTTTAAAAGGAATGAACAGGTATTTCTTTAAACACTGATCCATGTCTGCTCTGTTATATAGTACAATCTATATTATTAATAAATTTTTATATTAATAAATTTTAATAAATGAGTATTGTAAGTTATGAAATTTATGTAAAAATGATTAATTTGAAAGTGATACATGTTATTTTTATACTTCGAGACTGCTAAATTTTAAATGACTGGTATAAAATATTTTTAGTATAACATTTTGATTGGGTATCTTTTCTTTCTTTTGCTTGTTTGTAATATGCTACAGTACTTACAGCTCTGTATACATATTTATATTTAAAAAAAGAACTAACTTTTGTACGATTGTAGATCGTTTAAAAGAGCACCATGGCTTCAGGAGTCTTAATGGATTGGAAGTCTCAACATATCCCATTTTATACACCGCTATAACGGGAATGTTGCCGAACAATGAAACCTATAATTTTAGTACATAAAAGTGATTTGAAATTAAACAGTTATTATATAATACATACACAATTATGCTACTAATGCTGTTCATATTATTGTATACACTTAGCAAAATAGAAGACCAGACAGTAAATAATTTATCTCGAACCCATTGTCATCTGGGAGTAGATTCCGTGTGCCTAACTCTGTCAAATTGACGACGATAATGAGTTCGTCCACGACCTCTGTTTCGATGGCCATGGTTATTATGACCTTGGTAATTATGATGTAGTTGCCTTGATTGATAGTGAGCATGATTTTGTGTCTGTGAGGACTGTTTTGATTGTGGCATTTGCTGAAGGAAATATTTTATTATTAAAGTATTAAAATTAAAAAAACAAAAATTACAAATTATAAATATTAGAATCTTTAGATACATATTATCAATTATATATTTTTTCATTAATAAGTAAAAAATTTACGTAAAAGTTCTATATAATTACTATTTAGTTAGTCAATACAATCTTTATCATTATTTTTAACATATAAACATACCATATGATCAACAGGTTGCATATTTTGATTTGAATATGCATTTAAACTGGTTCCCGGAGGGTTGGGTCCTTCAGTAGTAGCACCTGGCTCATCTTCTGTTCTAACCAATGTTTTCACACCTTCGGCTTCTAAGTCAATTATACCACCCCTCCGTTGTTGCCTTAAGAATAATGCTGCCATTTGTTTTTGTAATTCTCTCAGCTCTGCAGTTACTGAAAAATCAATAGCAGCTTCAACATCAATTGGAGGTGGAGCAGACCATAGGCTTTCTACATCGCAATTGATGGATTCTCTACACACAGGGCATATGGCCTGAAACAATATGTTATGTTTAATGGTAACTAGGACTGTCACAAATTTGTTTAGTTCCATATTCATAACTACATATTAGTATACCTGGAATTTATTTGTTGCATCTTGTTGCCATTGTGGCAATTTTTCTTGTTCTTCTCTATAATATCGTTCTGCAGCAGCAACATGTGCTGCTAAACAGTGTGAATGAAAATAATGATAACATTCAGTTTTTGTAAATTCATCTCCTTCCCGAAAACCATACAGACATATGGCACACTGATCCGTTGGAAGATTACTTCTTGTAAGGTGTTCTCTTATTAACTGTTATAATAATATCGCATAGATACAAAACATAGCATATAGCCAATAAAATAATAGTTACAAAAGCACAATAATATAACATAATAATATCTAAAGGAGATAATAAATGAAACACTACAAAATCCTGAAGTAACTCTGATATAAATTGAATAGCAATATAATAAAATTTAAATATAACTCTTGTACATACATTTTACACAAGCTCAATGTATACTTCAACATATTTTATTATTCATAGAACACTTTCTAATATGTGATACATACCTCAATGAGTTCAAACATAACTGGTTGACCTATGAAATCCTTACATTTTGCTTCTGCATCTGATTGCATAAGCCTCACTGTATTTTCATCTAAACCTCTGGGATTTCTGAGACTAATAGTAGGTGATATATCAGGATATCCCACAGGTAACTGAACAATCAGTGTTACACAAACATATTGAGACTGTGAATCTTCACCAGTTGAGGGAAATAACACAGTTTCAATACATTCTGGTTCACCTCTGAAAAAACATTGATTTTTCACAATACATAAATTTCTAAATTCTCTAATATCAGTTAGTTTGTGGTTCAATGAGAATTTATTATAAAGATTAATAAATATAAGTAAATCATAGAGTATTAAAAATATCAAATTCTTTATTTTACAAATACTACATATATATATATATATATATATATATATATATATATATATATATATATATATATATATATATATATATATATATATATATATATATAATAATATATATATATATAAAAAATACTTCTAACAAATAATAACTAATATAATCAATATATGATATTGTATAAAATTATAACACTGACAGTGTTATTAAGGAATATCTGTTAAGCCTCCAATTTCATACATTTGTATGAAGATAAATATTCTTATATTATATTCTTTTATATTATTTATATTTTTTATATTACTTTACTTTACTGTTAAAATTTCTTCCTTTCCTATATAAGTACATATATAAATATTAAATTTAAAATGCTTTGTTAATGGAACAAATATTTAAATCATAAATAACATTTTCTAATGGTACATTACCTATAATTTATAATAATTGAAAGTCTCAAAATGACAATTGATTTAGTTCATTTATTAGGTTACAAACATTACATTCCCTAAAAAAACCTACCTGTCATTTTCTTTTATATTTAATTCATCGTCAAGCAATATCGCTTTTAGTGCTTCAATTTCGTCAGTTACTCTATAAAATAGTTTAATATATAATAAAAAAATGGAATATTCATTGAAAATACATTTACTATAAGACCTTGCTCAAAAATTACCTTTCATCTATTACGGGTTCTGACATTGTTCCTAAAATATATAATAATATGCTTTATTTTGTGAAAATTACTTCGAATTTGACAGCAGATCTTTTTTCAGTTTTCGGCGATTATAGGATTCTTGATAAGCGTCAATGTGCGTCAATATTGAAAGCCTTCTGCTACTATTACTGCTACCAACTGGATCGCTTCAGAATTATTGGTAACATATTACTACTGTCACTAAGAGAAAAATTTCACTAAAGAAAATAATTTAATTCTGCTGTAGTCACAGCTAAAAATTTTGTTAAACATTTTTACTTTTTTTATAACAAGTATTTTCAGTATAACAATATATAACATATCATTTACGTAATATATAAAAATATATCATAATATAAAAATATATCGTAATATATAAATATATATCATAAAATTTTGCCAAAATAAATATAATAAAAATTATTAATTATAGGTAGTTAAATCTTAAGAAGATAAACTTTACTTTAAATAAAATATGTGATTTATATGTGTACATGTAATTATTAAAAAGTAGCACTTAACGTTTTTTAGAATCATGTATAAAAATATAGCAAACAAAATTTTATGAATAAAGTACGAAAGTTAACATTTATAACAAAAATTATAATAAAAATATAATTAAAAATAAAGTTGGAAGCATTATTAAAAATATAATGTACTGTAGTACATATATCAAAGATGTAAATATACAAAAATATCTAAAATTTTTTTAAATATTTTTTAATACATATATTTATGATTTAAAGTTTTTCTTATAAGACTAATTATACGATTATACTTTTAAATTTGTGTACATCTGGAATCGATGTAATTAAATCGATTTTGTTTTCTGCATATTTCACTTTTATTATCATGTACATAACCTCTCTCTGTTACCATTTGACAAGAATTGTGAATTAGTTTAAAATTGATTGAATTAAAATTCTTTTTTTTTTTGGTAATATATTATAATGTCAGAAAATAAAGAAAAAGAAGAAGAAAAACCTGTTGTTGCAAAGACAGCAATTGATTTGCAACGCTTAAAACTTCAAAAATTAATGAAAAATCCGGTAAATATATCGAAATATTAAAAAATCAATCTTAGTTGTCTTTTTTCTTTAATTCTAATCCTAACGAATATTAAAAACATGGGTGTCAGAAATATTTTATTTTTTCATATGTAGGATACCTAGAAAGATTAGGAAAAAAAGATTAGATGTATATAGGATATCTAGATTATCATCATAAAATGTTTATTTATTGCAATAGGAAAAGCCTATCATATTACCAGAACGGCCTAAAGCTAAAAGTACACCTACAGTACCAGAATTTGTTCGTAATGTAATGGGTAGCAGCGCTGGTGCTGGTAGTGGAGAATTTCACGTATACAGACATTTAAGGCGTAAAGAATATGCAAGGCAAAAATTTATTCAAGAAAAAGGTCACAAGGTAAAATAGAAATAATTATAAAATGTAAATTTATGTAACTGAAGCTATTTTCATAATTTACTTTCTTTACATTATTAACTTTTATAATTTTGTTATATGTTTGTAATGTTTTCACTAGGAGCTTTTAGATGAAGAATACCACAGAAAGATTGAAGAAAATAAAAGAATAGCTGAGGAAATAACAGCAAAGAAAAGAGCAAAAAGATTAAAGAAAAAACAGAAATGGAAACAAAATAAAAAGATGAAGACTGGAAATGTAGAACAGCATAACAAAAGTGCAAATGCTGATTCAGATGAAGAAAGTTTAGATGAAGAAGAGACAGGAGATAAAAATGATAATGAGGCCCAAAATATATCTAGTAATGAAGTTAAAGATACAAGTTCTATAAATTTAGATGAGAATCAGTCTAAACAATCGAATACTCCTGTAAATACATAAATAAGAATGAAGTTAATGGTGCAGGAAATATGTGTAAATATGAACAATTCAGTTTCTTAGCAAAGATAAATAAGATTGAAATTAAGACGCCATGTAATAAAAATATATTATTATATATATAAATTTTATTTTTAAAAAAATTCGAAGAACATATTTGTTAAATAAATTTAATCTGCGCTTTAATATTCTGTATGTACATCTTTACACGTTTATATACATACATGCTTATATACTTACGTACATGTTTATATATTGTGTAAATAAACACGTATGTATGTTTTCGGCACAATTATTGTTAGAATTTCAAATATTGGATGCACATGAATATGTATTATTAATATACAATTAATTTATTATTTTGTTAATTGTTAAGTTAAGACAACACTATCTAGGTTGTCATATCTCTTAGTTCTTTCAAAAATACTTGCTAAGACTTGAGCAATCTTTCGTTCTTCTAATAAGGAAGCACTTCTCATATATTTTTCTAATTGAGATTTTGCCTTTATTAAATCTCCCATTTTTTCAGGCACAATGATCTCCTAAAATATGGAAAGATTGTAAAAATGATATAATAATATTCAGATATTGATTCTGTACAATTTAATTTTTTATTGATTGATATATTAAAATCATACCTGGAACTGTTTCACATAATTCGAAACATCATCTACATGTTCGCTTATTTCTGTCCAAAGATTTTGCAAATCTGACACTTCTGTACAAGTAGCCACATGGCTAAGAGTAAGGCATAACTAAAAACATATATTGAAGATATTGATAGACTAATGTTTAATGAACTATGCTAGAATTTATTTAGTATTTAATATTATTTATTATTTAGTAATTACCTATAATTTTATATTTAATTACCTGTTGAATAAGAGCGTCACGGTGAGGATATTCGATGTAACTCGGTACATGCTGAGAATTTTCAAAAGCTAAGATAAGACTCTTCCATAAAGTTATAATATACTTTCCGTATGAGTTACAGGAATATAATGCCCACGCTGCATTAGTACGCACTTTAAAATTCGGACTATCACAAATTAAGTTACACAATACAGGAAACACCTGATCCTACTAAATCAATAAAATTGTATTTATTATGATAAAAAAATTAAAGAATTTACATTCTGTTCATTACATACCCGCCAAGATGGCTGTAATATATTATCTGGGTTGTTACTTAAAACTAATCCCAGAGCTCGACATGCATTCCAACGAACCTTTAATTAACATAACAATTAATAATGCAATAAAAGAGTTATTGATGCAATAACAATCTTTTAATTTATATCGTTTATATATACCTTCATATCGTTTCCTACAGTAGCACAATTTATAAGAGCCTCTAATCCTGATGATGTGTCTTTCAGTATATGTTTGTTAGGACATAAGTACAGAATACTTCCAAGAGCCCGAACAGCATTGCATTTTACTTTATCATTGTCCTTAGATGCTTTAATACTGACTTGATAAATTTGTGGTAATAACATTTCCAAAGGAATAGGTTCTACTTTTTCGTGATTTCTACAAGGACAGATTTTTTATTTTGACAGAAAAAATTAAGTTGTAAGCAAATATAAAAGATATTAATTAACTATTTAATATGTTTATAACTAACGTTTCTTTAGAGAGGCAATTGCATAAATTAGCTAATGCCCAGGCGCCCTTAATACGAACGCCAAGATTTTTATCATCAGCAGATAAACAAACTATATCAGCTAAATCCATTAAAAATCCAGTTTCTTCTTTCAATGCAGGTAATGTGACTAACATTCCCAATGCTCGCAATCCAGCAGCTCTTACAGCACTTTCTTTATCATGCACTGCGCCAAATAATATTGTAATGATTAGAACTGCTTTCTGTCTCTAAAAAAAAGTTTATATGAAATGTGTATGTATAATAAATTTTAGTAATACAATTTTTATATAAATACTCACTTGAAGTTGGGCAAATATAATAGAATTAATACTGCCTAGACAATCACATGCAGCTTCTCTTATTATTGTTTGTGGATGTTGAAGAAGGGACGTTATAGGATCAAATATAATATTCCAAAATACTGAAACATTTTTATCCTCTGAATCAATATTCATGAGACAACCAGCCATAATTTCTAGAGCCCGACAAGAGTGTAAGATTATTTGTGTTTCAGAATCTTGTATGATTCCTACTAAAGTCATTGTAATTAACTCTGTATGTGGAAACACAAGACTTCCAGTACTAAATGCCATTCTACCAATTAATTTTAGTGATTGAAGACGAACAGGTGTACTCATTGTCTAAATAATTGGATACATGATTATTTATTTTCAAAAAAATTCTATGCTTTATATCATTCATGTAAAATTTTAGCTTAAAATGTAAGTATACCTTATTTGATATATTTTCCAAACAAACATGAATTAAAAAACAAATATTTGTTTCTTTGAATAATTCATTATTGTATTCATTTATCAAATTATTTTTTAGATCTTCAATATCTATCTCTTCTTCTCCTTCTTCATCTTCTTCTGTATTGTCACTAACTGAAATATTCACAGGTTGATCTGATGCTATGTTTACAGCAGATTGCTTTACGAGTATTTCAAATATTT
The DNA here is from genome assembly GCF_011952255.1 of Bombus vosnesenskii. Lineage (NCBI taxonomy): Eukaryota > Metazoa > Arthropoda > Insecta > Hymenoptera > Apidae > Bombus > Bombus vosnesenskii. The sequence goes on from NW_022883055.1 coordinate 691,591, forward strand.
CTGGGGTTACTGGATCACAGGAAGCAATAGCTTCAAAAACTGACAGTGCAGCAACACGAACTGTTGGATCTATGTAAGACATAATAAATATAAAATTTTATTTTTGAATAAGAAGGTATATTAACAATAGAAATACCTTTGTGAAATATGTATGGTCTACAATTTCTCATTAATTTTGTAGCAAGTCCTGTTTTCAAACGTGTATATGGTGTGCCTTGAACTAAAGCAGCAGCACATTTTAAACCATGGGTTAAAACAGCTACATTTGTTTCACCATTTAAAATCAAACATAATGTGAAATGCAATTCTTTTATCATTAGGCATACTGTGCCAAAAAAGGTAATAAAAGATGTATGATGGACATCTTCTGCATGCATTAGAAAAGGTTTAGCATCTATCAATAATTCTGTTAGTGTACTTAGCATATGTTGCTTCACTTTAGATACACATTCCTTTAAAATACTTCTAGTCAATACTCTAGCATTGTTTCGTGATCCAGTGGCAACAATTTGTGGCCAAAATCCAAATATTTCACGACTTGGTGAATTTTCAACGAGTACCTGCAGTAACCGTACAGATTCTAATCTTACTTTAGAATCCATAAAGACAGAATTATTACTTTCAGTATCTGAGGTATCAGAATCACTTGAATATAAGCTAACTCCTTTGCATTCTGGTACAGTGTTATTTTTTACTTCAGTACCAACCTTTTTAATTGGTAGTTTTCTTACTTTTGCTTTATGATTCTTCAAATTCTTACATTTAGGAATTATATGAATTCGTTCTGGAAGATTCATTACTGCAGGACGAAGTAGCTGTGGTTTTATGGGAGGATAGTCCTTGAGACCATAAAATAAAAATGCTTGCACTACTCCCAAAATTTCTCCCATGAAATCAATGGAATGTGGCAACATTTCATTAACTGTTATTATTTGCAGAATATGTAAGCACGAACATAATATCTAAAAATTTAATTTACCAATAATGATAATGAAAACTACACAGTTTAATTTTTATTCCATATTTATTACTCACTTTTGTATGATAATATTTATTGTCATTTAAATATAAAGAAGAAGAAACAATATCTAGTGTGATATCTTTAATGATATATATCAATTCTTTTGCTATGAAAGTGCTATTATAGCTCATTAAAATTCCTTCTAAACAACTAATTGCACTATAGTGAATTTCAGACCATTGTACATGAGATAGATTTAAATACTTTTTTAGTAACTGATCATCTTCAATTAATAATTTCAAATACTGAAATAATATGTATTGTTATAAATATTATGCATTTGTAATATTTCATTTATAGATATAAAATAATTTTAAAAAATTTGTACCTACATGATTAATATTACCAAATTGTTTATTTGTTAATAAACTTTTTAAGGTTAAAAGCATATTATTATGCGTAATTGGTAAGGCAGATTTAAAAACTTCTATAATCCATTCGTTGCAATATATAAATGTTTGTTCTTGAAGCTCAATATTGTTTTGAGCTATATTGACTAATAGTTTACAAAAATTTTGTATCAAAACAGTTTCTGCAGGCGTAATGATAACACATAATTGTTCAATCAGCAATTGTACTGTCTAAAATGTTATTGAAAAGTAAGGCAGCAATTTTTATATTATGTTTTTATGTTTTGATTTAAACTAACAATCAACTAATATAAGCTAAATTACTTGATACATATTTTAATAAATATTATATATTAAAAAAATTAATTACAATGAATTAAATTGTTTGTTTAAACTTACATCATTATTTAAACTTGTCAAATATCGATAATCAAGATTATTAAGATCATAAAGGTAATTGTTGATCAACTTTGTTTCACTATTTTTCTTCCTTTTTGTCAATACAAGTAGTTTTTCTACTATGCAATCAAATTTAGTGTTATAATCTGTAGAATCAACTTGTGTTAAAGCCATATTTGTATCTTTTTAAATATAACTATAAAACATTTTGTGATGAGAAATATTTATTTCGCACAAGAATTATGTCATCACAAACGAAATTATAAGATCTCGTGTCCTAGGAATTGAAGCAGTACAGTACCGACTCGATCACATATCGACTACATAGTATATATGAAAGTCAAAAATGCGATTTAATGCTGTAAATTTAGGAACTATATCCAATATGTATTTGGGGTTTACTTATGCTACATCTAGGGAATTTTATTGTAAGACAATTTTAATAGAGACAACTTACTTTCAACAGTTGATATCATCAATGCTTTATCCGGTTATGGATTATATTGGTCTTTCGTTTCCGGTAAACCATGGTAAGTGGAGTGTGGTTTTAAATTTGGCGTTCATTGCACGTATATTTTATAGTATTTATATATAAAGGGTGTTGTTTTAATAAGAAAATCTTCTACGTACATTATATAGTTTAATTTACATTTATTTATTTTTGACAATGTATAAGAAATCTAAAAAATTATTTGATATAACCTTACATCTATCACAGTTTTCGGCCACATGGTAGTTGTATTTGTGTGTTGCAAATTATTGTTTATACCTATACAGACAATAACTGATATAAAATTCAGCTGTAATATGATAATTGTTCATTATTATTAAAATAATAGGATTGTTTCTTTGTTCAATAGCCGTTCCAAAGGTTTGTAGAATCTGGTCGCGTCGCTTATGTGAGCGATGGCCCGTACAAGGGTAAACTTGTTGCTATTGTAGACATCATCGATCAAAATCGGGTAAGATAATTTTATAAATATGTTATATCTTTTATTAAATGTTAAATTGAAATATTTAATATTGTACAAAATTGGGTTTTTGTTTTTTAAATAGTAATACAATGATGATCCAATATCTTGATAGGAATTGCCGACTGATATTTAATTGATGTCATTATGCTTTAACTGATGCCAAAATATTTCATTGTTTCCTTTTATAGATATAATAAATATTGTATATTAAAGTTTAGTTATGTTTCTAGGTTTTGGTTGATGGCCCTGCTTCAAATGTCCCACGTTCTGAGATGAGGTTAAATGAGCTCCACCTAACTAAATTCCGTATACGTTTCCCATATACTGGATCCACCCGTGTTGTACGTAAGGCATGGGAAGCTGCAAATATTAATGACCTTTGGAAAGAGACTATGTGGGCAAGAAAGGTCGAAGCTAAGAAGAAAGTAGGTTTAATATTTTATAAAGAATATGTTCTCATATGTAGCTACATTTTGCATAGTAACTAAGATACATTTTTATTCAATTTCAGCGTTTGGAACTTAGTGATTTTGACCGCTTTAAGCTAAGAAAAGCAAGACAGATCAGAAACAAAATAAGAACCGTTGCGTTTTACAGATTGAAAAAGAAGGTTAAGAAAGTAAAGGCTACTGGTGCCAGTAAAAAAGTAGAGAAAAAATGATTTTTTATTATATGAAATAAATACAAAATTGTCTTATCATAATTACATTGATTGTTTTTGCATACCTTTTATCTACATGTTAAGAGAATAAATTAAAATTAACTAGGAAACTTTACTAGCAACAAAATTTATTCATTTATAATTTTTCATTGTTTAAAATATGCAATATAAATTTTAATCTGAAAGAAAAATGAAATAAATGTACACTACATTTTTATATCATTCGTATTTATATTATCATTCTATCATGATATTATGAAGGAATTGTTACAATTACGAAAACTGAGTATTAAAATTTGTCACAACAATAGAGGTGAAAGAGATGTAGAATTGAATTAAAATGCTCTGTAAGCAATTCACAATTTACACAAATAATGTTAAATTGAACAGCTTATTAAATTACGTGTGCATCAATTAAATATAGCTTTATTTAACAATTATTTCTTCTTGTAACATATTTACTTTGATTGATAATGATTTGATTTAAGTACCGATAAATTTACCAATTCTTTGCATAGATTTAATTCTACTTTCATCACCTCAGCTGCTTTAGGATATTTTTCACAATAATCAATTATAAATCTATATGCATTAATACTTTGTTGCGTATTTTGCAATTGAATGTTTTTGTCAGGAGATATAATTTTATTGTACAATCTGCCAAGGTGGAAGTAAGAAAATAAGGCTGGTTGCATTATTTCATCAGGAAATTCTTGTATATCAGAACTAGAGTTACGAATATGTAAGGAATTGAGAAACGCTTGAAAATTCTTTATGGAACTTTTTGCTAAGTGATTAATTTTTGTTAGCATTTGCGGTGCAGGTTTTTCATCGGACGATCGTAAGCGGTCGAGTTTTATATCAAGAATATCAGAGTATATTTCTCCTAATTCAATCCAAATTTGTCTGCAAGCAGATTCGTAATACTGAGGGTTTAACTCTTTGATAACATTTTCTAATATGTCTATTCTCCTTTTGTGCATTTTTGCTTGTCTATCTTCATGCTCTTCAAAGAATGCCAAATATTTATAAGTTACAGAAATATCTTGTATAATTGATGTATGATCAGATGCATGATTTTCTAAAGTATAATATGTTTTAGCTTGCTCTAACCATTTTTGAACATTTAGAAAGACTAATTTAGCATCTTCAAAATCTAATAAATATTTATCCGTAATCTGATTAGCAATTGACTCTATCTCTTTTTCTAGGACATTGAACCTTAGGTCATCAATTATCTTTGAAGAATCCCTATTCAACTGATCATTATTCTGTTCTGATTCTGTTTTATGTAAAAGTCTTTCTTTTGATAACATCAGAAGCAAAATTCCATATTTGGCCCAACATCTGGCAACGTCTGCACTTCTGTGATTAAAATTTTCCCACTCAGCTGCAAGTGCTTCGCTTTCTCCATTATTTTTAGTTTTCTCTTCCAATATATTTTCATATTTTTGTAATATGTAAGTTGCAGCTGCTAAATGATGTCTTGCTTGAGTAAAACTAGTATTTTCCATAAGGTATTGCGACAATGTGGCTGCGTTCAGTGCCCAATCGATATAATCTAAATCTTGCATAATGTCATTTTGACCTAATTGTCTGCACAGGGTCATGTGACAATATATTGCAGACTGGCGATGGTCTTTCAAGGAACGATATACCTGAGCTAAATAATATAACGTTAAAGTATGAACTTTCTCTAACACATCTTTAGGACTTAGTTCACATTCAACTTGTTCAATGCCAAAATTCTGGGCCATATTAATGGGGTCTCTACATGAGTTATTAGTATCTATAAAGTCATTATAGATTTTCTTTGCTTGATTTAAAAAGTCTTTTGCTTTTGTAGGTTGATTCCATTGGGACCATATAATACCCAGCTGATTCAAAGCGCTTAATACTGGTAAAACAGCTTCTGGTTCTAGCTCTTTTTTTTCCAATAATTTTATACATTTCATGAATTGTTCTTCGCCTGTTTTTAATTCTTCCGTATCGGCATGTAATAAACCAAGATTTAAGTGTACCACAGCAAGCATTATTATCTCCTCCTCTTTTTCTTCCTCTGGCATATCCATCAAAATGTTAGTCAGATCTACTTCCATCGAGTTTAATACTTCGATTGCCTGATATTTTATTTTATACGGTTCGTATTTCGTTTTGTGTTTTTCAAGATCATCCAATAATTTTCGAACATCCTTGAATTTTGCTCGTATGTTTGCAATTTTATCTTTCGACTCCATGCCGTACTGTCTCGAAAACGTAAATACAAAACATTCTCGAGCATGCTCATTAGCTGGCTACATAATGATCTGATACGTCACAACATGGCGATTTGAACATTTAAACGTAGTTGCATGAATTCACCTGAATATTTTGATATATTAAGTATGAGATCAATTATTTAAAAGTATTTAAACATATTGGTAGATATTGGTAGATATATTACTGCAACTTGTATGGAATATTACTTTCCGCTAATTAATCAACTTCATAGAAATAGTTGTTAACAGAAATATAGGACTATTAGAAGTTTTGTTATATTTTTTCTAAACTAAAAGTTAATAAAAAGAAACGATAATATTTTTTAAATTATATTTCTATTTACGAAAAATTTATCAATTTAATTCAATATTTAATTTAATAATTCAAAATAATGATAGATTTCAGAAAAGAAAAATATTTTGTAAAATAATATAATTTTTACAATCATTAGATCCTTATTTAAACATATTCATCCTGACAACAATGGACAATTGATAGATATTACGCAATTTGTCATTCTCATAATTATTATAACGTTATCTCCAAAAAATCCACGATTATGGTATATTGTTCGTGGATTATGGCAATTCTCGTATGCCTGTCGCAAGTTCGTAATATTACATGTATATACACATTCTTTGATTTTCTCATATTTCTACAGACGTAATATTTTCATATTATTTCTGTCAAACACATAGTAATGTTCGACAACATTTCAAGTTCGTTATGAGACAATTTGCGTTATTTGATAAGATCTATCTACCATATACATGTATCACACTGTATACAATGTATACAATATATGTGTATACAATCACATGTATACAACATAAAAAGATATAAGAGTATCAACTTCCTGCAACAAGATTAAGGCTTTGATTAATACCGTAAAGCAAACGATAGCATTAATCATTTTATATTTAATTACGAAAACGTCATTTATCGGATATTCACTGTGTTGTGCAATCAAAAAATGTTTCTTTTTCCTTTATCAATAGTAATAACAATAATAATAATAATAATAAAATAATAAAAAGAAAGATCATTTGATAATTCAAGAAATACAATGCTAAGTTAAATAAAATTGCTTACGGGTCTAATTTTAACAATCCTCAAGCTTCTTAAAAGTCTCACAAGTTGTATTAATCTCTGTATTTATTTATTACACAATTATGAATTGCGAATTTTTTTAACGACTTATTTTCCTAGAAAAGACATTTACATTTAAAACAACTTTTCTTCTTTAGATAAAAATGTTCAGCAAAAAATGTCCAAGTTACTATTTCAAAATTCTACAACGTTTTAAATTTAAAGTATACAGCGGACTTTTATTTCAATTTTTATATTTCAAAGAGGTAATATCATGTTACTATATATATTTTATGAACGAAAATGAATGGTAAAGATGAGCTAGTTGTCAAATGATGCGATTAAGAACTCCTGTGAGAATAATTTAATATATTCGATATCCGGCTGATCTTCCCCCCAGACACATAAATGCTTAATTTTTCTATAATGATACAGTTTCCAACGCATTCTCGAAAATGATCGTTATTCTTCGCAATCCGTTATACTTGCATCGTCTGTGTCATTAGTATTTCCATCGAGCGGGCGTCTATTATGTTTCGATGTTTACATTCCCACTTTTATTCCGATCATCCCAGTGGCTCTCATTTGTCTTGATAAGAAGAAACTCTCGTATTATTTGTCGAAATTAAATAAAAAATTGAATATAAGCTCAAGTATGGCTTTAAAAATGATTCTCGGCAATAAAATGTTACAGCCGTTTTTTACAACGAAGTCTTTTTAAAGTCGATAGTTTTATGCAGTTTTATACAATGAGCAATACGCGTCAGCCATCGCTATATTTGAGCTCGTTCTGGATAGTTTAACAGAAAAATGCTTCCAACCTAAATTCATTAAGTATTAAGTAAAGAATCTACAATAATACAAGAAAAACTTTTAAAAATATCTTTTCTCCGCAAGAATTTAAGCCTGAATCCTTGAAGTTTAGCACAGCTTTACTTAAGCAGCTTGTACCCTTGAACTGAAGATCTAATGACGATTCTCCATAAATTGAGAATCTCTGTTGGAACACCTGAATACTTAATAAATGGATAAAATTAACATTAATAACGACTGTCTGTGACCGATCCACATCTTATCCAACGACAAACGAGTTGGACAGTCGCGTGTGATATATGCCTTAGGAAAGTTTCTCGAAGAAGGTAGATCGACAGTACCTTTGGAACTTTCTTGTCCAAATTGTCCCAGGAGCGATCAGCCGGTATCTCTATTGATAACAGTTTGATTTTTCGGCATGGACTCGGAGGAATACGGCAACGAATTGTCGAGAAACGAGGTAAAATCCTTCAACCCCTTGCTGACATGAGTCCGAAGTCAGAAGTATTCCTACGAGGAGACGTATCATTATACGAAATTTTGAGAATTTTCGTTTGGAAAAACTATACTATATAGCATCTTGAAAGTTTCTGTACATATTCATTCATATTTAAAATTTTGACATTTTTTTGGCGATTAGTACTGGTTATTAGTTAATGTATTTAAACTTTTTTGTGGCGTGTTTTATCTCTTCACTTTGCGACTCATAAATGAATTGAAAGTTGTAATATATTTACTTGATTTTAAATCAAGCGGAAAGTATATGCGTAAAGAATAATTGAGCGAATTTTCAAACTAACTAGAAAATTTGTTTTTAAGATATTAACGATTGAAATACTCTTTCGAGAAAAGCGCGTTTAAACTCGAGAGCAAGAATTAAACGAATAAACGTTTTTAGATGATTAAACCAATCGATATATATAGTAGATAAGAATTTGCTACTTCAAAAAGCATTTTTAAAAAAGAAAGGTAACTTATGAAATTATACTTATAATTATAATTATACTGAGTGAGTCACTTAACTCTGCCATCTTAAGTTGAAAAACTATGAAAGTTGAAACATGCCCTATGATCTTCATCTTATAAAATGGAATACTTGAAAACAAATTCTTTTTGTTTTTAGTCAGAAAATGATAGCACTAATGAAGAATGCGCTCATTCGCCTATATTGTTGGATCTAGATAAAAATTCTAAGCAACAGCAAGAAATTTTAAGTCAAGAAGAAAGCTCACCGTCTAAAATTCCCAACGTCGACCAATATTTGCAGAATCAATTAATAAGACATGGGTCAGGTATAATTTATATCCATATTTAAAAATAATAATTATCAAAAAATAATTAAAGAATAACAATAAAATATTTATGTATAGAAAATACAAATATATCTCGACGACACTTTGTGAGAAGATCATGGCAGGATGAAAACTTCGAAGATCGTCAACAAAATAACGATCGAGTATTTGTGATAAGAGTTCCCGAGCCGGAAGTGATAAACACTCATCCTCATCTAGAAATTCTTCATGAAACCAACATAAAATCGATCCAAAGAGAACCATCGCAAACTGAGAAAGGTGGAGAAAATAATAAACAACCAAAAATTTAGATATTACTACTATTAAATTAATTTTAGTTTTATTCTCAGATTACAAAAAATCAGCTTGCGACCGTGAACGGACAAGAATGCGTGACATGAATCGTGCTTTCGAACTTCTACGATCGAAGCTTCCGATTTGTAAACCACCCGGCAAAAAGCTTTCAAAGATCGAATCACTTAGGCATGCGATTACGTACATACGACATCTCCAAAGTCTTTTAGAACCACAATACAGTTACCCTCCGAGCGTATCTGAGAGGAACTACTATGCTAATAGTACACCAATTACTACAAATACTTCTTTGGATATGCAACATACACCTCGATGGGAATCGTTAGCTTATTGTCGTTACGATTATCACGCACCGTTCGTTAATCCCTCGTTGTCAACGTTATCTTCATCTATTCACTCTCGAGTACAACCGGAACAAAATGATCGACAATTTTTTTACGAAGCGCGACATTAATACACTCGCAATGAAATTGCCATAGATCTTCTTAGGATCTTTCAAGCAGAAATGACGTACGATTTCAATCTCTACAACAAGAAATGGATATTTAATTAAAAGTAATTAGTAAACCATAATTACCGTATTGAATACTTTATGTGCCCGGTATGAAGTTTTTAGTACGGTCTTTATAGGAGAGGGAATGAAATACGCTTATTTAATGCATCTCTACAGAAGACCTTTGCATAAATTATTGTATTAGTCCTAGAGTGCAAGCTCTCAGGATCATCTGGTTAGTGAGGACGCGGCACCTCGGCTCTAGTTTGCAACATGAGCCATATGCTATATTCTGCTGCTTCTGTGAGTTCAAGAAAGTCGAAAACGGAGAAAAAGAGGTCCAATTTATACTTGAAATGAAATTTTTCTACTATTCACTGAAATCCATGCATGACTTATGATGAGTGAAATTAACTCTGAGGGGTTATCATATATTAGCTCGTAAGAGCCGCTGAATTAAGTAGCCCGGTTTCTCACTTGCATTGAGTAAACGACGATAATTAATATTTAATTAAACATTTAAATATTTTGGATTTCTATATTTAAGAGGATTTTTGAAGAATATTTAGGGAAGATTTTTATGAAGTGAAAGTAATCGTACCACCGCGCATCGCTGGTAAATTAATCTTTTTCGAATAAATAATTTTTGGTAATTTTACGGAATTGAATAAAAAAAAACAAGTTTTACATATTCCGGATTATTGAACTTGCTTTTACGTTTAGAGGATAATACAATATTTTATAAAATTTAATGAAGTAGTTTTTCCTTTTCTAATACTCCCTCTTTTAAAAGGTAGTAAAAGATATTTATTCAATATGTACATTACAATTATGTAATTAATTACAAGATTCATATACATCAAAATCAATTTTACTTTTAAAAAATCATTGTATGTACTTACAGCAATATTATATGTTATGTAATATTTACGTTAATAGTCCATATATACTTTATACATTATTAAGTTAAAAACATTTTAATTTAACAATTAAAACAGTTAAACAATTAAAATAATTTAATGAATTAAGTTTCATTAAATTAAGAAATACTAATTCCAATTATTTATTGCACAATCTGTGTTTTAAAATATGTACAATTGTAAATAAAAGTTATAAATAGATCAACTTGCATTATTGAGAAAATAATTCTTCCTCAGATTCTTCTTCAACAAAATTCAGGCTTGACTTCTTAGGACTACAACTTTCTTCTTCATTCTTATTCATTTCTTTTACATACTCATCTGGAGTATGTACCTCATTTCTTGCACAATCTTTACTGGTGGATGCCTTAGGAATTATTTTATCAGTAATAATATGATTTGTTTTTTTACTTTCCTGGATACTTTTTGGGTTATTATAATTAGGTCTTTTGCTAACTTTGATAATTGTGGAAATATCTTTCACAGTTTCATCTTCTTTCTCAGATTCTTCATCTGTACATGCATCAAAAACTGATTCTTTAACATTTTCTTTCTTTTTTATAGCATCTTGTAATTCTTTAATTTTCTTTTTCTTCGAATTTAAAACTACTATAAACTTCTTATAAAGATCCTGTTCCATAGTAATTTTGATTTCTATTAATTTTTCCATTTTTGAATTTATTTCTTTATTTACATTTATTAAATTTTTATTTTCTTCTTCTAATACTGTCATCTTATCTTGAATGCTTTGACAAAATTTCAGCAATTGTTGAAAACTTTCCCTTACTTGGAAATCTGAAATAACACACAATTCAATTCTTCCAAGAGTCCATAACTTACTTTTCCACTCTAAAATTTTGTCTTGGAGGAAAAACTGAATTTTTGTATCTTTCCCACATAGTATTTTCTTCGTCTCTTCGATATACTCATCAGATGATTTAGATAATTCATTAGAAAAATCATTTATATTTTTGGTGCTCATCTACAATGTAATTTGCTTGTTAATCATTTTCAATTAAGAAATAACAAAACTTATATATTTTTTAAGATTTACATTAATTAAATTCAAATTTTGAATTTCTTTGATTTGTGAACTAACCTCACCACTTAAAGGCGACATTGTTGAATTTAACAGCATTACCTTAAAATGTAAATTAAACCATTCTACGTAAAGTGTATAATATTTGTTATCAATTTGATTAAAAATTTTACATGCCGTTATTTTTGTCATTGCAATTATATGTAATTGTTATTAAGTAGGTTATGTCATTTAAAGCAAAAAATCGGTTGGAATATTAAAAAAATAAATAACATTTTGTTAATAAGTTGTATCACTGTAACAAGCGCTTCTGATAACCAATAATATCAATAACTACATGTTGGATTATCAAGTGAAGATAAAGCATATGAACAGCAAGGAAAATAAAACATATCAAGGAGATGTAAGAACACGTATTTTGATTGTAAACTGACATTTAAGTTTTCTGTATTAGGCCGTGTAGACCGTGTTTAACGTGTGTAATAGTATGTATTGGTTCTTTTATGTTCATATAGTTTTAGACTTAGATTAATGTTTGGAATCTTGAACGTCAAAATAGAATATGGATAAGTAAAGTGGTGAAATAATGTTTAAAATATTCATTTTATAAATTGAAAATATATGTATGAAATTTATTTTGAATTTCGTTTGATATAATTGAATAAAAAAATTGATTTATTATACAATTTTAATATGTAGTATAAAATATTATGAAACAAATTTTTAATATGAATTAATATATTCCAGAAAACAACAAGTAATATATTGTGAGATTTACTTAAGTGTGTATTCATAATTTTTATAATAAAAATCATGATTGAGATAACAGCAAAACTAATTAGAGGACCTGTATATTTTTCTGGCGAAGTTATAGAATGTTTGGTCACATTTAGTAATCCATTAAATCCAATTCATCAAATATCTCAAAGTCATAGGTAATATGTAATTTATTTATTTATATTAAAGAGCTAAATTTTTACACATAAATTATAATTCTAGTGATATTTTTGAGAGTCTCGCATGGGCTAGTGCACAAGTTCATTGCCAATGTTCCACAAATAATAAAATTGTTTTCTCGGAGAAGTTGAACATGACAGCACAGTTAGCAGCTATTAATGCAAGTAAGTCTATGGTATTTTAAAATAATTATTTCTAATTATTGCATGAAGAAATATAGAATTTCTTTCTTTGATTTTAATTATTTTGAATGTAACTTTCTAATTCATTCAGTTTGTTTTTTATAATAAGTGTTTTGCAGATACAACCTTTGCACCATGGCAACAGGATAATGGTCATGTTGTTCTAAATACAAAGCCAAAAATTTTATTTTGTGATTTAAGATTATCTCCTGGTGAAAGTAAAACATGTGAGTATCTAATTGGAACTTGGACATATTATAGACCAAAAATATGATGAAAATTATATAAATAAATTTTTGTTTAATGTTTAAATTTTGCAGATATTTATCGGGAGACAATTCCAAGTGATGCACCTCCATCTTATAGAGGACATGCAGTAAAGTATTCATATAAAATCACAATTGGAACACAACGAGTAAACACAGCTATAAAGCTACTTAGAGTTCCATTCAGAGTACTTTCTTTAAGTGGTAGTATATTATCTAATTTTATAATTTTAATAATTTAGCACTACTTCTACTAAATCACTGTAGAAAAATTATGACTGAAGCTACTGCTTTTATTCATGAATTTGTAGAATTGCCTGAAGTAACTGCTTGTAATGATAGTGTTGACTTGAGTCCAAATAATCCATTTATGGAAACACAACACAGAGATACTCCATTAGATGTCGCGCTACAAACTCTTCAGGTTTATTAGTTTCTTTTTACATAAAAATTTATATTTGTTGTATAAATGCAGTATTAATTAATATTTTATTTTTACATTTAGAATTTAACAGCTAGACGCAGTCCAAATTTTTATAATATTACAAACGGACGTGGGCGTGTTGTGAGATTTTGTCTTTTTAAAAATTCATATAAACTTGGAGAAGACATAGTTGGAACGTTTGATTTCTCGAATGCTACCGTTTCTTGTGCACAAGTATCTGTTGCGTTGCAATCAGAGGAACATATTTCAGAGGAGTACAGACGAGGAAAGGCCTCAACACCAACTTTAGTCAGTTACAACAAACACCACGAAATGTGTATGGGTTTAAAATATTCCCATTTGGTATTACCCATACCATTACATGTAACACCAGATTTTACTACTGATTTAATGACACTAAAATGGAGACTACACTTTGAATTTGTTACAACTTCTAAATTAGTAGAAATGCCCAATAAAAGTACTGTTAACTGGCAAGGACCATTGATCTTGGATGTTGAAACGATGACATGGGATTTACCGGTTCATATTCATCCAACAACTACACCGCCTAATACTGCACAACAAACTAGATATAATACAGTGATATAACAAATTGTAAAATTTTGTTATATTGGAAATTCACATTTTCTTAATTATTGATATAATAATGTCGAAAAAATAATGTATATTAAAAAGCATAAATAGATGAAGTGCTTTATTTATGTAACATGAATTTATCAGAGTAAATCATTTTGACAACAAGTAATTCATATATTTTAAATATTCTATTTACACAATAGTAAAGAATCTTATAAATGTATGTCTTTTTTGTATGTCTATAAATCATTTATTTAACACTTAGCCAACCACGCGCATTACAGTGAGCTATACATTTCCACCGCTTTCTGACAAGCCAACCTATATGCTGTCCACTGCATATTTTTCCAAGTATCGAGGACTAATATTCACTACTTAAAAAACAAAGAAGTCCAAAATTATTTAAGCGATTAATTATATTTTGCGGTAATGATTTTATTTAACAATTTCACATATTGTTTATACAAAACATCAAATTAAAAGTATATAACAATTATCTTTTGTAGTTTATGCAAAAAATATAGGTAAAATTAAAAACATTAAAGATGACAAAAGATAAATAACACGACTTGAACTTGAAATTAAAAATTCATAATGCATATTAATATTTTTTTATAGTGTGATATCGTTCGATTATAACATTATTTAGTCATAACTGATAGTGTAACTTTTTAACTAATTTTAACACCACTAAATTGGTGTATTTTATTATATATTTATAAAAGCGGAAAAAGTGGTGCAAGTAATGAGGAACAATTCCAGGTAAACAATAACTGATAATAACAACAAAAAAAAAAAGGAAAACGCGTTGCTAAAGTCAAAAAGGGACATCTCCCCGTTCGCTCACGCAGCGATGTTTTTCACAGAGGAGAGATTTCCCTATTCGATTGACTAAGTGTTACATTCACAAACTGAAAATTTTATTAATTGCACTTTGGATTTTAATGTGTTTAATAAAAGATATTCAACTTTTTTGTAAGCAATTAATAAATGTGATTATTGTCTATTAAAACTGTCTTATTAATTTATTCTTATCAAATTAATAAAATGGGGAGGAAGTAGTAATATCGTTTTATAAAAGTCAATGACAAATTCATATATTAAATAGATATTTATTTCTCTTTAGGAATCCTTTGGTATACACGTACAATTGTAAGTACTTATTCCAGCTTATTCCTAATATATGACGTTTTGAGGGGACGATTATGTATAGGATACCAAGGGATGGAATTAACCCCACACAACCTTTAATTCGTAAATACTTTCCTGGGACAGTATTCTTAGCACAAATTTAGCTTAATGCCTCACTTCTCTATGCACATGTAGTCGACCTTTTCTAACGTATTGCGCTATTCAATCTTTCTTATTACTCTTGTTCTGCAAGGCATCTTCTTTAGCTCATTGCTACGGCTTCTGAATTTTCGAAACTATTGGCGGGAAGAGCGCCAAAATCCTCTCCCTTTGTCCGAAGAACTCATACATATTATTTTATAGTTCACACTCTCATATAACTAAATTTAAAGTACTCGACAACACGTGAAACATACATAACCTCATTATTACTTGTATACATGCGGAAAAGAAGATGAAGAATCAACGAAAAACTTCAAAGAGGAAGCTAAATAACGTAAAAACTGCAAATAATGTTAGAGAAGGAAAAACGGATTCACCGGAACCTATATTTGAAGAACAATCGGTAAATTTTTTCCATCGATATGTTCTAACCTATAAGAAAACATAACCAAATTAAACCAAATTAAATTATTGTTAAATATATGTACTTCGAAAATGTCATTTATTATTTATATTTCATGATACGAAAAATATTATTTAGGATTCAGGTACCGAAGATTTATTGTCTGCTGAAGTAAATAACGATGATGGAAGTTCAGATGAAGAAATAAATGAAAATGAAGATATTCCTGTATCAGACACTGAACAAGATCCAATTGTCTTTAAATCTGATGATGAAGAAGATGAATTAAGCTTTCAGACAGATTCAGATGATCTTGGTCTTGATGAAGATTATTCTGAAAGTGAAGAAGAAAATATTTCTCTTGATGAAAGCGAAGATGAAAATTTGGAAAAAAAAAGTGAAAATTCTGAAACTCCCTCAACATCTAAAGATAATGAATTTGCAAAAATAAAAAAAGGTGGATCTTCTATGTTTAATATTAATAATAGGAATATTTCTAATACACTACAGACTAAGAAACAAAGCAAAACTCTTATAAATAAAAATAAATCAGACGAATCAAATATTGGTAAAGATATACAAAAAGGTAAGGTACAAAATAAAGAAAATTTAAAATTAGATTTAGAAAAATGTAAAGAAAGGAGTACTAAGAAGAATACAGAATCTAGTATACATAATGAAAATGCAAATCATGATAAGTTAGTAACAGATCAACAAGTAGATGAATATGAATATGATAGTTCTGATGAAGAAGATATTCGTAACACAGTTGGAAACATACCAATGAAGTGGTATGATGAATATGATCATATTGGTTATGATTGGGATGGTAAAAAAATTATAAAACCTCAGAAAGGTGACCAGTTAGACAATTTTTTGAAAAGAATGGAAGATCCTGATTTTTGGAGAACAATTAAGGATCCTCAGACTGGGCAAGATGTTGTATTAAGTGAAGCAGATATAGATTTAATTACAAGGATACAAAAACGAAAAATTCCGGACATAACTTTTGATGAATATGCTGTAAGTATTTTTCTAATTTATTAGTGATTCAGGAATTACATTTTTATATTATTATCTTACAGCCATGGGTAGAGTGGTTCACTTCAGAGGTGATGAAGACACCATTACGTAAATTTCCTGAACATAAACGTTCATTCTTACCATCTAAATCAGAAGCTAAAAAAGTATCAAAATTAGTTCATGCACTTAAGATGGGTTGGATAAAATCAACAGCGGAATTAAAGAAAGAAAGGGAGAAGAAAAATGAACCACAATTTTACATGTTGTGGCAATCAGATGATCAAGCTGAAGAAATGCGTAGAATTCATAAACATATCCCACCACCAAAAAGGCATTTACCTGGACATGCAGAAAGCTATAATCCTCCCCCAGAATACTTATTCGATAAAAAGGAACTAAAAGAATGGAATAAATTACAGACAACACCATGGAAACGAAAATTACACTTCATTCCACAAAAATATAATGCTCTCCGCGAAGTACCTGCCTATCCTAAATACGTTAAAGAAAGATTTCAAAGATGCTTAGATTTGTACTTGTGCCCTAGAGCATTGAAAATGAGATTAACAATAGAACCAGAAGCCTTAGTGCCTCAATTGCCAAGTCCAAAGGATTTACAACCTTTCCCTACAACAATGTCTATGGTATTTAAAGGTCACACAGATATGGTAAGAAGTATTACAGCAGAACCAATGGGACAATATATAGCTTCTGGTGGTGATGATATGAACTTAAAAAGTAAGTATATCTTCTATGAAATATTATACATTATATATAACAATGTTCATTGTTTTATAGTATGGGAAATAGCAACAGGCAGGTGTGTAAAAACAGTACCATGTGGGGGGATAATTAGATCTGTGGCATGGTGTCCAAATCAATCTTTATCGCTTATAGCGGTAGCTGCAGATAAAAAGGTTCTATTAATAAATCCTGGTGTTGGAGATCATTTAATTACTAATAAAACAAATCAATTATTAGAAATAGTACCTCAAAGTGATGTTATAGGTATTGTAAAATATAATTTCTATATAATACTTCATAAAAATACTTCATAGAAAAAGTATACTTGTATCTTTGTTACAGTAAGTGAAAGAGTGAAAGCTGCTGTTCAGTGGGAACAAGCAGAAGATGAATATTGGACTAATGGAATTAGGGTAATTTTAAATCATTTCAAAACAGTAAAACAAGTAACTTGGCATGGTAAAGGTGATTATTTTGCCACTGTTATGCCAGATGGTCAAAACAGATCTGTCTTAATAAATCAATTATCAAAAAGAAGATCCCAATTACCTTTCACCAGGTCAAAAGGTTTAATACAGTGTGTCTTGTTTCATCCAATTAGGCCCTATTTATTTGTAGCAGTAAGTAGAAAATAATATAAATTAAACGTAAAATTCTAAATATATAATTGTAATAAAATAATTGTAGACTCAACGAAATGTTCGAATATACGATTTAATAAAACAGGAAATGATTAAAAAATTGCTATCAAATTCACAATGGATATCATCAATGACAATACATCCAGGTAAGACCGAACATTATATGAATAATGTAAGTACTTAAATCATTATTATTTCGTTTAATAATCGTACTTATATTTCCAGGAGGTGACAATATTTTAGTAGGCACATACGACCGCAAAATGCTTTGGTTTGATCTTGATTTAAGTACAAAACCTTATCAGACATTACGTTTACATGGTACAGGCGTTCGCAGTGTTGCATTTCATAAGCGATATCCACTTTTTGCATCTGGTGCTGATGACAGAGGTCTTATTGTTTCCCATGGAATGGTGTACAAGTAAGATAACTTGCATTTATAATTATTTGACCATTGTTCATTATGTACTATTTATTTCATAATGTATTTCAGTGATTTATTGCAAAACGCATTAATTGTACCACTTAAAAGATTATGCAATCATGAATCTTATAATGACTTTGGTATTTTGGACGTGATGTTTCACCCTATTCAACCATGGGTATTTTCTGCAGGTGCAGATTCAACAATACGAATGTATACTTGAGTTGTATATGTATTTATAGTTTTAGTTAACAAATAATGAAATGAAACAAATATTATGTTACATAACATAGACATTTTTTATGAACAATTATTTAGAACTACAAAAATTAGAATAAATTCTTTCCCAAATGTTTTATTTTGTGCGTGAATTTGAAATGTAACTTTTGTATTCTAATCCTTTACAAAAAGTAAACATATAGGAACGTTTGTATCGTAACAGGATAAAATACGATAGTATAATTACGACAAAAAAATCATGAAAGATTATACAATAAATATTCTATAATCAAAATAATAAAAAATTGATCTATTCCTATACATCAAAATTTACATGATTTATAAAGGTTTGATATCTAAATGCATCTTAAATTAAAAATCTTTTAAATATATATAACGCACTTGCGAAAGATCTTAGACTAGTTTCTAGACGTATGTAGAAAGAAGTTTAAAAATTTTAAAAGAAAAGATCGTTTCCATTAGTAAAATTATCAATAAATGAGTTCGAAATGTACAAAAATTATAAGATGTAAAAAAGTTATGTAATCGAATATTTTATCAAGTTCGACTTTTTATGTAGAAAGTAATTTTCTGTTTAATAAACATCGAAATAGATCTTGAAATGTATATTGCTGAAGTCTCTAGTTTACTGAAAGTAAACTTATTTAAAAATTATTTGCACATGACGATGATAATAATTTCGTTTGTAAATGAGTAAAAAATAATCTTTTTAATGTTTGATTTGCACAACAGAATTTCATATTAATTTTGTATTTATAATTTTTATATTTTTGATTGAATTACTAATGATTATTTAAAAGGCCCGAATTCTGATTTATTATATATTCATAATTTACTAACAAATGTTAGGCTAATACGAAATATTCGATGATTTACAAATAAAGTGAATATGACATACAAAATATCCTAAAGGTATATAAATTAAGTTTCTCACTATCACCTTTTACAATATAATCAACAAATTTAAAAATTATATGCACGTATTCATATACATACATACATACATACATACATACATACACATTTGCGTACGTTTAAGAAGAGGGTGGTGAATGACCCAAACATTGCCACTCAGGCTCTCCACATTCGCAAATACGACCAGCGTGTCTGACTTGAAAAACTGTTACTATACCCCTGCTGTCGTCGAATCTACAAGTGATGTGTAAATCATGAATTAAGAAAGTATAAAATTGGCTACCCCATCGTTGTCTCAGATATACCGATCTAGGATCCTCGCGAAGTACATTTTCAATGGCTATTTTTTGGTCATTTATTTTAGTTCCTAAAATCTCGTTTAATTGAATCAAAGCACGATCGTTAAATACTACACATAGAGGTGTTCGAGGTCTCGATATCCACTCTGGAATTCTTATCTCCGAAGAAATATTAGCTCCAGATTCTCTGTTCTCAGCGTTTCTCGATTCAGAAGAGAATACTAAATGTGTGTCTCCACTGTCTGGTAAGCTATTGTTTGACATTGTTCTTATTACTTGATTCGGTAAATGTTGTGAAGGAGTAAGAACTTGCGGTTCTAATCCTTCTTCTCCATCAGGAGCTTCGCGTACCCCCATCCTTACAGGAGAATTATCAATTCTCGAATTTAACGATCGTCGATGAATTAAATCTATATCTGTACCACAAATGGTGTTTGGTCCATCAGCTCCATCTAAAAGTCTAGACCGAGAAGCATGTGTTTCTGTGTAATTAGATCCCACGTTTCTTGATCCGTATGTTGGTTCGATGTTAGTACGACCATTTACATTAATATTTTGTAATCTATTATTTATATCTACTAAACTTTCTGGTTGTTCCACGTTGGACGAAAGTACGTTATGTCCTATTATATTCAAACTTGTCCGTGGATCAGACAAAGTGTCGGAAAATGTATGAGCAGTTCTATGTATATCGGTTACATCTATGCTATGTTGTAGTGCGCTATTATTGTGCAAACTGATATCATTTAATTCAGAAAAATGTCTCATACTGGAATAACTTTCAAAGTTTGAATTTCTTTGGAACTCTTCAGCTTGTAACCTTAAAGCAATTTCTTCGTCTCTAGAAACATCTGTCTCTTGATTTGTTTTATTAATAACTTTTCTATAATAAGATTCCGAAAGTAAACTTCTTGTTTCATCCCCAAGACTAACATTAGTACTGAATGTGTCACATGTTTGATTTCTGGCAGTTTCTTCTATGCACTCAAATGCATCATCTACATTAGATTCTTGTGATCTGTTACTTAATTTCTCAAAATATATAGGACTATCATATTGTGGTATATAAGGTTTTATATCTAGTACAGGTGATTGATCAACCATGTCTACACCTTCAAAATAAATTGTATGATTTTCTATTGTTGTAATTTTTACTAAACTCAAACCTATTGGACATGGACGGTGTGGAGAACGTGTAGAAAATACACCTGTTTTTGTACCATTTAATCTTGGTGGTGCAACTTTGGCACGAACATGTGTTGAATCATTCCTATGAAAGTAGAATAGAACCCTATTGAGAGAAAAATGATTTTATATTAATTATTTAGGGATAAATAAAACAAAAAAAATTGTTTACTATAAACTATTTGCTTTTTAAATAGATTATCTTACCACATATGTGAAAAATCTTGTAATCCTTCAAGTGCATGATCAGGATTAGTAAATATTGAATTATATAATAACAATTTTCCTGGTACTTTTCCACAGACTCCAGTTTGTCTAGGTGTACCACGTTTACTAGGAAACCAAGTAGATATTACTCCAATTGGTTTTAATTTTATGGTATCATCATCTGTACTAGTGCTAGGTTTGACATCATCTGGACCTATAACTTTTGCGTCAGGCATAGATGGTCTATTTCTGAATGATTCCAAAAGACGCTTTATGCTGTCAACATCTTTTTCATGTATATATCGAAGACTCTTTATTTGTTGTCTGTGGAAATTACAATTAATACAATAAACTGTCACATATTAGTAAAAATAAAATTTTAATAAGGTATAAAATATAATATGAATTTAATAAATTTTTAACTTTAACAAAAATTGTAGTATTTTTAATTGTATCGTTTATTTTACGTATGTGTAATAGTCATACACTCCATATATACACGAACACATACATACACATAGTTATATGTACACTACAAATATGTAAGTTTGCAGAAAACAGCATGTTTGAGTAGAACTTGTTGATATCTCTTTGAGTAATTCTTTGAACTCGTAAAGATAGGATGGGACAGAAGAATGCAAATAATACCTTAAATTATTAATTTCTTTTCTGGCTATATTTAACTGACCAAGCAAATATTTAGTGCTAAAATCTGAATTTTGACAAGCAGAATCCATAACTGCTCCTTCGAGCGAAATCGCCGGTCGAATTAGGTAGAATGAAACGAAATAGACATCAACCATGGATCAACTAAATACAATAGTAAGACTACTGGTTCTAAAGCTTGACGTAGTTGATTAAGAAAAGAACGGATGTAGAGGAGACACACAGTGATGCATTTGCATTAAAAAATTGGACAAAATTATTTTTGTACGTAAATCACGTTTAATTGATGCAGTTTATTATTTTGACACGAAATAGATAGAGGGCGCAACTCTGCTACATGAAAAAATATGCAAAATATACCTGCAGATTATATAGATAGTCACGTTTACATTAAATATTTTATACTTAACTGCCTGATGTTCTCCTTAAAATATAATAAAAAAATGAATATGATCAATCTGTTTATAATGACTTTAAATCAATTAATATATTAAAGTTACTTTATTTATTAAACAAAATTATATGTATACAACATCTTGTTGATAAGGCTAAGAAAAATAATATTCCAATAAATATCATTAAGTATAAAATTTTAAGCACTCTTGCGTTATTATATACACAATAAACAAATTTTGTTTATTTATTTTATTGCATAATATTAACTATAATTATTTTTGTCTGTATTTCATTATCAAATTTCTGTAAATCTTATAAAATATTTTTGATTAAAATATATAAAATTAACATTTTATTAATTGTCCTAAACTTAACGACCAACTTGTACATTTGGTGGTTTAATTCTGCCAAATAAAGAACTATATAATTCATCCTTTGCATGATCTGTCCATGTATCACTTATTGTAATAGGAGCCATAAAATTTACTAACTTATTATGTACATTATAACGTATTCTTCTACCTTTAGTAGCTCTTGTATCTATTTTTCTTTTCATTTTTCGCCTCATATTCTGTAATTTTATCCATTGTTTACTAAGTTGTATAGGATCAGTGATATCAGATGATTTATATTCAATTAAATCTCTTAGAAGTTGATGATAGAAGTCATCATCATCATAAATTTCAGAATCATAGTCTTGAATTTTTCTACCATCACTATCTTCTGTTATTTGTTCCTTACCAACAATTTTATATTCAGAACGTTTCAATCGACTTTTTTTAAGCAACTTTTCCTTATCATTTAGAGCGAATTCAATTTGTTTTAGAGTTGTTTCACTCATACCTTTATTTAATTTACCACTAGTTATCCTTGTCTTTTCATTCCATTTTTGTACAACAGAATTTCTATATTCTATATATGATTTGTGATTATTGTTTAATATCTTTTCATAGTCTTTAAGTTTCAATTTTTTGCCAAATACATTCTTGTTAAAGCTTTCTTTATATTTGTCTGAAATTGTATCTTTATCTTCATTTTCATCCTCTGTATCTGAAAGAATTTCTTCATCCATTGGATCTTCTGTATTTGCTATTTCATCTGTGCTTTCTTCAGCTTTCCTTTTTTTATTGGACATAGATAAATTTTTTGTTTCAGGGTATTGTTTTAAAAAGAAAGTTTGCAACTGTAACATATTATTCAATAATATTTTCAACTTATTTTTTACTTCATCAGCTGTTTTTGTGTATTCTGCATCCATTTTAAAATTTTGATAAACATCATGCTGAGGCATTTGATTACTAGTAATTAAACATTTTTGTAATTTTATCCTCATTTCTAGCAAATTTTCCCAAAGCTTTAATTGATTTCTAACACAACTACCTTTTTCTATATCTGCTCTTATATTTATCTGCGATATTGTCTTGATATCTGTCCCCTGCTTTGTAGAAGGGATATCCTTACTATCTTCATTTTCAGAATCTTGTTCTAAATTCATTTTAGTGTCATAACTCATTTCCTCATTCGAATGATCATTTTCATCATCCTCCATATTGCTATCATCATCTTCCATATCTTCTTCATTATTACTGTTGCTGATATCATCACTTTCTTGCTCCATACTATTCATTTCTTCATCTTCACTTTCTGAAGTGCTTTGTACAACAGAGTCTTCATCATCATCATCCTCATATATATCTTTTCTTGAAACTTTTTTACCTTTATATCTATAATAGAGAAATAATGATCCTATTAAATAATTCTATAATAAAATTGAAGTAAAATTTCGTACCTTTCGTCCACTTGATCCAAGAGATCCACATTTCGTCTACGTATCTCCGAAATTTGGAAATTACTATCTGAATTATCACTTTCATCATAACGATCAACTAGTTTTGCTTTCGTGTCTTCCGCTTCATCGTCGGAATTAAAAGTTACTGGTGTTGTAGTAACTAATGAATTCACTTTGTCTGCTAAGGTTTTCTTCTGTGCTTTTAAAGCCATTGCTTCGATCAAACAAATCTGAATTAATTCAACTATAAATGATGAATTTTACCACGTGCACCTTTCTATACGGGTTGATGAACATAACCTATAATAACATAACCTATAATTGTTATATCATCGATTATAAAATTTCATTGAAGTCTGTATACAATATATTTATATTTTATTTCTAGTAATTGTTAATTAATAGCACACTGATAATATTATCCGGACTCATGTACATACTACTATGTACTATACATATGTACTGTACACATGGATAACGGATAACATTTCCAAGACTATACTACTACCAACATTGTACTCATAGAGATATAAGAATAGAGTGCGCGACGGAGTCATGTCAAATCATATCATATGTTACCGTGAAAGTAGATACGGTATACGAATAGAAAGAATACGAATTGTTTGATCAGACGTGCATACTTACGCCGTTCTTTGATCAGTGTTACGCTTCATATTTACTGTACGAATGTGCATGCTTATTAGACAAAGACACAAAAGACCTCTGTGAAGCCTTCCCTTTCTATTTCAATATCGCTTTTTTCAGTTCCTTCACGTACTATATCTTTACACTCGATCACACGATATATCTCTATGACTGTACTCAATAACAGACTGTATCGCAAGTCGTATAGTAGTATGTACAACTGTACTAAACTGTATTATACAGTATTCTAGTATTCTATACTGAAGAATGGATATATCATTCGTAACAGTGACAAATATGAAGATGCTCAAGAATATAGAATTCGAAAGCTATATATTTTTGGAAATTTACAATAATACAAAGTAACTACTTTCATACGTATTTATTAACTTACATAAATCATATGATAATGTATAGATTGCTTTAAAAATACAATACATTGAATAAAAAAGGTTCATTGTATATTTACAAATTTTAGTGTTATACAATACGCAATTATATTTCAGTCAACACACGCTTTTGATTTAAAGAAATTAATAGTATATACAACATCTAAAAGTGTTTTTGTAGCTTAAAATAAGTACAAAGAATTTATTAAAATCAAATAATGACCAGCGCCGTATTTTTTAACATACTTCTGTTGGTTTTATGAAACCCATTGTAACATCTGTTAATTCTAATTTTAAAATAGTTTTTGATGCAAAAATTTTACTTGTGCAGCAACAACCAACATAAAAATTATGTTATAGGAAATAACATGACAATGGTCAAATACATATAATAATACTAATTCTAATACAGGCTGAAACATGTTTCTAAGAATGAGACAACTATGATAATACAATTTTTTAACAATATCACAGCGTTGGTTTTTCGTCTGTTGGTTCTTCTTTTATAGGATGATTACATTCCATTAATGCAGGATTTGCCACAGCAATTATATTATCTCCCCGTGAAGCTATTACCTATATTTGACCAAATTGAAAACCAAATTAGCATTTACTAGTTATTATTAATTTAACTTGATATCATTATATATATGTTTCTTCAGAAATTAGTAAATAATATGTATATCAATTTAAATAAAATTTACTACCTTAAGATTGAAATCACTTTCCTTATCTGTATTATCTGCTTCAACTTCATTAGTGTCCTGTAAATAGGACCATTTGTCAACTTGAAATAATTAGTACACATATATTCGCAAAACATTTGCTTACGTGTATCGATGAAGACTCTTCATTTGAAAATGAAAGTTGACTGTCAGAGTCGCTAATCTCTTCGATACTCGCACTGAACATACCATTGTTATTCTTCTTCCTCCAAACTGGACTAAAACAATGCAAATGTCTGAACATCAATATATACTTGCAAAATTAATTTCTTTGCAATTATAAGTCAATAAAATATATATGTGATATTCAAGATTGCAACCTATAAGTATTTTACAGTGCATTATCTACTTAATAATCCATTTGAGCTCAAAGTAATCACCTTGAAGATCTGTGTCTTCTAATTGTTGAGTTACCTATATCCATTTCAGGGCAACGTAGATCCAACTCCTCCTAGAACAGTGAACTGCTACAGACAGTACAAGTAACAAATATAGCGTAGGAAATGACAGCCAGAAAAAAGCTAATTATTATTATTACTATAGTTAATAACAATTACTCGATATAACTAATATAACAGGCATACACAACTCGTAAGGACACCAGGAACAAAGCATAGAGTCCTAACAAGTGTGGAAGAAAATATTGTATGAATTAATTGTGTTTTAGATAGTAATTTAATTTTTAATATGTTAATACATAAATTAAAAAAATTCTTATTAAAAAAAGCACCTTCTACTTAAGGAAAAACAGTTTCTGAGAAGAATTTTTTTATATGTATGTACATTTATAAAATATGTAACGTTTTTTAAATACCTGTTAATTAACAAACATAAATATACAAACATTTAGTACAAAAGCCATGCATGTTATGCAAAAGCTATACTTGACCTTTTCTGCTTGTGCTTCACGCGTATATCAACGTAGTGGTAGTTTACGTGTTGCAATTGTTTACGTGCTGGGTGCATAGTTAGTTGTTAGCGCTCATGCGAGTGCAGCAGCTCATTAATATGCCAATGATTCCAGATCAAATCATAACTATGGAATTCCATCAAGGATTTTGTAACGTTCTTTTTTAGGCTATATATATGATATTTTGTAATATTTAAAAAAATCGTCGATTTTATTTTTGTATAATCATTACTTAGTAATTTCTTTAATTACTGATCATAAAAATTATAAATTGATTCAACTTATCTAATAATTAATATAATGTACGTTACCAAGGAAATTATTTCATAATTTTTCTTATATTAAGTTGTGATTAAATTCTTTAATAAAACGTTTGTTTTAGTGTAATTCTAAATATAATGAAAATTTTTTGGTATCTAATTTTTATGATTATACTATATAATTGATGTATCACATAAGATATGTCGTATTCAATTTATATTAAAATCCGTGACTTTGTCCCAAGTTTATAATGATTCTGAACTGGAATCTGTATGTACATGGCTTATTATGATGATCGAGGTGAGCTAACCTGCGTCGCATCTTCATTCTCACCCTCAAGCTCGAGCTTTTGTCGTTTTGTACGATCAGGTTCGTTTTCTTCGCCATTTTCACGTGGCCTTGACACGGATAAGCTAAAGCATTTTAATTATGAATATCATACTTTAATTGGCTTAAAAACTACATGTAGATTTGGCTAACCTTCTATAACACTGTGTAACTTAAAAGTCATCCCTATTTATATACAGCGTGTCCTGTTACTGCCTCTATATAATTTAAGGAGTGATTCTTGACGTCGAAATGAGACGAAAATCAAGAATAAAAAATTGCGTTTTTGATTTTATTTTTTAGCTATTGACAATAAAAAGTCGGCCAGAATATCCTCGAGCAAACTTCCTTACACAAACGAAAGGAGGTCAGCCTAAGCAGCGGAGCACACAGAGATCCTCAATTCGATCGACATATGAGCTGCACCTCGTATGAGTCGTAGAAAAGAAAACTATGGTGTTCGGAGAAGTAAACAACCCCGCGCGACGCTTCGCAAAAGAAGTGGTAGTTTGAACATTCAACCTGCTTACTCATGAAAATCCATAAGAACATATCGAAAACTACACTATGAAATTTCCGAATGGAGAGTATTAATGTTACCTCTAATCCTTTACTTCCGCGAGTGTCCACAGCAAAATCACACACGCACCGCGATTGTCCCAGCCGCGAGTGTCCACAAAAAATACAATAGATGTTCGTTATGTCCCCCGTTTTCTTGTAAACAGATCCTGACTCTTCTCTGAAAATTTTGCTGTATTGTGTTTTCATGTGCCCCAGTAGTAAAAATCGAGAGGATTTAAATCTGGTGACCAAGCAGACCAAAACACAGGTTTTCTTCGACCGATCTACCATCCTGTTTCCAAAACAACTGGTTAAGTGTTCTTGCAGTATACGCACTACGCGCACTGCATATACAATACACTCAAGTAAGACTCTAACTTAATATTTTCAGTTCTCTAAAAGTTCCCTTTCGAATGTCGGAATGATTTTGTTCTTCCGAAACTATTCTAGTTTCTTGCTTCAAAATAGCTAAAACATGGCAATGTAGTGATGTAGAGTTTATTCAGGAAGAAAAATTTACGATACTCATTACCAATGCTTTCATTTTCTTTGTATAACTCGGAATTATTCAGGAACAGTTATTGTTACGCCACGAGGCTTACCACAGTCTAACCGTCGCTCGCGGTCCTACAGTGTCGCAGGCAGATCGTCTTATCTGCCCGCCGGATCATATATAATGTATCGACGAGCGCATAGTTGTCGCCAAGCAGCGAGCTCTAGAAAGGTCGAATTTTTGTCCGTTATGTTTTTCACACAAGAAGAGGCATACGTGATCATAGGCGCGAGCGATGGCGTGACCCGAGCATAGTGGGGGTCGTCTTCCAAATGAGACAAAGAAATCATCGAAAGGCGATCAGTTCCTTCTGACGAGTCAAACGTGACACGTCGAGAAATCTGACGAGCAAAATCAAATAGTCTAACGAATTTATCTAGAGATATCGTGAAGTCTAGTCAGCTTTCTGTAATATATTCATCATATTATTATAAAATATATTATTTTATGTTAACCTGTTAATACAGTGTTACATTCATTGAACCACTTCTGTTATCTTAACCGAAACAGGGGAACGACTATTTCGCGGCGTCGATTAACATAATCGTAGCGAGAATTTACGCCTCTCACTGACGCGTTTTCCTAACGACCGCGTCTCTCCGCGAACAGTTGTAACAGTTATGATATTTAAGAAGTTCTTTTTGAAAGCAAGGGTACGATAGGAAGCGAAGAGGCTGCATATCAAATGTGTTTAAAAGAACCTATTTTACGCAATCTTCAAAATTTATATAGCTAGAGATTTATTAAATATGCTCATTGGAAAAGTGGGCTTTCTGTTTACCAAATGAGTTTCGGAAATATCTCAATTCTTCAAGCCTTATTGTCTTCAATTTTTATGACCGTAACGTGTTTTAAACGTAGAAAGAAAAAAATTAGAAGAATGCTCTAAGAAAGCTCTAGTATAGAAAAGAAGCATAACTATCGCATTTATTATTTATTTTGAAGCAAACATTGTGACTATATTCGTGGAATAATATAAAATATTAATTTGACATTTTGTAGGAAGTGTGGAAAAACCGACTATAAGTTTTTCGGTAAATATTCACTTTCCATCACAAAATGTCAAAATAATATTTGAAAATGTTGTATGCAGTGTAACAGTCTTTATATTGTAGCCACATTTGTTATGGAATGTATACATTTGCAGAACTTTCGCATATATACTTTTGCTACGTTGCGGCGGACGGGAATAATGCAAAAGTGCGACGTTTATACGCCGAAAAATATCCCAACAGGACTATATTCAGCGCACAGACATTTTACAATATAGCTCAACGAATATGGGATACCGGCACATTAAAACTTGTCCTATCTGGCATACGAATTCAGTACGACGACGCGGATCTGGGAGATAGAGCACTGCACCGTATTCAACAAAGTCCCAATTTGAGTACGAGAACTATTACTGCTGAAAAAGGTGTCAGCAACAGCACCGTATGGCCAGTATTGAAGGAAGAAAATCTACACCCGTATAGCATCCAGAAAGTTCAACAGCTAAGAATGGATGAGTAGGAAAGTCCAACGCGATTCTAATTTTCCCGCCAGAATATTATTTACTGACGAGGCAACGTTTAACAAATGCGCAATTACAAATATGCGTAATGGACATTTCTGATCATAGGACAATCGCGGTGCGTGTATGATTTTGCTGTGGACACTTGCAGAGGCAAAGGATTAGAGGAAACATTAATCCCCTCTACTCGGAAATTTCATAAGGTGACCTTTGATATGCTCTTATGGATTTCCACGAGTAAGCAGGTTTAATGATTAATCTACTATTTCTTTTGTGAAACGTTGCGCGGGGTTGTTTACATCTCCGAATACCACGGTTAACTTATAGGAGGTAAACTGTCGCTCATATGTCGACTGAATTGAGGATCACTGTGTGCCCCGCTGCTTAGGTCGACCTCCTTTCGTTCATGTAAGAAAGTTTGCAGGGATATTTTGTCCGATTTTTGATTCTCAATAACTAAAAATTGAAACCAAAAACGCAATTTTTGTATTCTTGCTTTTCGTCTCATTTCAGCGTTAAGAATCACTCCTTAAATTATATAGAAACGGTAGCCGAACATTCTGTATATTTATACCTTTTAAATTAATATAGAAAGGATCTGTAACTAGAATTCTGGTTTTAGGAAGATAAACTTTATACATATGTGTATATTCGAAGAAATTAACAAAAAAGGACAATCTTTTCCTAAGAAAATTCACGATACTTATAGTTCTATTACCTATTGCCTTTCGTAATTCTATTACCTACATTAATCTTCAATATTTTCATTCTAAATACTTGTAATAGAGTTAATAATATTTTTATAGAAACTAAAGATACTTACTAATGATTTTTTGAATAATGATACCCAGAATCTCTCACAACGCGTCGGGCCAAAGGAAAAAGTTCATCTCTTCTAGTAAGAAGGGCAGGTACGAACCTGCAAATTTGTGCAGCAGCCTCATTTACTGACACTTCGTGCAATGTCAATGGTTTCTCCGGTTTCCTCTTACAGTCAAACCTTCCATAAATTGCTGCATATTTCCGAATTTCTTCCATTCTACGTGGATCACTATCAGGCATAGCCATTACCATCTACAAATAATACGATTACATAAAATTTATGGATCATTTTAAGCACGTACAAAAAGTGATATTTACTTCTAAATTTTTGCAAATTTTTTTCTTAACATTATGAGGTTTTGGATCAACGGGTCGAATAGTAGCGGCAAGTCTTTCAGCTGCCTCTGCAAGTCTTTGTATTTGAGATTGCAAAAGGGTTGGTGTAGGTTGCGTTGGACTCGCAGGTGCACCACCACCGCCACTAGGACTTGGTGTTGTACCACTACCACAGGATGACTCACATGTCCCTACCTGAAAGTAATGGTATTTCTCCAATAACTCATTTACACAGGACGCTTCGAAGTTATTAAAATGTTATTGACCAATCGAGTATGGAGAAATATGCATGTCTTTTGTCTGAAAAATCTGCTATAATTGGTTTGTGTCTGATAATGATAAAGTTTTAAATATACAGATTTCAAACGTCCAGAGAAGACTAAATCCGATCCAATTCATTATACATCGATACAAATTTTTATATTACAGTATTTTATGTATAAATTGAAGCAATCAAATATTTAAATAATTAAATATTTAAATATTTTAATAATATTAAGAACAAAATATATCTTTAATATATGCTGCATCTATTGTTCATAAAACTGGAATAAGAGTAGTAACATTTTTTTTATTTGAAGTATACCTGTAATATACCAGGACTGTGAGAAGTAGTATAAGGCAGAGGTGTATTGGGACTTGGACTTTGTCGAAATGTTGTTGAGGCCACTGGTGCTGTTACACTTGTAACGGATACAATAGGGCTAGTACTTCTACATGGTAATGGTGTTAGAGATACGTGCGACGAAACATATGGAGTAGGAGTTGCTGTTTGCGAAGTCGTTGTAAAACCTTGAAGATTTTGCACTTGCGGCCTAGGACTCACGCAGGGAAATCCTATGCCAGCAGGAGCTTTACACGTAGCCGTTGTCGGTACAACTGGTGTTTGGAAAAGTGCTATAACAGAATTTTGGTAACTCGATTAATTATTAAACTTTCCGATTTACCGTAACATTAATAATATCTATGTTTTGCAGAATGTAATATATTTTTATTTTTATGGTTTCTTTTTATACATATGTCCATATTTTTATAATCTTATCATTTTCAAATATTTTGTATAATTGTTTGATAAAATGATTTAGTCAAATGTACGAAAAAATTATTTGATATTAAGGTACTTTACAAGGATTTGTGAGCCATTCCTGGAGAGCTTTTTGAAGTCTTCTGACATGGAGAGGTTTGCTTGCCATACCAACGAGCGCCATAATTTCCAGAAATTCTTCTTCTCCAGCATCGCATAATTGTTGTACGTCGTCACCACCTAGAATAGTTTGTAAGAAATGGTTCGATCTCTTTAACACGAATTATTTTAAAAGGTTTCCACTATTATATGGTATTTTTTAATTCTTTCTTCAAAACGTCAAAGTTATCGAAAAGGATATTAAGGATTATCGAAAGGATACTAGATATTTAAAAAAGAATTTCTTTACCCATTTCTAAAAGCGTGTCGTAGTAGCTCAACAGAGACGCACGTTGCATCACTCTGTACAGTTGTAGTTCCGCTTCATTTTGAGGTACGGACGTCTGCACCACTAAATGATTCACGTAAAAATTCATTAAAAGGAAACGTTTGACTCGAGTAAAATTGAGACAATTCTGATTATTTATAATATCGAACAATAAAATTCTAATAATAATCTAATAAATCATTAAACTTAATTTATAAATAAGACAAGTTTCAAATTTGGTCATCTAAAGGACATAGCTTACACCTGAAATCTTCAATCTCGATAGTTTTATGCTATAGTTGAATCAATAATTGTTCATTCTTTCCTATCGCCGATGATCCATACAAGCCTTTAATGTTATCATAAATAACAGAAGAAAAACAGTAATATACAACGGACAGAATATTAAGAATATTCTCTATGAAGTCTACAAAGAATATTTGACATAATTCATATTCTTTCAATTGGATGCCTGATGACTCGTCGAAAAATAATTTCCCTGTATCTGGATATATTAGAGGGGTGAATTGTTGGTCGACTGATCGATCATTTGGTTGTTGAGTCCGGTTCGGCGAGCTGAGCTCACCTTTGCGGAGGAGAGCTCGCCTCGGACAGTATGCGACAGACGGTCGAGCCGCCAGGGTGTCCGACTAGTTTCTTGCAAATTTCGAGGAACTGCGAGAAAAAGCGGCGTGCACACACGTACAGCGTATAAATTAATACCGGTACCGCTGGCATGGCATCGGACGCCGCTCTTGAAAGAGGGAAGGGAGAGGAACAGGAGAGAGAAAGAGTGGTGTATCCCTCCAGAAAGAAAACCTGTGGTCTGGGTGCGACGAAGAGGAAAGGATAGAAATTAAAACAAAGGGAAGAAAGATGAAACGGAAGATGAACCGAGTACGAAAGGTAGAATGAGGAGGAGGAGGAGGAGGAAGGGGAGGAGGAGGGGGAGAGAAAAAGGGAGATATTTAAGGGATGAGAAGAGAGAGGGCAATGGAGAGAGGGAGAGAAAAAAAGAGAGCGACAGGAAGCTAGAAGAAGAGAAGAAATGCAGAAGGAGATACGGAGCAATACGGTAGAGCCGGGCCCTGAAAAACCTGGCCGTCAGGTCTTATTACGAACCTAAGGCCCGGTCTCACGCTTATATACACCGACCGAGATACGAGTAAGTCCCTGACAGCAGCGGGGTGACTCGTTCCGCGAGATTTTTCTGACGTTGGCCCCTGCAGCCTCGGCTGAACCCACCAAAGGGATATGTGGATCTTTCTAATGAGGCGCCGATTTCTCACTCCCCCCGCGCGCCCTCTTACGTTCTTCGATGTGCTCACTTACAAAACGATCCGCGTAACGTGCGATGATAGTAAATTATACGGTAAAAGTTCATTTATTTCAATATCGGTATAGATAAATACATATCTACAATTTAGAGCTACACTTAATTATCCAATTGTCATAGTTCCGATTATGATGCAATATGGGAAATTTTGTTAATTATTATTTCAATTGGTGCAAAAGAATATGTTTCGAGAGTTTACATTGAAATAATGTACATTTTTTTATTCTTTCTAAAACTCCGAATCCTTTCTACATATCATTATATTTTCATATATAAGTCGAATAAGGTTTCATAAGGTAATGTAGAAGTTTCAACAGTTTGGTGTCTTTAACATGTTTAATTGAGATCATTTACCTTCTTTGGAACCTTAAATTTATATAAGAGAAAGAAGTCGGTTGTTATGGAAACTTGTTTGACTGAGAATCGAGAACGAAGCTAGAATTATAGGCAATATTTACATTAAAATGGTATAAAACTAAAAATTTATCGTTAAGATCTAATTATAGAATCATAAGATTATAAGATATCTCAGGATATAAAACGTCATCGCGCTATTTATTTATTATATTTTAATTCAGATTTCCTTTAAGTTTTCATTAACTTTTTCATCGTTCATGTAATTTTTGCCACTGGTTGTCTTTAGTTTTTAGCATTCCAACGTTCTGTTTGAATCTATATTGTTAAACGTCCTCTTTCAATCTTCTTTGTAATTAACTTCTTCGACAAGTACAATTATAACAAGATACCGATAGCTTTCGTACAAAATAAATGGTCAGACTTGCTTTACAGTTTCGAGTGTTTTATGGTCATTCGTTAATTAAACATGAGCGATTTTTGCAGCTGGGTTCGTTCAAACATTCATGAGTCTCTTGATTACACAGAAATCAAACAATAATGCCCATCAATGAGAGTAATTCATATATGATTTACTGTCCATAAAGTATCGAGAGTTATTCTTTAAAAAATCGAACAAATACAAAAAACCATAAAGTTCTGATGGTAACTCTCGTTTCTCTTCGTTCCTTTTCAGCTTCTTTTATTAAAGAGTACCCAGAAAATATACGTGTTTCATAACTTTAATTTATCGGGGCAAGTTGAATAAAAAAATCAATGACTTAAAAATAAATAATTGCGTCGATATTAATTATCTAGCATTAATTCATGAATTCCTATTTTACCTTCCTATATGACATTTTTTGGAAAAACAGATAACATTACCTTGAAGGGACAAGTATTGGTCACCCATCCCCAAATTTTTAAAATGTTTACTTGTCTATCCTATTTCACTAGTCCTCTTCTATAATACACGAATCCTATTTCGTTATTAATTCGCTAATATAAAAAAAATTAATCTTCTTTGACAGATTTCGATGTCCGTAACTACATTTATCAAAGAATATTTTTTCCACATTGTCATGACGCCTTAGAAATCTTCCCATAGCATCGTAACGTAAATCGATATAAGACGAAACAGGTAAAAAATTCAGTTTCCTTTGATTTTCGACCCAGGTCATTCTCATTGTAATCAGGCAATGGTATAGTTCCTCTATCTAGGATCCTCTCACCTTGATCAAGTAGAGTAGCTATACCTCTGACCGACAGTCTAGGACTGGCAGTGCATTTACATAACAACTTTTTTGGCACAGGATAATCGTTTTTGTCGGTAGGAACACGTACGCGAGTCGGAGGCAGAGTCGTCACGGCATAGCATCCAATACTGCGCACCAGGGACGCGCTAAGAAAAACCTGATCCTACCGTGGCCTCCTCAGCCTCCCTGGGAACGATGCGTGCTTGTTGTCTCTTCGCCACCACCGACTTTTCTTCTTTATGCCCACTGTTCACCATCGTTTCGTTGCTTTTCAGCCGACAATTCGTGGATCACACTGTGTTGTTCTGCTATCTTTAGGATTCGCTTCGTCGCTTCTTCTTTTTCCGTTCCTTTGTTTCCCTTTTTATTGTTCCTGCTAGTTTATCATTCGAATTCACCTAGGAATCGTAATTAAATTCGATTCACTATTGGAGTGCTTGGAAGTCGAAATATGATATTAAAGATATTAGGAATATTTAAGAAAAGATTATCGATAGACTGAGGATATTTATGCAGATCCAAATTTTTACGAACATAGCTAAAGAAAGAGAAGTTATACAAGGATTTGTTACTTGATATATAAATATCATATTTTGGATATGTTATATTTTTTTTTGTGTTGTAGAATTTCCTATAAGTGCATGAAAACTCGCAGCTCACTTATAAATACACGCGTACTGTCATTATGTCACTTGTTCTGAAGCTATAAACTTTTAGCGAGTTCATATTAATTTGAGATTAAAGAGTTTGTTACTCGTATCAATATTTTAAAATTAGTTTTTACTTCGATAAATAGATGAGCAAATGAATAGATACATAAATCCAGATAGACCAACCTACGTCATCTTAAAACAACTCTCGTTGATTTTCTCTTTTTCTAATCCCTTTGCACAATCGAATCAATAACGAAACCCATTCCTGTATATTGTATATTCAAGAAAGATCAGAAGACAATCTCGAAAGCCTTCATTGATCAGTGTGGCCATTGCAAAAGTGTATGATGTGGAAAAGAGGAAGAAGCGACGAGATTTCCTCTGGGAGCACCATCAAACGCTTCAAGAAGAATCGATAAATTCTCTAACGTAATGGATAAGGACTCGCAGGAGACGGAGAAACATGATGATACTGAGGAATGGGGAGGGATTAAGAAAATAGCCCTTGGATGGAACATACAGTTTGAGCGAACAGAGGTGAGATTCTTGACGTGCATGCCCCATTATTCTATTATATCGTACATACATCATTATATCGTAAAGCATTGTAACATGATAAAATTGACTTTTAAAAATTAATCTGGAATAACAAAATTGGGATCTGTAAGTGTTAAATATTATGCAATAATTTTATTATTTGCAAAGTTCTTTATCCTAGAATTCTACAATATCTAAACTAGGTTTTATTATTTGTGAAATTCATTATCCTAGCATTCTACCATCTCTAGACTAGGTTAGATAAAATATTTGATCCTAATATAAATGTGATAAGTGCTTAAATAAACAATATAAATTTGTGAACTCTATGCGTTGATAGGGTAACATGTACCGTTTTTGATTATTAATATATCATTAATCTATATTCTTGTCATATATTGTTTCTATAAATCGACTAAAGCTTTTAAATGCTTTCCATTACTTCCCGTCATTGATTATTCCTTCTAATTAATTACGATTACAAATGATGCTAATAATCTCACATAATGATGAACTAACCGACAGTTGAGATCTCCCATTTTTTGATCTAAACGCCATCCCAAAAACTTCACTTTTGCTTGGTCGAGATCTACGCACAAAAGAAGAACGAGGAAGAGAAGCAACCGAAGAAAAAGAAAAAGAAGAAGAGAAAGAAGAAGAGAAACTAGGAGGGGCTAGGCAAAGAAAGAGGTAGAAGCGGGTTAGAAGCAGCCATCAGCAGATGAGGGGGGTGGTCCAGGGTAAAAGACGTTCGGTTGGACGTGGTAAAGAGAAGAGAGACGAGGGTGAGAGCGAACGAGTGCTATAGCTTCTTTGTTCGATAGCTCACGGTGCGGACGCTCTTCCGATGCTACGCAAAAACGAGTCTAGTTTCTTAGAAGCGGCCGTTCTCGCGCGGCACCACACCAATGCCAGTGGAAGAAGCAGTGGCGGCGGCGGCAGCGCGGCGCGGCGGCAGCAGCAGCAGCAGCAGTAGCAGCAGCGGTTAGTATTTCGCTTTTTACTGGCATTGTAATCAAGGAAGGGTTAGGTGGGTTTTTGTCTAGTGCCTCTGCCGCCGCTTGGACAAAACACCGGACAGATGGACTGAGTCGCCGTTTCGATCCCCCTACCTTACCTTTCTGTCCCTTTCTCATTCTTCCCTTCTCACTTTATCTAGTTCGTGCTAAAGCTTTTCCTCCTGTCTCTGTTCTTCTTCTTCTCGTTCTTCTTCTCCATAGTCTCTCCCCTTGGTTTCTTGGTTATCCCTCTTGGCTATCTCTATCTCACCGAACAGCCCCTCTTTTTATCTTTCTAATCTGCTAGTCTTCGTGCACCACCCTTTCTTCATTCTTCCTTCTTCTTCATCTTCGTTGGGGCTATATCTGCCAGTTTTACCTTACCGTTTTCGTTCCCTACAGTTGCCCTTCTCAGCTCCTCCCCCCGATACATACGAGCACCAGGCATCGAGCTTCTCTTCTAGGATACTATTTTACTTATCCCCACTTTTTACCTACCCTCTCCTGCAGCCGACCAATGGTTAACTCCCCTTCGACGAGCAGGAAGGAAAAAACTAATTTGCTGGTCAACGATCAGGCAACCAGAGAGAGGGAGATGATGCCAGGGGAAAGGACATATAGAATATAGAAGATCTTTTAACGAGGGAAACGAACGATTTCTTCGGCTTAAGTGTTGTGTTTGGTTGTTAAATTACGTATGGATTTTTTATTTTTGACGTTGTCTTAGTTTTTAATTGGAAAAGTTCTTGTGACCGTTGATTGGGCTAATACATTAGTTATAAAAATATTTCTCTCTTGTCCAATAATTTAGCGAAATTTTTATGATTATTGGTTGCAGTAATAACTAACAATGACTTATCCACCAACTTGAACATATATAATCAGCACTCTATCGTATATAATTCGTTCAACCCATTCATTAGCAGAAGTTTCGACCATAGGCATTGAAAGGTCCCTGCGACATTTAAAAATGAGGGGTAGAACACCATGTGTGTCGAAGGAGGCAGGATTAGAAAACATATTGTAAATCGGTATTTTCGGGGGTAGCAATACCTCGGTCGAATTGAGTTGATTGGTTGAGCATCGTTTTTAAGCTCGCAGGGTGGGGCCTGAATTCCATCCTTCTTGCAATGGCCAACCTCCGTCGCTTTTCCATCCCCTACTGTTTAAAACTTCTCTCCCTCCCTTAGGTGCATTTTAAAGTATGGTCGACTGATTTTGTGCCCGCATGCCGCGCCATCGAGAAAAAACTGGCAGTCCGTTAAAATTGCAAAACATCACGACACGTAATCTTTATTTGGTGGCGGCACGAAGCGGGATGAAATCTCCTCGTCGTTGCTGGGAACGGTTAAGCTGTCGAGTACGATATGCTATTTAACGTGTTTCATTGACATTATTAACCCTTCCACGGCGCGTTCAAAGTATTTAAATTGATTAGTATACTTTTATATAGTTATTATAAAAATATATTATATTAAAGTAAATATATTCGATGTATTCAGTAATACTATAAAACTAGATATATTTGATAATAAAGTTAACTGCTATGTAGTTTTAACTATTAATTAACTAATATAACTTAATATAAAGTTTTTGTATTATATTGCAGAATCATTTGCAGAATCACTTTATTAAATGTTAGTAAAATTATTGTAATATCAAAGTTTATTATTCATAATCTAATAATGTTAGTACACGATAGAATTTGGAAGAAGTTAATATTTCAGGAAAAGTATATCAAAACCAAAAATAAACATTCACCAAGGTTTGAATAATGTAAAAAGGAATGAAACGAAATATGAAAAAAGCGAATTATAAAAACAGCTGTGACGTATGCTCGCATCGTATGTGTTGAAAAAAGTAAAGAAACTCAAAATGAAATATGCAAAAAGTTAAATGATTAATGTAAATTAGTAGAATATGTTTTTAAAGGACTTTGTTTCAACATCATGTATTGCAGGAAAGATTTTGATATTAATAAAAGTAATTGCACTCAGCTATTAAGAATATATATATTGATAGCTAATTATCACAAAAAAATTTATACGATAAACACGAAATTTATTTTCTTTTCTTGCAACATAGGTAATTACAGATTCATCCAGTCGAACAATTTTATCGCTCGTAAATGTACCCGATACTTAAAAGACACTCAATATATTATGTAAATTAGCTAAACTCGATAAATATATTGGTTTAATAAATATACGATTTGTTTTTTAATCTATACATTTACATTCACAATATTCTTAATTTATTCTCATAAGCACTATTGAATCTCTGATATATTTATGATTATTTGAATATATTTAGCGCAGTGGTCATGACTAAAAATTAAAAAGAATACTAGAAGTACATATGCGTGCAAATATTAACTGTTTTTTAACAGACGTTTGATAGTGAAATGAATAAAATAACAATTGTATCTGACGATTCGAAAAATTCTGGTTTGATGCATTTCTTTGACTTGGCAGAAAGTAACCGGAACGGAAAAGAAGATACTTAATCTAAGTTTCTGTTCGGAGAAACGATGACGCGGCCGCGTAGTATGGCGCAAAAATAGACAATCCCGACCAAGAAATAAAATGCAGAAACTCACGGTGAACAAAATGAAAGAGTTCGGAGGTCGACCAAAAAGATCGGCGTCCACGTAGCGAAAACAGATTGGATAAAAAGTCGCGCGACAGGCTTCCACCGAATAAACAGGATAAATCTGGATTCCTTCGCAAATAGCGATGAGTTTAGCGATATACTTGCATGATAATCGTTTTTGCACCATATCCTTCTACCTGAATGCAACCCAACTAACTGAATCGACATTGTGAATGCAACTGACCGAACGTTTTAGTAATACATAATAAACAGCATCTATACCTAATTTGTTCTAATTATTGCACGTGGATAGACAAAATATTCAGAATATTCAAAGCAATTCATTTTAAAAAGATTGACAGGAATCTTTTTTAAACAGATCGACAAACTTATTATATTATAATCGATAAAAGTATAATTATTCATAACTATTTATTTAACTTGATAAGTAAAGAAGTATGAATGTTTTTCCGTGAATAAAATAATAGGAGAATAAATGAGTTGTTTAGCAAGCGTTTTTAGAGGATGGGAAAGATATACTTAAAAGAATCAAATGGAAATCTGTTTAGAAATAGTTGTAATTATGGAAATGCAATATTTGTAGAAATGGATAAAAAATAATTGGGTTTGATTAATGACAAAAGATTATCTGTTTCATGTCTCATTAATACTTGTGATATTGTCTGTGAAAATTTTTATGAAAATAAGTAAAATATTTAATTTGGACTAACCGAATTTTTTGGGTAATAATTAAATATTTTAAATCAATGAATATTGTTAATATTTTCTAATATTATAATATCAATATACCATTAAAAGACCAATCTGCAGATAAATGAAACAATGAAATTAATCTTTAATACAAATATAAAAGAATGTAAATATTAAAAAATAACGTCAATTTAATTAGAACATTCGCTTTCTATTTATTCAAAGGTAATATAAAAAATGTCTAAATCTCGTAAACCTTGGGAGAAACGTTCCCACGGGCATCCTGTGAATATAGAATTTTTTAGTAAGTTTTTTCTTAGGCCCAGTGAAGACGAAGCAAAGGGTTATAAGCAAAACATCAAGGGCTAATTTTTTTTTAAATGAGAGCGTTCGCCACTTTCTGGTCACATGCATACAACCTTCGCACGCAACATTTCAACTTCTGGTCTTTCTTTTACCTCACATTTACATTACTTTTTCGCTAGACAATGTAATGTTATCAATAAAAAATTAGGATACCATAGAGATTGTATTGTAATGAAAAATTGTGCGATTTTAGATAACTTTGAGTATGCTGAATTGAAATCATATCAAATGTTTGAATTAAAATTATGTTTATATTATCTCAGACTAGATCAAGTAAAAGAATTACTGCAAATGGCGAAACGACTATCATAATCTTCTGATCTAAAATAAGTAGTAAAACATATTATATCGTATTTCTGTAAAGTAAATTAACTCAAATAGTCAAATAATTTGTTCTAACAATCATAAAGTCGTACACATACGAAAAGATGTAATAATAACAGCAATAACAATGTTACTTCTTTCGGTAAAAAAGAACCAACCAAAAAAGTAGAAAAAAAGCAACTTTACGGTTTTCCCGTGTTCATCCAACTTCAACAACATTCCAGCCGCAACGTAACACGTCGTCCAACAAAAAGAAAGACGAGCAAACGAACCAAGTGTACGCGTTCGTATACATATATGTACGTTTCCCGCTACCCAGCCGCTCTTCTTCTCCCTTGGATCGCAAGGTTGAAGACTGATAAAAACTCAGCAGAAAAACTTCTCTATCATAGGGTTGGAGGGGGATACCAACGGGGCTGAGGGTGGAGGGAAAAGTGGTGGAAGCAAAAACAGCCTGAGAAAAGAAGAGATCAGATATAACGTCGAGGAACCCACGGGGAAGAAAGAGGGAGCACACGGTTCCAATAGAAGAGAGGAGGAAGAGACAAAGAATTCTTTCCGAGCTATTTGTTTTTTTTCGTTCGTTTTCTGCCTCGTTCTTCTGGGTCAGGCTTCTTCCGAGTTTTTTTTTATGCCGTCGGACTGAT
Source organism: Bombus vosnesenskii (assembly GCF_011952255.1). Classification (NCBI taxonomy): domain Eukaryota; kingdom Metazoa; phylum Arthropoda; class Insecta; order Hymenoptera; family Apidae; genus Bombus; species Bombus vosnesenskii. Next base: position 734,116 of record NW_022883055.1, read on the forward strand.
GGAAAGGGTGACGATATGCATATGTTTGAGGCGGAGGGCTGGACCAGTGAGTCCGGTTGTATCACTTGGGAGGATCAACGTATATTTGTATATATTTTATTCTAGTTAGGTTCTTCATGGGAGTGTTAGATCGACAGGTAAGGCAAGGACGCGACCGCGCATCGCTTTTTGGGATTAAATCTTTTAGAACAAGAAGGGATAAAAAAACGAAAGAGTATGGGGATAGGAGTACGAGAGAAAATAAGAGGGATTTAAGCGTACCCCTCACGGTGGTAGACTGAAGAATTTCTTGCCTGTTAATTTATTCGCGAACGAGATAAAGGTCGGATGGATTCCTTCCTTGTGGGAATATTCTGAATATGTACTTCGTTCTTATGAAGGACCGAATGGCTTACGAGTTTCGATAGACAAACCGTTTTCTAAGCGATTGATTGTCTTTGGATAGAAAGGAATATTTCTTAATCCTTGACTGCTATGGTGAAATGAAAATAACTTTCTAGCAAGGCTTTGAGGTATAATCGAATGTAAAACGTAAATGTGAATCTTTCTAGGCAAAAATGGGGCTCAGTCTAATTCAAAATTACCGAGCGTGTCGCACTTGAATACCATCTGTAAAACATCTTAAGTATTTCAAAAGCCCATATTAACATTTAAGAATTAAGTTCAACTTAAGAACGGAAATTTTCGTACGCTATATAACTAGATATGATACTAATTTTATCAGGTGTTCAACTAAATATGTCAATGACTGTATTATAGAGATAGTGAATTACAATATGGAAAATGATTAATGTATCGTTAAAGAAAAAAGGTTTCATATATTTTATATCATACTCGGTATAATAGGAATTCGTTTCTAGCATTTTAAATGTCGGATCAATATAAATATTAGCAACGTATACGCAGCTGCTTATTCTAACAAGCTCTTTCATTCCGTTTGTGTACTCTGCACGTCTTCTGAACGAGTTTTCTGTGCATACCTCTGTTCTCGACGTTAAAGAGATGCCTGAATGTAATCTGAATACGATCAAGAAATTGTGCGATCCGTGGGTGGATGCACTCGAATGCGGGTTAATTCGACAAACCGGAACGAGAACTAGAGCGATTTGTGAAGATACGGTGATATAAAAGAACATAACCCTTTTTTCTGTCCAATCCTTTGAAAATGAAAATTGTGTTGCTGAAAATTTAAATAAGGAAGGTAATAAAAAATTAGAAGGTAGAATTGAAAGTGTCATTTTAATGATTCTTATTTATGGCGAGTTTTAATCTTTCAATTTTCTAATACAAATTTAAGATTTAATATTTTAATAAGAAATGGAGGTAATAAATGCAAGTATGTATATCTTTTCATCTTTGATTACGAATATTAATTAAAAATAATAATCATCTTTTACAACACTGGGAATTATACAAAAATAATATTATTATCTCAAAAATAAAATTACTTAATCGATCTTAATTTTTCAATCATCGATTAATATTTATATCTGCTTGCTTGAATAAGGAACAATTAGGTGCAATTAAAACATCAAAGTTTTCTTTTACGATCGATATCAGAAATTATTAAATTTTATTTTCGCAATTGTTAATTGAAGGACACCATATATGCACGACATGGTATCAAAGGGATAAAATTAAATATGTTTTGTTTATGATACAAAGAAAGGAGATAATCGTAAAATAAGAAACCGGGCAGGTTTGGGAATGCGAGCTATGGCTGCTATCGTAAAGACGTTTAATTTGAAAAAAATTCTTGGCTCGATAAGTTCTAAGTAAGCGCGGGAATCCGGCAAACTTGCCGCAAAAAGTTGAAGATTTTTTGTTAAGTTGCATAGCGACAGAACAGTGAGCAAGTGGCTGTTTTTACACGAGTTTCGGTCTCAAATTTATAGCGCGCCAAATTATCCCGGTGTTTCGAATAGGCCGCGACAGGCATGCTAATTCTAAGCAAACGGTCATTCAGTTCGTTTGAAATTAAAACACGAAAACGTAGCGTCGCGTTCCTCCCATTACTTCGATAGGACAGAAAACTAAATAGTAAAAAATATAGAAATAAAGAACAACTTAGGTTAAATCTAAAAACAAAAGACAGACTTAGCCTTTCTATTTCTCGAGAATTATAAGTCGTTCGTATGACGAAAAAAGGTAAGTATGTATGTACTGTGGGACCTCCAGTATGCGAAGATTTACTGTTTAAATGTTCTATTACTATTATGCGGACAATGCGTATTTCTTTCCTCCAATAGTGCTTTATTATCAAAATAAATGTGGACGTGTTGTACATCAATAGCAAAAATTAACAAAATTAATTAATAAAATAGTTAAAATTTATAAAAATTATTGTCTCATTAAAAAATTTAAACAATAAAAAATTCATACTATTACTATCACTATTACTATTACATTTACTATTGTAACAAAAGCCTAACTACATATTATAGTATAGTATAATAAAAAAGTTAAACGTTCTTTTCTTATCCAAAAATCTTTATGCCTTTCGATCATTGCTTTAGGTAATTTTGATTTTTTACTCTTTATGAGAATAACAAGTGTTCTAGAATTACAGACACATAAATAATTAAAAAATATTACATTTACATTATACCTTACTCTTTGCAATTGTTCTTGCATTATTCTTTTTGAAATATCAGATAGTAATTACGAGGGAATACAAATGTTTAGTAGAATATTACACACATTATTATATATATATCGAATAACAATCCGAAGAGTTCGAAGATTTCTCAAAGATGAAAATTAAAACTTCCTTATGCAAACAATCATATCTTCCCATTAACTGAAATACTAGAAGTTCTTCAAAACGCAAGCATCGCAGAAGCAAATAAGGACCAATTCTTTCTCCTCTAATTTCATATTTAGGAATTACTAAGCAATTTCTAATGTGTAAGGCCGATTCGATTCGTATAATAATTCTCTTCGATGTTTCGACACGAGGCAAGATAAGGGAGGGAAAAAATGGAGCAAAAGAAGCAGAAATTGAGAAAAAGGCAGAGGAAGGTAAGAAAAAGAGGAAGAGAAAGGGAGTGGAAAAAGAAGGAGCAGCCATTTGCAGCCAGTGGACCAACTGCCGTCTTCGAGAGATATCCTCTCTCGCAATTTCAACTTTCGGAGAAACGTCAGGCAAAACCGCGAAACCAGCGCTTTTTTACCATTTAGTCTGCAATGGTCAACTCAGCGCTCGCGATCGCCTTCTATACTGTTATATCCTCCTCCGTTGGCTGTTTCGTCTTGTAAGAAACTGACAAAAACCGTTCTCGCAATAGTTGCTCACCAATGGCGGAAGAAAAAGCGTCTTTTTGCACGGCGCGACGCTTTTTGTCCGCTTCCTGAGTCATGCCTCTTCCTACCCAGAGTAGACAAAGCACATACACTATGCGCGTAACTGTGTATCTTTGTGCTCTGTATACGTGTATCTCACAGATCGTAAAAATGGAACTTTTTCAGCGAGGAAATTGAGATATATAATATCAGGTTAGGCAAGGGATAAATAATTGTAACAATCGAGATACTGTTGGGTTATTACGGCGATAGACGTTCGTTTTTGTAATATCCGTAATTATAATTAATAATAATCGTATTTTGAGGTGAGTTGCAGTAGATTATACAAAATTAATTTCTGAGATAATTTAGGGATTTTGCAATATGAATGATGAAGTTTGCTCTTGGTATGTATTAGGAAAGTTAAGTATAATAACTTGAGTGATACTAATATAAGTACTTACATGTGTAATATTTTTATCAGAGAAATAAGAAACAATTATCCTTTTTTATCAATAATTATTAATTGATTAATGCCTTTGAAAAATTCATTACTTCAAGAGTAACAAGTTTTTTTTTAAAAGATGTAAGTAAACGGCGAAAAGAAATAAAAATTGAAATAGATAAAAATGCATGAATACTAATGAATATTTTTATTATTAAACGATGACGAAAAAGTCAAATTTACATGAATTATAAAGATTCAAAGGTGCAATGACTTATCGGCCATTTATTTAACAATAACATATTGTTTGAATAAGTTAATGCAATTTGCTTTGATAAATCAGTAAGAGTCAATTTTTAGAAAATCTTTGTTTTGGCATTTAAAGAAATATCAAGACTATGTTTACAAATTTGCTACTTATAATTAATATTTACCAAGCAATCATTCAGGCATGTCAAGCTATTGATACTAAACACTATAATACTGTAAGAATACTATTTACGACAGTGATTAGACTAACTGTGTACTTATATAAATAAAATAGTATTTGTGAAGTATCTCGGTACTCGAATTTAAGGAATTATAACATAATTACATAAATTACAAAGAAAGTACGGCATCAGAAGTTAATTGAAACCGATCCGATCATTTTCTTAATCATCAATTTTGTCCAAACATGTTACAAACAAGAATTTAAATTTACTATCATTTTTCTGTTTTAGAAGAAAAACAATTAAGAATGAACATTAACCTCTGTCAATATTTGCATGAAAACCTAAGCACATACCAATAAATCTATTTAAGTACATAAGCATATAATATCATAATCTCTGAAAAACTATGAAACATTTGACATTTAAACACATAAAAACCATAAATTTAATATAGCTAGAAACTTACGCGTGCCGTTGATGTTTCTACTGAGTATCTTGGGCACAGCAGCGGTGACACCGGAAACGGATGGAACAGTAGGGACAGTAGGGATAGTGGACAGCACGGCAGCAGGCTGCTGATGCTTAGTTGGCGGGCTCGCCACCACGACCACGGGATTCTGTATGGTGCAAGTGGCCGAAGTCAGAGCACCAGAACCACCGACACCAGTAACCGTGTTGGTCGGCGCCGATGCCACTGGAGAAGATGTACCAATACCGCAGCTTGTTGTTACCGCCGCTGTCGTCTCCTCCGGCGTAGGTCCAAGCACACGATTCTCCATTTTCAACTGTTAACTCCACTTTCCGTTCTTTCCTCCCCAAGAGGATCGCACCGAGGCGTTACCTCCCACGATACTCACTCACTGCACTCGAGCAACAATGTTTGACGCATTCAAAAGTATCAAAAGATGTATACATTTATGTTATTATTACATCTCCAGCACGAGGAACACGTCATAAGACAATGTTAGTGAGAATTGTTCGAACAAGTTGAATGATTATATTTTAACATTATCGACTGATAGGCCGGTGAAAGTGTAATAGAACGATTAAATAAAATAGCGAGGACACCGAACGATTAAGATAACGAAGATACCGGTAAAAGTGTAAAGAAAGATTATCAGCTAAATATGAAAAACATTTTTAATATCTAAAAAGTAAAAAAAAGAAAAAAAGGAATATAAGTTGTACTCTTATAAGCATCGATGGAATTGGTGGCACTTGGAACGCGTGTGAGTGTAATCGTGCAAATCAGTCTAATACAGTAACTTTCTATGGAACAGTTATTTGTTAGATATTCATCTCCTTCAGAAGCACCGATAGTCTTTTTTTAATGCAATTGCGTAAACTTATCGAATACGTGTGTGTATGTGTTCTTAAATTAGTATTATTGTTAACCGAGAGAAACAAATAAAATAAAGGAGATCGTGCTAACACTTCGAAAAGCAGCAGCGAGACACTTAGAACGATGACGCAGTGCACATTGCCGGCCATCGAGTGATTCCACTACGTGTCTGTGCTATGCCCCCTCTACTCAACTACACAACGTGCAATATTACCCCCACCACTGCCATATTCACGTGCGGTTATCCCTTCCTTCAACGATTCCCCCACCATCTTGAGACAATGAGAAACGATGGACACTACTGCGTTAACCAGAGTACGTAAATCTCAAATTCTTCCGCTTCCCAATTCCCACATTAAGGTCAATAATAAATACATTTGTCTTTTTGAGCGTCCGATTTATATTTCACTTAAATTTAATGTTCTGTTTCGTTCAATAAATTGCAGGCTATCGGATGTGACAAGTAGAGTTAAGAGTTCGTAAAAGTATTAAAGTTGCGAATGATTATAAGTAAGAATAACGCGCGAATATTGGTTCCCGCGCGTTTGAAAGGTATATTATTTCTTTCATTTGAGGTTAAAATATTATATTGACTTGTTTAAGTAATTAATGCTATTGCTGAAGATAATTATAAAGAAAGTTGTCAGATAACAATTTAATAAGATATATCAACAGGTAAAGTGTTGAAAATTTGACATTTCATAATATTTTAAACTGTTGAATTACTTTTATTTTATAACAATCAGCATTAGAACTTAGAAACAACAAATACTCTCAACTTTTAATAAATCCATACCCACGGTGTATTGTATTGTGTTTTTAAAATAAATACACAGTATTCTTCTGAATTAAAATTTGTTGAAAAAACTCATTTTGTTCAACAAAAGCTTAACGCTAATAAAACATGGAATTATTGTCCATTAACTCAGTTTTTATTTCAATATTTACTATTATAATCTAATTAACCTGCTACTTACGCGAATTTTCATAGATTTTTCTTAAATTCCCAGGACGTTGAATGAATAATATTCGTGATAGTTTAAAAAATCTTCCAACGATCACCCCATCGGCTAGTTTTATCATTTTCTCTACATAGGTAACTACATGCTATCTGTATATGTAGAACATATATGCCCCTCCTTAGACTATGATGTCGATGCAAAAAATGTCTCCCTACCATCCCTACTATCTTCACTGTCCTGGTAAACGAGTGGTGGTAAAAGAGACAGAAAGAAGATGCGTTGTAAAAAGCTATCTTACCGCCCCTCGACCTATGCAGCCCCTAGAAGGAACGTACGACCTCTTTACTTCACCATTGGTCCGCACACAGTCAACATTTTTGCAAGTTATCTCTTACAATTCCTCGAATTATCCATAAAATTCGACTAAATTTTTGCTAATTTATTTGACGAGAAAAAGGGGGAAAATTCTGAAGGAATAGTGGTTCCACGTAGAGGTAAAAGTTAATGGATTCATACTTTTTATTACTTTTTCGTTTTATATGATAGAATATAATAGAATAAAGTTAATATTTTGTAATTAGTTAAATAATATAACAACAATATACACAAGAAATGATATTAATAAATAAAAATAAGCGATAAAGGATAAAATTAAAGATTGGGAAAATGAATTATATTTACAATTAATTTTCTTATTAATATCAGATCTTAATATCATATTCCTAGATAACTAAAAGTGCTCTATTTTATCACTACTAAAAATAGAACAAAAAATGAAGAAATAGAAAAAGCATCAAAATATATCAATTATGTGTACAATTTATTTTCTTACCATTACTATTTCTTACGATGGCGGTAGATGATTCTTCATTTTTTGCTTGGCATCATAGTTCTTTTACTAGTCTAGTCTGCTACTCTTGCTTCTGCCAGCCTTATTTTTACACCCATCCACCCACTACTATTATCACCGCCCTCCCTGTTCCTCCCTCCCGCCATACTATTCCCACTCCATTGGCCTACCTTTACCGCGCCAGTGGAAATAGAGGGAAAGATTTTTATTCTCGTAAATGGAAAAACCAGGCTGGAGAGGGAGGTTTTGCCAGTCAACCGCTGCTGCGAGCGAAATTTTTTGCTTTGCCCCTCGTCGTCGACAAGCTCGTCGAAGGGTACGTTAGGAAAGACAGGGTTGAGGAGTCTGTTGAAGTTTATCTTGCAGATAGATTATATTGTTTGTTTGGATTCTTATCCAGTAAAGATTTGTTTATTGAATTATGCGCCAATTACACATTAAATGATCACATTAGTAATATAAAAACTTTAATATTTTTAACAATGAAATAGAAAAATTTTTGTTAAATAATGGTTAAAGTAATTAGTTATAATTAATAGTAGATAAATAGTTATATAAAATGAAGAAATATATAGTAAATATCTTATCCTTCTAAATTCAATTTATAAATTCTACTATGCAGTATATATATGCTTCTCTATGTTTAATGCTCTATTTTTTTCTAACAATACGAGTTGAAAAAAAATATTAACATGATTTATCGATCACCGACATAATTCCTTGGATACGCGTCATATGCAAATTTCTGAAGCCTGAGAAATAATTTAGGAAGGGTTTGAACAGACGGTGGTCAGCTTTTTTTAGTCGGAACCTCTTATTCCCAACTCGGAAGAAAATAACAAAAAATATTGAGTTACGCGTTCCCCCGACGATGAAACTCGTGAGACTTTCAACCGTGAGACTGTATCAAGGTGCATCGTTCATTTAACCCATTAATTTCTTCAATATTAAAAACCTAGTGAATAAAAGACATAAAAAATTCTTCTTCATCGTTATAAAATATATTGATTAAATATATATTCTGTAACAATCAGAAATTTTTAATTTGTTTACTGGTTTTGTAAAGTTTTATATAGATTATAATATTCAATAACGTTTGCAATATAAAACTGTATCCAATTCAAAAAATACTTCCGAAGATGAAAGTTTTCTTTCTTATTAAAAGAAATATATAGAATGTACAGTATTGTGGAGAAAGAAGTAATTAAGTATGGTTAAAACAATGCAATTTTTTAACATTTATAATTCTACTATTTTACGTATTTTATAAATGCGAAGGGCAGTAAAATTAATACAATTAGTTAACGACTGATGGTTAAAAACTAATTGTACATTGACAATATTTATCGAATATTTAGGTCACCTTAATGCTATACATAGTTGTTACACTGTTTTCAAAAGAGAATACTCTCGCTTTGTTACTTATAGATTGATATACACATATATAGCACATTATTGGTTATTCATCAACCCTTTATAAACGCGCGTCAATATAAATGCATAAGGTTATGCTAATAACCTTAACCTTAAATAATAATAATAAAAGGTTATAATAATAATAAAACGTATTAAAATTACCAAATATTTAAAATAAATATCGAATTTCAAAATAAATTGATAACTTATATTACCCTCATACAAAACTTTCTAGGAACTCGCGAACACTTATATGCGTAAATTAGTACTATATGTCTTTTAAAACATTGGACCATTTATACGGATTTATGCAAAACATTCATTGAATTAAAAAGTAAAAAATCGATAAAGTACAAAATACGATTTTTTTTCGTGGCAAGTACACAAATAGATGGAAGCAGCGTAAGATCATACACAACCATATTCGTACCACACTTGATTACCTACTTTTGAATCTTTGTCTACAGGAGTTTCTATAATTGTTTCTTCTTGCCCTACATCCTTCATTCCACTATTGTTAAGATTGTTTGATTCGTTTATAACTGCTGATACTTTATTGTATATCAGAACCGGTCGTGGTTCTACTTGCACCTCCGATCGCGAAGTTTGTTCCAATAATATAGACCGTCTATCATCTCCCTGTTCCTGTAATATTTATTTCAGATATCCGAAAAATATTCCACTAGAATTAAAAGATAAAAAGATCATAGAACTATAAATTAATAAATTCATACTGGTACGGTAGTTGATGGTGGTGGAGAATCATCAGTGTAATACACTGTTCTTCTAGTCCCTGGATGACCAAGAGACAATGTATCTGATCCAAGAGCTCTAGTTGATCCTTTAATTGATTTCATAGAATTGTTTTATTAATATTCTTTTATTTTTAACTTATACGTTTCCAATAAGATCATATTTACCTGCTAAACGGTGATCTTCTGTACTAGCGTCAGAGTCATTTCCACCAGATTCTGATTCATAAGGTTTTCCTTCTGAGTTTTTGAGATCTTCCGCCCAAGATCGCCGATTCTAATTTATGCAGAGTTTAAACATAAAATTTATAACATTCATTTGTTTTTGTATTAGATGCTTTTGTATCAATTTGCTTACCTTATTGAGAAACTCAGATCCAACTTTTCGAACTCTTCGAACGAAGTTAGCACCAAATCCTTTTCTTCAATACACATGTAAAGAAGGTATATTACAAATTAAGAAAGTGTACAATTAAAAATATATATTTTAAATTTTTCATAATAAATAAAATTGTATACAAAAGTAAATGGACTTACTTTTTTGGAGTACAACTATCTAACTTTCTATAATGTTCCATTATTTTGTCTTCCAATTTTTCTTTTTGTCTATATAAATGATTCACTTTGTCTCTGTAATAAAAATTATCGCATTAACATATTAGCTATCATAGGAATATTATTTAAATATTGTCATTTTAAAGTACTAACGTATATATTTTTTCTTCCATGTGATAATGTTCTTTATCTTCAAGAGAATGAGTCAAAAGTTCATGATATTGGCTAAACAACAAAGTAATATGATCCATCAACGATCGTCTATCATTATCTAAGCCGGAATTCATATGCAATAACACCTAAAAGGAAATGTGTAAGATAGCAATAAATATATATTAAATGCATTATTAAATAACCCAACATAAACATTTGTTAGTACCTCACATCGTTGATTTAATTTATTAATTTGAAGTTCTAAATTAGAACATCTTTCATCTCTACTGCTAAGCTCGCCTTGCATTTCTGTTAACTTAAGGCTTAGTCGATTCGTTTCAATTTTGTTTTTCCTATAATCCTCTTGTAAATTTCTATACTCCATTTTCAATTTTTCTGTAGCAGTATACAGATTTCTAAAATCATCCTAAAATAATTAAAAAAGTAAATTCGTAATTCAATACAATAATAGTACCTGCCTTTAACATTTGTTTACTACCTTCAGCTTTGAATGTTCTCCTCTCAAGTTATTCAAACTCTTTGCATCATTCACCAATGATTCCTTTTCAGTTTGTAATGTCTTATTTTTTCCTTTCAATCCTTCATAAGATTCGCGTAACATTCTAACTTCATTTTTTACGTCTCGTAAATTTGACTTGAGAGCATCGTGTTCGTGAAAAAGATTTTCATATTCGTTATTTAATTGTTCGTGCAAAGATTGTAAAGTGACTTGATCATGAACCAGTTGGGTGTATATTTGTTGATGAGCACTGCGTTCTTTCAACAACTAGAATAAAAAATGTAATTCTCAATATTCAAAAACATATTTAAAAAAAATTAATTTCAAATACTTACTTCTTCTTTTTCAACAACAAGTTGTGAATTTGCAAGTTGCAAGGCTGTATGTTGTGCTGCTAAAGAATTATTTTGAGACTGTAATGTTGTTATCTGTACTTGAAGTTTCGCATTTTCAGACAGGAGATTTTCCGATGCTACTTGTGCAGCAGCCAATTTCACATTTAAATGTTCCTGTTCTTTCTAGAAGTAAAAGTAAAAAATTATATTGTATATCATTATGTTTTGTAAAATTATGAAAAATATCTTTTTACTTTAATTACCTATACTTTATCTGTACGGCTTCAACATACCTTGAGTGCTTCTACTGTTGCTTCTAGTGTATTATGAATATTATTAGTTGCATTATTCTCAGAATTTGTAGTTTCAGATACTGACTTTTCACAACAGCAGGAATTATTTGATTTTCTTATATAATCGACGACTTCCGGAATTTGCGCGATTCTGTAATTATTAATTAATAATTGACATTTAGTAGCTTCTTTCATATTAAACTTTGTTCAAGAATTTGAAATTTCATTACTTTTTAACAATATTATCCAATGGCAATGACAACAACATGTTATCACTGAGTCCAAGTTTTTCTAGAACTGTATATAATTGTTGAGTATTCAATTTTTCAGCTACTAAATTCGATTGCAGAATTTCTAACGTTTCCCTATCAATAGCTGCTCGTGAATCAAGCTCCTTACTAGATCTTTCAATTTCTTGTAATCTAAAAATAAATAATTTTGCAAAAGATATTCCTATATTAAATAAGCATATATATTTCATGTGAAATACTTTATACCTTGAAATTTGTGTAACAGAATCATGAAGTTCCTGTTCAAGTTGCATTACTTTCCTTTCTAGAACTTCAATACTATTTGTTGCTTTATCTAATGCAACATCTTTTTCCTGAAATTTATTTCGTTAGGTAAAATTTAATTCAATACTTTAAAAAATTAAAATTATAGAATAACTTTTAACAGAAAAATTAGAACATTGTAATTTAGAATATAAACTGAAATATTATAGAATAATATAATCAAAGATAAAGCCACTCAAATTGACTCTCGTGGACAAAGACACTTGTTGCTCCTGCGGACAAATGATGTTGACAATTTTTAAAACAAAACGGTGACAACAGTGATAAGGGAACTGAGCTTATACATGCGTAACTTTAATTTAAAGTAGTAGTTTAAAAAAACTATAGATTAAGAATAAAAAATCACAGAACAATTAATCACACCAGTAAAAATATCTTATAAAATTCATACTTCTATTGTTTCTCGATATCGATGCACATCGCGCTGTGCTATATCTTTCTCTCGTTCTACTGCCACAAGTTTTGATTCAAAATCAAGACACTTGGAATTAATTTCTTTTACGTTATTTTCTATAATTTTTAATTCTTCAACTTTTTGATTGACAAGCTCTAAACTACGTTCTAAATCATCTGCTCGTCTTTGTACGCTTTCCAATAAAGACTGAACTCGTTGTTTTTCTTTCACTGCTGTGTCGCAATTTTTTTCCAGTTCTATCATTTTTGTATGTTGAGTCTAAAAATTGATAAACAAAAAAAAAAAACGTTAAATATTAAAATATCAAGATACCATACATAGAATTTTTATGATATACTTGGAACTCCTGTTGTTGTTTCTCGGATGACGTCCTTTGATTTTGTAATGAGTTCTGTAATTTTTTGTTTTCTTCGAGTGCTTGCTTCCAAACCAATTCTAAATCCGAATTTTGTTGTGTTAATCTTTCAATATTATCATTTAACGATTCGATCTTCAATTGCAGCTTCTTCTTTTCTTTTTCTAATTCCAACACGCGAGATGAATTTTCATGAAAGGAACTTTCTTTTAAGGAGTCTATTAAATTAACTAATCGACGATTTTCTAATTCAAGTTTCAAAGCCCGTGTTTGTGCATTATTTGTCAATTGTTCAGACAGCCTATTATCAGTATGTGCTAAAAAATATACAAATCTACATTATATTTATATACGATCGATAAATAAGGTGTTAATGTATATTAAAAATAATTTTCCTTATTACCTGGTTCTTCAGAATCACTTATAGAACTATCTAAGGCAGCTTCATTTGCGGCAGCTTTCGTTAATTTATGTAATTGAGTGTTTTCTTCAATTAATTCTTGATATTTTTCTTTATCAGCCGCACGTTCCAATGCCATGTCATTCACTAATTGTTTAAATTTAAGAATTTCAGACTCGAGTTCCAGTACTTTATCTGCCCTCCTTCTCGATGAATTTAACTGATCCTCTAGCATTTCCCTAGTCTCTATCAAAACTCTAAAATAAATGAGATAGGGTGATATTTCATATAAAGAAAATATAATGAAATTATATTCGAAATATATGTACAATATATACTATATACTTATATATACTAAACGAAATATATCTAAAATACCTATTATCTTCACGTAGCTCCTCTATGCGTGTTTTATAAAATTCTATATCTGTAAGTTTTTCTTTATATCTTACTACTTCTAATTCCAATCGATCGGCACGATCTGCTCTTTCCATTACCGCATCTAATTCGTCTCTATAAGACTTTGCTGTGCGTGCTTCATGCATTAATTCTTGGTTCTGAAACAAAAATAAAAATTTATATATTATTAATACTTACTAAAAAAATTAATATGTACAGGAAATATGATGCTTTACCTCTTGTCTTAATTTGGTTAATAACATCTTATGGCACTCGAGTTCTTCTTTACATTCCAACAATGCTTCTGTTTTTTCTTCTCTGCAAATATATCACAAAAAAAAATAGATTAAGCATAAAAATAATTAAAAATATATATACATAAAAGAGATAATATATACAATTCTTGTCGGTGTTTTCTAACTCTCGATTTGCAGTCAGCCAATTCAACTGCATAGTGATGATTATCGTCACGTTCTGATTTAACAACAGGGTTAGATTGTTGCACTTTGTTTATTTCTTCAGCTCCAAAACCTCCGTTTATAACAACATCCCTCCATTTCTGTTATATCAGTAATATTTTATACATTCATAATAAAACATTTTGTTAAAAGATAATATTGATAAAATAAAATTACCTGACGATATAAATCTAGTTCTTGACTAAGCACTCTCATTTTTGCAAATAAATATCTTATATCTAAATTATCCAATGAATCTTCATTAATAACTATGTTTTGATGATCTGTGACCTAGTAAAGTATTGTTAAATTTTGTTATCACACTTAGTGTAGACAATGATATAAAAATCTAGAAAACATACCTGTTTAATACATTCTACTATTGCAAGTTGAGTCTGAACATTTAATGCTTTAATATTAGTGATAAATTTTTCTTTGTTAGGACACTGTACAGCACAACCAAGGAGTAATAATAATAACAATTTCATTTCACCAATAAATGATTGCGGCTCCTTGCCTAAACTTATTATATCTGGTAACTTCAGGATTAAATGACTTAATTCTTCTTCATAAAATTGTTTCATATTATCTACTACGACTTGCAAGTTTTTCATGCGAGTTATTATATTTCCTTTTGAAGGTATTACTGCATTATACAGTGGTTCTGGATCTCTATGAGATATAAAACATGTAAGAATACTAAATATAGATTTTTGTAAGAAAAAAAGTCAAGACAAATTTAAATACATAGAAATACTTACATTTGCAAATATACATTATGTAATAATACACCATCCACCAAATCATTGTAATTGCTTAATAAGTTAGGATCCTCTAAGCAACTGGCGAACTGTTATATAAAAAAGTATATTTCATTAACTAATTCTCATTAATAGGATTAATAATAATAGTCAAAAATCTTTTAAAACTAATATCATGAATCATAGAAAATAAATCATAAAATTCTAGGAAATAAAAAACTTACCCATGTTACTAAAGGTCCACGCAATAGATCATTAATTTCAGAAGATGCCATTCTTACACGCTTTCACGTTAATTATTAAGACAGTACTTAATAAATAACACTACCATTTCTTCGTATAGAAAGATAAAAATATGTAATGTTAGTTTGCAAAATAGTTGAATATGAGGTAGAAAAAAATATTAAATTTTTTAATACAGAATATGTACTCGAGAATGCATTTAATTCTTTCGTAGATGAAATATCTATGTATAATACTTTTTAATTTTACGTCTCCCTAAATTTTAAACTTGGTGAAGTGTAATAAATTATATAATATTAATTTCTTTAGAAGAATTGTACATTATATATGACAGAATATACTAATATATGCAGACAAATTTAAAAAGATCATAGTTTTATAAATCTAAATATTTTTTTAAGTTTGCAATTTAGGTAAAAAATAAATTATCGACATATAATTAATTGTGCATCTGTGTATATACATTAATATAATTGAAGGATTTTGTTATTCCAAGTAACAAATTATTAGCCTCATAATTAATTTCAAACGACGCTAATTAATTTAATATTTCAATAACTTTATCATACAAGATTTCATCTATTCCTCGATATTTATTCAGTAGTCACACTTTATGTATATTTTACTATAGATGCAACTTAAAAGGGAATATAACCACATAATTCTATATGCACATTCGATATAAAATATATCGTTTCAATTTTACAACAGAATTATTTAATATATTATCGATATCGAACCTTATGAAACATCGTGTGATTTTTACAAACACTAAATTAAAACGATCAAGTATTTATGTATTATCTGATATTAGGTTACGGTTACACTGGTGCGTATTCGAATGACTAGCTCCTCGTTCATATACATACTTCGACCGTACATGAACAACAAAATGGATGGATATTTGGACGATCAGTTTTGTGGTACATACTATATATATAAAATGGACATAGATTCGTAGATTCTTACTATCTCATGGACAATTCTTTTCGTGGACAGTCCTATTAAAAGTGATAGATTAGAGCGGGAAGAATGAAATCTTTATTTTAAAAGAGGAGTATATCATAATTTGTTTCAAGATCTGTTGAATCAACCGAATCGATTCCAAGAATATTTTAGATTGAATATAGAAACATTTTTTTATATTCTATGTGGGTGGAACTAAAGAAAAATTTAATAAATAATCGGACAAAAAAATTAAATTGATTTGAATAACGTATACGGATAAATACGGATGACATTGGACGACCAATGGCGAGCAGTATAATGTACAACCATTGATTTTAACGCGTTTGATTCGTTGATGAACGAATATAAGCTACACTGGTTACTAGAGTGTATTCGGACTTTCAGACTGACTCGGATAACTATAGTTCGGTATGATATAAATAACGTAACCGTGGTAGGGCTCTGGCTCTGTTTGTAGCCTTAATTATAATAAAATCATCGTACGTATAACCTCTTGCATGTATGTTATTGTTCTTTAATAGAAATTTAATTGTAACCTTATCTTATTCTAAATTTTGAAAATATCTGTCATTTTATTAATACATACAAATAAAAACAAGTCAAACTATCAAACTAATTACATATATGTAACATATAATAACTAAGGCATATATGTATATTCGTGAAACAAAGTTATAACGATTTTTTAATAATAATTCTTTTTATTTTTTATATTTTTATATTTTTCTTTACATTAGCATACTGCTTTTTATTTTTTGGATAAACGTCCCAATTTCACGTTTTATCATTACAGCATGCCAACTGATTATTTGAATGTTGTTTGAAGGTTTCAACTTTCATTATTTTTGAATGAACATTATAATTTCTACCAGTATAAGATATTTAGTAGATTATGAAAGATGATTCAAGTATTAAGAAAACAATTTTCAAGAAATTATAAAAGACACAGAAATGTTAATACATGGTCATCTCTAGCAACAGCATTCAATTCCATTAGTAAAGAAAAATATGGTTTTGATTTCTTAAAAAAGGAAACTGTGAGTAATTTTTATTTCTTATGATATCTATAGCTATTTTAAACAATATATTAAAAGTTTTAAAATTCTTCTGTATTGCTATTGTATATATAGGGACTATTTGGAATACCTGAGTTAAAGACATCAGAAGGATTTAATATTTTAAAAGACCAAGCAATATCTCAAACAGATGCACTTATAACAGAATCTATAAGTCAAAATAGAAAACGAAAAATGGTGGAAATTTTTGATGATATGTCTGATACGTTATGTAAAGTTGCAGATTTAGCAGAGTTCATTAGAGTTGCACATCCAGAAAAGCAGTTTGTTACAGCTGCAGAGAATACTTGTCTATTTATTAGTGGTATTGTAGAGAAGTAATTACCTTTTTGTAAAAACTATATAATCAATCAATATTTATATTATTTTTAAACACTATCTTTAAATAATATGAAAATTACTTAAAAATTTGTCAGGTTAAATACTCATCGTGAATTGTATAATGCATTAAAACATGTTGTGTACAATGGAGATACTCAAGAAACATCTCTAGTGGATAAACATGTTGCAACATTATTCTTGTCTGATTTTGAATTATGTGCTATTCATTTACCAGAGTCTATAAGAGAAAAAGTTGTACAGTTGAATTATTATACATTACAAGTATATATTATAATATTACATTGTATTACATTATGTTTGTCAACTTTTTATATGATTGTATTTTTTGAGCATAGGTAGGCCAGAAATTTATGGCAGGTACTAGTAATCCAAGAGCAGTAGATGCTAATTTTGTTCCACTTAATGTAAGGCAATAGTAAGTATTGCAATTAAATAATTTTGAAAATAACAACGTATTTCTTTCATATGAGATTTGAATATTTTTTTAAATGTTTCACAGTTTCACACAGAAAGATAATAAAATACATGTTCAAGGACTTTATGTAGATTCTCCTAATAATCTTGTTAGAGAAACAGCATATCGTATATTTCTATATCCTGATGAAGAACAAGAATATCTTCTACAAGAACTTTTGAACTCCAGACACATTTTGGCTAAACTATGTGGTTTCCCATCCTATGCTCACCGGTAGTTTCAAACATTTGTTGATACAAATGAAATTAATTAAAACTAGCTAACATTAGCTATATTTATTATGTATTAAAAGTGAATAATTTATAGAGCTGTTAAAGGAAGTACTGTAGAAAGACCTGAAGTAATATATGAATTCCTTAATATTTTAAATAATAATCTAAAACTTAGAGCAATGCAAGATTTTAATGAGATGCAAAAGATGAAAGACGCTGAATCGCCTGTAAAACAGGTTTACCAAATTTATTAAATTATGAAAATAAATTACACTATCTTCTGTTTTTAAACATTTTTATTTTTCGTATGTAGAAAATAATGCCGTGGGATACAGCATATTTCACAACAAAAGCAAAAAGGACTTGGTTGAATATGTCCATTACTGAATTTGCTCCATATTTTTCACTTGGTGCTTGCATGGATGGCATTAACATATTAATACAAGCATTGTATGGCATTCGATTGGAGTATGTACCAGTTTTATGTGGTGAAGTTTGGGCAAGCAATGTACATAAAATTGCTGTAATAGACGAAAATGGAGAGGTTTTGGGTTATATATACTGTGATTTCTTTGAAAGAGAAGGGAAACCTAATCAAGACTGTCACTTTACCATTAGAGGTGGAAGGCAACTTCCAGATGGATCTTATCAAGTATAGCTTAAACAAATAAGAAATATATAAAATATAAAATATTAATTTAACAAAATTTTAATCACTATTCAAATATTTGATTTCAGAATCCGATAGTAGTATTAATGTTATCATTGCCAGTTCCAACATGGTCAAAACCATGTTTACTTACTCCTGCCTCTGTAGAAAATTTATTCCATGAAATGGGCCATGCATTACATTCTATGTTAGGTAGAACAAAATACCAACATGTAACTGGAACCAGATGCAGCACAGATTTTGCAGAGGTTCCAAGTGTTTTAATGGAATATTTTGCAAGTGATCCAAGAGTAAGTTATATTCTTGCAACTTAAATAATTATTAAATGAATTTTATTTTTTTGATCATATGACATGTATTATGATATCTATTAGGTTGTATCCACGTTTGCTAAACACTTCCAAACTTTGGAACAAATACCAATAACATTATTAGATAAATTATATGCCTCAAAGAACATATTTTGTGCTTCTGAATTACAAAATCAAATATATTATAGCATGTTAGATCAAGTTTATCACAGTGCCCCATTAGAAAAGCCATCAACCGAAATTTTAAAAGAAATACAGGGTAAATACTATGAACTTCCTTATGTCGAAAATACAGTACGTATTTTTTGCCATTTTTAATTTCTATAATAAAAGAATCTTCATTTATTTATGTTATAAATTGAAGATTTTATTTGCAGGCATGGCAATTAAGATTTTCTCATCTAGTTGGATATGGTGCGAAATATTACTCCTATTTAGTATCTCGAGCAATTGCTTCTTGGATATGGCAAACATACTTTCAAGCAGATCCCTTCAATCGAACGGCAGGCGATCGATATCGAAAGGAATGTTTAGTACATGGAGGTGGAAAACCGCCTTCTAAATTAGTATCTGACTTCTTGAATAAGGAAGCTAGTGCTAGTAACTTCGCAAAATCTTTGCTTTTCGAAATCGACATAAAAATGGAGCATGTAGAAAAATTAAGAGGATAAGAAGGCCGATCGAAAATAACATTTAGAAAGGTATCTTTTCAAAAAAATAAAATATTTATAAACTATTTTTATAAAAGTAAAATAAGATTTTGTAATAAAATGCTTATGAAGTATGATACATTTAAAATAAATATTTCGATCATAATTCTAAAAACATAAATAATTTTATAATATGATATATTATCTTGTAAATAAAATGTAAATAATCAATGTATCATGCAAAAAACATAATTTGAGTTTTTTTCTTTTATTTTATTACAAGTATGGAATCTTACCCTATTTACAATCTTGATAAATCTACGTACGATTACACAAAAATAAGTTTTTCAACGTAATACAGAGGAAACGCAGTATAAGGTAGCTTATAAGAACATTCAATATTTATACAATTTATTGTTTAATATTGTTCAATTTCAAAACAATCGTTGACAATTTTGCTTTAAATAGTAAAAAAAGCCTTTTAGGATATTGTTAAAAAATATTGAATAAAATAAGAAAATTCTAATATAACAATAATAATTTTTTTTCTCTGTTTCTTAAAATGACTTCTGGTATGAGTTTACCATGTACTGCGTTTGAGATGATTTTAATTTATATTAAAACTCTCCATCAGGACTTCCATTAAAATTAGCTAAAGATTCATTAACATTCTTTTTCATGTTTATACAAAATTCCATTAATAAGCTATTTCGTAATTACATCGACGTAAAACGACTGAACAAGCCACTGGATGATTCAAATCTTATTGATAGTATTAATAATATTTCTTCTTCAATCGATCTCTACATTACGAAATTCTGTTTACTTTTTTTCTGGAAGTGTTTTCTTATATAATTCATGGAATATAATTAGATATTTGTATTCACAAAAAAGCACTGGACCTTTTTTTTTTACAATAATCTGTCTTCGTTTTCAGATTACACTAAAAGAGACAGTAAGAAATTCTGTATTCGATTTAATATATGTATAGTTACAGTAATTTCATTTATATTTTATCTTCCTAGAAATTTTATTTTGCACAGCATTTACATGAATTATAAATTATTTCTTTAACAAGCATTTGTGAAATAACCTTGTAATACAGAGTTACTAAAGAATAATAATAATTAATTTACATAACAATGAAGCTTATATTGAAAATCATATAAGTTATTAGGAGGACAGCATATATTTTTAAGTTTTTTGATACTCTTCATAGAGCATAGTTATAAAGTACAACACAGCATAGTATTGAAATATGTAAATTTTAAATAAAATTAAGAAATCGCATGTTTTTAATTAATTTGAACATCATACTATGTGTAAAGCAAGTTGGCAATTAGTCATAAATAATTTGTATCACATTAATTTTCAACTTTTATATAAAGATAGGAAACACATACATTTTTATAAACTTGTATTTTTATCAAGCTACACTTAACTCAAAAGATATGTAAAAAGTAATTAACTATTGTATTCTTGTCGAAATAGTTATCATAATTTTATGGTGAAAATTGTAAAGTTAGTGGCAGAGCATTTATTATTTTATAATAATATGAAACACTTTTTACTGCTTCCTTTTTATATTATTCAAAACAGAAAAAATTATCTATTGGTACAGAAAATTGTATTTAAAAATATCAATTCTAGTAATATGCACTTTATAAATAAAACATGTACTATGCTTGCAGAGTATTTCATATTATTATCAAATTTTTATTATAAATTTACACATACATATTGCTTTACTATTGTTTTGACAAAAATGGACATCATTTGTACAAATTATGCATTTTCCCCTTATTTATAAACTCTGTATTATAAGGTAATGTACAAAAATTTGTTATAGAAATTCATAATATTATGTTCTTAATAAGATTTCTTCAAACATTTTGGCGTTCATTTTTTCAATATGCACATACTGTAGTGTTTTATGTCTTTCTTTTCGACATTTCTAAAATTCTATAATGAAGTATTTTTTATTCAATACACGAACCTTTATTTTATAATGTATTTCCCACTTGTTTAAAATTATTTCAATGACCAATACGTTCGACATTCCACAGTACATAATATCTTTCATTTGCTATAAATTACGCATTTTTATTCACTTTCGATCATCGTATTTTTAATTCTTAGAATATTCTTATTATGTTATTTTCTTAAATCCGTATGCTGTTAAAAATTGTTCTGCATATAAAACGGTTGATATATTTTTTAAATGCTGTATCAGTTAAGATATTTTGCACATGGTCCTTTTTTAGCGAAATCCAGAAACAAAAGAAGAATAACAATGGTAAAGCACTAGTTGAAAGAGGATCTTAATTGTCCAGTATTCATTACGCACTATAAAACCAAATTAATAGAGTCCACTCTAAATTTTTTTATCAACTGACCACATGATGCAACATTGTACCAACATTCAATCAGTTTTAAGTTTTCCATTTTTTCCTTATTTAATATGTCACATTCACAATAGGCAAACACCAAAACAAATTGGTTTTTTGCTATGAAACACAGTGACCACCCAGCCTAAAATGACTTTGGCATTTGGTTCAGGTTATGCAACGTAATTGTACTCGTTTGCATTATCTTTATCTCGTTCCATGTAATCCCTATCTATGAGAGATTCAATTCTTTTCTTCAAATCTGCAGGCTGAAAATAATTTTCACACATAATTAAACGTACACAGATATTTAGAATATATCATTTTATGAGTTAATGACATACCTTTACAGGAAACTTGAGCTGATTGTACAGTTCACTAATCAACAGATTGTGCGAAAGTGTTTTTCTCATTTTCATAATTCTAACAATAGCTGCATCTATCTGATATTGTCTATCTTGATAGACTCTTTCCTCTGTAGCTTTTTGTTCCTCGTTCTGAAGAAGGATAAATAAGTAAGCAATATATTGTTGAAATTTACATTACACGAAAAAAGTAATTAAAGAACTATTCTATACCGTTTCTTTCATTTGTATTTGATTTATTTTAATCCTGAATAATTTATTTGTAAAGTCTGCGTTAAAAACAAATCTATCATTATCTGCAACATCTCTTCCTCTTGGATTTTTTTGTAACACTCTGGCTTTGCCACAAGCTAAGGATTGTAGAGTTCTCCTAAGTTCACCATCTTCTATATTTGTTGCTGCTTTTATATCTTCCAAAGACAAGTTATCAGCATCATTAAATAAGATTAACACCAATGCTTGAAACAAAGAAACTTGGAGTTCCTTATTACCCTGTTTTGACATTTAAGCAAAATGTTTTTATGGAATATATATTATTTAATATATACTATTTAATGTGACTATGTAATAAACATTTATTACAATACATAAACAATACCTGATTAAACCAAGCTTTTAATACACAATGCCCCAAAGTAGGTTGCCATTGTAATTTTCTACCGCTATGTTTTCCCAAATAGAATTTATTAAATACATCTTGATACTGAACCATTTCTGGGGGTAATGTTACTTCCATTACAGGATATGTTGGCCAATAACCCATTGTAAGTATTGAAACAGTTAAATCCAAATTACTAGCAGATAATTCGCTTTGCAAATTTCCTGCATACTAATCCACAGTATAAAATTGTACAATTAATTAATAAATACGTAATACATACTCAATATGCATTTTAAGTTGACAATATATAATTGAATATAAATATAATACTTACCTGTTTAAAAGCAATATTAATATCTTTACTAAGTTCCATATCTTTAAACATCCCTTCCAATTTACTGGTAAAGCCACCACCACATTCTTGTTTCAATTTAGATAACATGGATTTTTCAGCATCAACAGAAGCTGATTTACCAACTAACAAACGTTTGGCCAAATCTTTTTTATAGAATGCCTCGAATACATCTTTTCCATGTATAAATCTGAACAATACCATGATTTTATCTAATAATCTTTCTAATTCTTCTTCTGTCGCTTCTTTATTACCCGCCCTTAACTTGCAATCAACAAATTTCGCTGTAGGTACAGAGATAAATTAATTAACGATAGATAACACAAACAATAAATACTATTGTTTCATTAAGGAGGCTATATACCTATTAATTCAGCAGGTTTGTTCGCACGTTGATTAATAAAGGCTTCAAAAGCTTCTTTTAAACTATTTGCAAATTTTTCATTCTTATGAAAACATGTATTAACTATATTGTCCATTTTATCTTTGAAATCTAAGAGTTCCTGAACCATAGTTTTATCTTTCTCTGGATCTATAACTATGGTTTTACCTTTTTTCTGTGAACAAAAACAAAAAGTGTATCTACTCAATTTTCATAGAGTAACATTTAAAAATTCGTAAAATACCTTAATATAAGAATTAAAATTTAGACAAAGTTCTACAAGGCCGTTTTTCACTCGACTATATAAATTATAAAGTAAAGATAAATCATTAATTCTATTTTCATCCAGCAAACCACTTAATCCTTTTTGTAAAATGCTAGTAATATGTTCAGATAATAACTGCTTTTCCACTGTGTGTATCAAAGACCACCTATAACAAATGAACAATGACATCATAGTTACAATATCAAATATCAATATATTAAAAGTAAATACTTACTTTGTAGATGCATCGAGGTAATGTAACAAACGTTCGTTTTCCTCTTGAAGCCGTTTGTCTACGTGTGCTAAGTACTCAGGAACATCGTGTTCATTCATCAGTCGTTGACCTTCAGCAGCATATAATCTTTCAGTAGCAACCAAAAATCTATAAAAATCAAAATATAATCAATAATGAAAAATATAGCGTACATATTATTTCAATTTGTGTTGATATTAAACAGAAATTCATACTTAGTTTCAAAGGCATCTTGGTAGATTTGTAGATCTGATAGCATTCTTAATAAAGACTTAAGAAGTGTTCTATCCACTGTATCACCTTGACGCTCTTTTTCAATAAGCATAAGTAATCCTTCCACTGTACGTGTTTGAACTAAGTTATTCAGAACAATATACACTCTAAACAAATGTAAACCCATATCCCTAAAACAACAGAAATATTAGGTAATGTGCATAAAGAATGTTTCTAATCATTTTTAATATTCAAAAAATTTGTAAACATACCAAATAGATAAAATACTTGGATTTTGTAATACATATGTTCTATCCAAATATAGAAAAATACTTCTGATCATAATCATTTGTCTGCAATGTGATTGCCAACATTCATTCATTTTTTTTAAGAATATATGCCTGTCCATTGATTCTGCTAAAAACTGTTCTATATTTGCTTGTACATGAGCTTCTGTTAACCTTGTTAACTTTGTATATAATGTAGATGCCATCTTATGATTACACATATTTTCAACTGCCTGATAAAGCTCTTCTAATGAATAACGAATACTTTTGCTGGTCTGGATTGCAATTACAGCTTCTTGCAACTTCTCCCATGTTTGCTCTTGGTAATTTTCAGGCAATTTTGGTTTATCTACAATGTACAAATAAAATGTACAATTTTTAATGTATCTTTATACACAAATATTGTTCTTAAAAATGTTGTTATATATACAATGTATATAAATAATTTATATACATATATACATTACTAATATACAATAATATATATATAATTTTCTTTGATAAAATTTAATGAAATTCTGTAATAAAATTAACATGTATGTTACAAATCTTATATCCAGTTAATCACACATATAGTGAAATTAATACAGTACAAATGTTTAATTATTAATTTAATATATTTTTATAAATATCACACACTGATCTTCCTTAGAAATAATTTATTTTAAAGGAAGAAAAAATAAAAAAGCCGAGAAATAAAATAGGATTATAATTACATTCTGATATTTCACTACTTTGTCATTGTTCAAATATTCTGTTCATAATTGTTTCTAATTAGTCATCTACAATAATCTATAAAATTAAAGACGCAAATGTATGAGATGATATTTTTAATTAATTACACAACCATTGGTAATCTGAAACTTCTAGTAAAAGCATAAAAAAACAAATAACGCGCCTTACAAACGTTTATCCATTTCGGTTTTTCATGATGTCAAGTTAGGTTATGTCAGTTTAGTTTTATTAATCGCATTTATGACTAATTTGGTCTCGGCTACGTAACGTGGGCTGAAAGAGTGTCACAA
Organism: Bombus vosnesenskii; assembly: GCF_011952255.1. Taxonomy (NCBI): domain Eukaryota; kingdom Metazoa; phylum Arthropoda; class Insecta; order Hymenoptera; family Apidae; genus Bombus; species Bombus vosnesenskii. The sequence continues at coordinate 759,896 of NW_022883055.1, forward strand.
AAGTACTAATGTCGTATTAAAAATAATGTCGCAATTCACGAAGGCATATTGCCAACCATAAATTACACCACGAATCTTCACGAATGGTAGCAGCTGATTTTGAGGTTAGGATGTCCCATGGTCTTGCTTACTTTTGAAGTTTTTGATGACGAGCTTTCTAGCTGTACCAGGTTTCGCGTTTGCCAAACTTGGTGAAATCTTGTTGACGCCGTTTGGATTCCCAACGGTTAAAGCCGAGAAATTGGCCCTTTTTTGAGTATCAGTTGTGGTTGCAGCCGTATCCGTCATGTTTTCAATCTCGTTGATCTCCGTGACCGCAACGGCGGACAGCTTGCTGCGTTTTGCAGCACCAAAGTTTAACACCGCTGCGTGATCAGCGGCCGTCCTCTTCACCTGTGCTGTGGCTAGAACCTGAGTCCCCCCGAGCCTAGACATATGCGTGCATCACTCGGCCACCGGCCCTCAGCACACGGAAAACACAGTTTTCCACTGAGAAACTGAAAGAATTCTCCCTCTCCGTTCTACCTCTTTATCCCTCTGTTCGACAAGCGGAAAAACTTATTTATCCCGTCCCAAACCCTGCTTCTGACGAAACTCACGAACAATTGGCAATCTGTGCACATGCGCGATACATTTACGCGGCGCTCTCCATTCGCTTACCGCGCATTTTTAACCGTTACAATTTCCTTTATACTTTTTCATATACATTTTATTGCATAAAGTTACATTTTACATTTTTTTCGAAAGAAATCACATCAAATACTTCAGTATATTAGAAATTTTATTCTATATTCAGATATACATTCATTTCTTAAGGTGGGAATAGTGTACTAATATATATTTGAGTTACTTTGAATTATATGGAAAATAGGCTTTCAAAATATACATTGCATCTGATTTTATAGCCATCTTGGAAAGTTACCCATATCTAATTGTAAGAATACATAGGCGTCTTTATGTTTCCAGTGTATTAATAATGTATTTTAAAATTTGTTACTTTCTGTTCATATATTTTTTTATTTAAATAAAATGCCTCTACTCAAAATATATAAAAACATTTGTGCGTACAAAATTTATACGCATAATTTTATATATATATATATATATATATATAAATGAAACACTTCGTTAAAACTGTTTAATATTTTAAAATGCAGTGTTTTTTTTATCATTCATGTTAACAAATCATGTTCTTATTAAAATCTTACATAAGAAATCACATTGAAGTAAATTTCTTTAAAATTTTTGTGTTATTTATATTTACATCACTTATATTTAAATATCTTAATTATTGGATAGATCTTTTCTCTTGTACTAAAAAAAGTTCCAAAACATAATCTTCGATTATAAAAAGTCTAAGGAATGATATATATATTTTATGCAGAGAATGTTACAAGTCTTACGAAATGTATGTCTCAAAGAAATACAGTAAAAAGAAATGAAAATATACTCTATAACAGTATTTAAGTAAGTAAATCGTGTCTTCCATTATATATACATATGTTATTCTCTTATGCACTTAAATGGTTTTACATATCAAAGTATTATATCAAACTTGTTCTATTATTAAAATGTGTGCATTTGACTTATTAGCTTGTAATAGTTCTTTTTAAAACATATACATTATTTGCAATTTAACCAATGCAGTATGCACTTTTATTTTCTCTTCTTTTGTTTAATGTTTCATATAATGTACTCTATATTAGTTGTTCAAAAAATACACACTGTACTGACTATAAGTAGCGTAAATTATTTTTAAATGGGAAATCATATACCTAGATTACTAACTTCAGTTAAAAGTCATTTTGATACTAAAGCTTTTTTCAATTAACTACATATTGCCTTTAGTTTACAAGAGAAAAACGAGGTATATTTCTTTATTCAACATTTTAAAAGAGCCAACTGAAGAAACCTTTTTTTTTCTCTTCTTTAGTTGTTTTTAGGAAAATGTGGTCAATGTCTTTAAAAACGTTTTTAGGAGATTGAGCTGCATTAACATAATAATGAACCCCTTGTAAAGTATAATAATCAATCAAAGGTTGAGTTTGTGTATGATATGTTGCTAATCGTTTCTTCAATGTTTCTGCATTATCATCAGATCTTTTAATTAATGGCTCTCCAGTAATCTATTAACAAAATATTGTTTAATATATTTTTTAATTTCATATGTAAGTTGTAATTTAATAAAAATAATCATTATTAGTTACATCATCTTTCATATGTTCTTTAGGAGGAGAAAATTCTTCATGGTACGATCTGCCACTTGCAGGATGTATTAAACGACCTGTGATTCTCTTTATCAACAAATTATCATCAATTCCAAATTCTACCACAGCATCTAACTTGGTTTGTCTCTTCTTTAACATTTCATCAAGCTGTTGTAATAGAAAAGAAATGAATTTTAATAAAAAATATCAAAATCTTACCTCAATGTCATTTCAAGGTTATCGATAATCTTCTCAAGTTGAACAAAAACAAATTGTTATTAACTTCAGTCCATTAAGATATCACTATGAAGATATCAAGCTTACTTTTTCAGCTTGTGGTACACTTCTAGGAAAACCATCCAACAAAAAACCACGTTTACATTCAGGTTTATCTAGATTACTATCAATCATATTAACTACAAGATCATCACTGACTAATTTACCATCATCTATTACTTTTTTAATTTCTGTTCCAATAGCGGATCCAGAATTAATTTCTGCTCGAAGCATGTCACCTGTAGATAGATGACATACACAGTATCGTTCTTTCAATAGCGGTGCCTAAAATACAATCAGTATTCGATTAAACAATTAAATGTTTTAAAACTATTACATCCAAATTTGCGTAAAAAGAATTAATTTCACCTGTGTACCCTTACCGCAACCAGGTGGTCCTAATAAAACTGCATTAATTCCTCTACTCGGTACATCTTTTGAAACTTCTGAAATTTCCTTTGGCACTGCTTCTGCACGCGGAGCCATTTTTTTGTTATCGCTAACTTTTTTAGTAAAATTGTCAGAAATTTACGAAAACGATTATATTAAAGATTACTATCAAGAATATAAATCACTGTTATACACAACGTGTCCAACAAATATGCACCATAAATTCCTCTGATTCTTCCAAAAGAATGTAGCGCAATGATTCGTCCTTTGTACTATGTATATACATACAACACTTACCTCATCTATCGTTCTAAATTCAAATTAATATCGATTTAAATCAAATTAAATCGATTGTACAAATTTAAATTTAAATTTCGATTTCAAACATTCTAAAATTAATTTTAATCGTGTTCATTAACGGATAGAGAGTCTTAATAATCCCTACAACATTTACTAAAGAATATGAATCTGACAAAATATAAGATAGTATTTTATACACATAGCCATATTCAAAGTATGTATATTTATACATTTCTATCGTAAAATTAGAAAATAAAGCTATAGGTTTAATAAACTTAAGTATAGACTTACGTGGATAAATTATTTTTGGAATTCATATATGTTTTTATCTTATTATATTATTTTAATAAACACACAGACAATACATTAAACAAAATACAATATTAAATACACTAGTTTTAACCTAGTCTCGAATTTTAAATACTTATTACAAACTATGACTTTTATGGCTGTTAATTTAAACATAATATCATTATTATCATTATTATTATTATCATTATTATTACAATTAATATTGATTGAACTAATATTAATTGATCAGAACTTCATTGTTTCAACAAAAACCTAAATTCTTTTTTACTAAAATTTTTGTATGGCAAGCTTATTCTTCAATGCTTAATTATATTATACATTGATGAAATATTAATATTTAAGTTAATCTCGCGTAAAAATAAATTATATTAAAATTACCTGAAAGGAACAACAAAAAGAACCCTTTATTAGAAGCTTATAGACAATATTTCAATCAGGATTGATATTTCTTTTTTGAATTAAATTAGATCTCAATTTTGTAAACAAAACTAACATCTCTAATAATATTCCTAATAATTACAGCCTATTTCTATTAATATATTGTACAGAATAAACATTTTCCTTTCTGTAAAATCATCCAGTTTTCTTTTCTAAAAAAAAAAATACAATAATAACATTGCTTTATTTGTTTCAAAAATTATTATTACATCCACATGCATTCATAATAGAACCATTCCACATTTCACATATAATTATTGTCTATGTATTAATGTAATATTATCTACAAAAATTCTGATAACCTAAATATTTGTTTCTTTTCTATATTAAGTACATATTGGAACACAAAAATCCAATAAAAAAACATACAAAAAATTAAAATTTGGTTATTTTTTGCAAGCAGAATAATTAATCAGATTTAAAATCATTTCCGTAACTATTTACCACATTCAAATTTTATTATCACAATGTTGCTATATCTGAATATACATAAAATCTAACGTTTTTTTAAAATGCAAAAGAAGTAAATCAAAGGTTAAATATCAAATAAAATAATTTAATTGATGAATTATTGAATCCTATAACTAGTTAATATTAGGACGGCGTAAAGGTGGGTGAGAATGATAAATAATAAACTAAAAATTAATAGTTAACGATTATAAATTAATAATGTTTTCATTGCCTTACTATCCCAAGAAAAGATGCACAATTTTCTTTGGTCTAAAATCAACATTTTCTATTAATAAAACATTAACAATGTAGCTATTAATCTTATTTCCAAATTATTTAAATATCATATTTATTATGATATCCATATATTATAACACGAATTTATTTCAATAATAGCCATACTACTAAAATAAATTATTTGTACTCAATATATATATATCTATATATCTTATAATCACAATAGAATTTTGTTATATATAAATAACATATAAATTATAGTTAATTAACATTTTCCAAGCAATGTAAATCATGATCCCAATCATAAAAAGAATGTAATAATTGCACATTTAACTATAAAAGAAAGATATTAATTCATAACAATTTCTTATTTAGTTCTTCTATATCCATATAAATTTTCAGTACAAATTATATTATACCTATTCCATTATCATTAAATATTTAAGAAATTGATGAATTATCAATCCTGCAAAAATTGGAATTGCTTTTTTACTGGAATATTCTTCTAAAGTTTATTACAGTATTATATTATATATTGCACAATGCTTGGTGTTAATTTTCATGCTCTTGAGAACTTGTGTATATATTACTTAATAATCTATAATCGTTCATTTCTTTTTCATTAAATATTTTAAATAAGATATTTTTTACGTACTAAAATAGTACTAATATCAAGCTGTTTGGTCACAAAGACTTATTAACAGTATATTCTCTATTTTACCTACACTAATGTTTCAACAAAGTACTTCTGCTAAATTCTTATAATTCAATCGCAGAAGTATTAAACAAATACTCGTACACTCGTTATAATTTTAAAGACTTCATAATCACTCTTGAATAATTTGCAAATATTCTAAATTCGTTTTTTAGTTTCGAAAACTATGTTCTATTAAATTATTTGTAAAAATAAATAAACTATATCAATGATAATATAATACTATTATAATAAATATGTAAATAATAATTTTATTACATAATTTTACTGAAAAATATTTTATAAATATAACACAGATATATTTGATTTCTTTTTGTAACTGTACACAAGCTTTGTTATTTAAAAAATGTTACGAGCGTTGCTAATAGATTACAAAAAATAAAAATATTCCAAATCTAATATGAACTTTGGAATATTTGCATATAGTTAAATATTATACAGGTCACAAGTATAGATAAATTTCATAAATTGTAATTTTATATAACTTTTATGGAAGTAGTAACTGTGTGATTGAAATGATTGCATTTCATTGTAGTTATTTTCTTTGCAATATTAGAAAATGCAAAGTTGAATACAAATCCGTATAATTTACTTTACTATAACTGTATTATATGTATATGTAAATATGCATATGTGCGTGCATAAATTTTTTAATCCGCTATCCAAATACATTTTATACAATTCTATAAATATTATTCTTTTTGTAAGAATAAATCTAGTTAATATTATTTTTCTGTAGTAAATGCAAATTTTATTTGCTTGCGTAAAGCGCTTCCACCAACAAATTCTTTCGTAATATACTTTATGTAGTAAAAAAGTTTATGCATTTTTTCATTCCCTGGTTTTTCGTTATTTATACCTTTTTATGAAGGATTAACTAATTAGGTTAATATCTTAGATTCTCCTCATCTAATTTTCCATCTCAAAAGTTATATATGTGGCTCTAATTATTCACAGATTAATCATATAGATCAAGCATATATTGCTATATCATACGGTCTGAAATAAGTTTCGTTATATTGTATGTATATTATGCAAAATTTCTGAATTCTTGTCTATATCTTTGTATGCATTATAAAATCTGTCAATATATGATTGTTAATTTTATACTTCAACAAGTGATATTCTTTGAATACATGCATGAATCTAACACACTAGGAAAATCTAGTGTGTTAGACGCCTGTTTCATATGGTTTCTTGGCTGTTAACTGATTGTGAGCTACGTGAACTCTTCCGATTCATTGGTTCCAAGTAAGCTGCTGGTGCCCACCCTTCTATTCCAGTACTTATTAATTTTACAAACCACCAACCAGCACATCCGACTTTAAGAAGCTCTAGATTGTCTCCCTCGCGCATTGTAACTTCTGATTGACCAACTGCACAATAATCAGCTAATGCTACATATCTTCCACCCTAATTGAATACAAAATTGATAGCATATTAGCTTTCTAATTATTTAAGCATCTAACTATTTAATTACACTATTTGAAATGAAACTTACAGGAGCAGGACCAGGATTTTCACTGAAAGCATCTTCATCATCAGTATTACTGTTTTCTGAACTCCATGCAATATCATCTTCAGTTGACTGTGAAATATCTGTAATATGCGATATAACACTGCTACCATCAACTGAAAGAGTTCTTAACGATCCTGAAACGCTGCCTTGAGCTTCCCATGAAATCGTTTGCCGCAAAGGTCTACAAATATTTTGTGCAAAATTATTATAATCATTAAAGTTTTTAACGTGTCCTATAAATAATAATATATACTTGTGATTGGTTTTTCCAAGAGCAGAATTTTGTTTCCCTTTAAGCTCAGCCAATTGAGACATTAAAACGCCTTTAATTTGACGCACCCAAGACTGTTTGACATCAACTGTAGATGCTTGTATAGTATGCACTTCAGCTCGACCTTGTAGCCAAATTTCGAAACGTCTTGCATCACCTTTTACCGATTCTGTTAATCCAATTTGTGACATCTATAAAAAATAAGATTATGCTCTTTAGATATAATATAAATAAAGTGAATAAAAAATATGAAATAGATATTAAAAATTACCTTTAGATATCTTTTGAAATGGTATGTAGCTTTATTATGAGCTTGTGGTTTACTATGTTTACAAAATATAAATGCCTTTTCGTATAAGAATATATGTCGCTGTGATGGTTTTAACCTGAGAAGCCGTTCTCGTTTACTGCTACTCCATACACTGAAAGAACCTTGCAATAAGAGTTCACCTTGTGCATTTAGATCGCCCTAAAAAGGATATGCATTTTTAGTATTACATCATTGAATGGCATAAACAATTACTTTTAAATAATATTATGCCTACACCAAATCCAGTAATTGCAGTCTGATGCATGCTGTCATTAACGCATTTTAATACAACAAGCATACAATCTAATGCTTCTTGTAATTCAGTACAACACGATGGTTCGTCGCTATATTTTAAAAGATCTTTCAACAACAATTGGTATTTTGTTATACGTTGAACAGGCTTTAGAAGGTATGCAGCAAGGTGTAATTTGTGACCAAGCTTTTGTTGACAAGCTGCAAGAAACTGTGGTTCATTTTGTATCTGTTCTCGTAATTTTTCAGATCTCGGAATGTTTTGACAATAATAACTATATAATCTGAAGAACATCTCGCGCTAAAAAGATAAATGCATCTCATATTAAAAAATATGTATGTTAATATTGTATTAATTGATTAAAATTGCGTATATGTATAGATATTTACCCTTTGTACAAAACATAACGCGACAAGTTCGGTATTTGAAATACAATTTTCTAAATCTTTTAAAAATGTTTCTCCATGAAAAATGTATATATCTTCTAAGTTTCCAAATAAAATATCTCCTTTGCCGACTAATGCTGCTGGTACTAAATGAGCCATTGCTTCATTTATTAATTCCATTTTGTATCCTTTAATTATAGTACCTAACTCAGCAACATAAATTCGTTCAGTTTCAACTAGTTCCGCTAAAACATGTCCACGCTTTAAACGTAAAGCTTCTGTGTCTTTAGATTCACTTTCTGGAGATGAAGATTCCCCTTCTATAGGACTCATCTCCATCTAAAGAAATATAATCAAGAAATAAAAAAAATTGAAAATATGTCAAATTAAGTAAAATAAGAATTTACCTTCGGCATAGTGTTAGCTTTTTTAAGAATTCTTCCAGGTTTAACAATTTGAGGCAGTGATTGCAATGGTTTAACTGGTTCAGGTGTTACAGTTTGAACTGGTCTTGCTGGTTTAATTAATTGCTGTTTTAGTGTCATTATTCTTTTATCACACATCAAAGACACATCTTCTATTCTTTGCAAAACCTAATAATTTATTTTATAAGCACAACAATTTTATAAATATAATTTTATTTACATAATATACATACTTGAGTAATAAGAGCCTTAGTTTCAGGCATTACAGAGTCTTGAAAAATACATCTGGGATGGTGAAATTCTTCAGCAGCTTCTATTAATTCTTGTAATTCTTGAAGTGCTTGATCAGGTGGAGTCGTATTGTTTTGTGAGGCAAGTAATTCTATACCACGTGTACACCATGTGTTTGCCTATTATGTATATATATTTAGAAATAGACATCGTTTCAGATAATTTTAAATATAAACAATTACCTTATCTATACGTTCCATGAGTTCCCTACATTTAGTTAACATATGTAATCGTCTTTCTAATCTTTGACTTAGAATAGTACAAATCCTCTGTAGTTCCACGCACTTTGGTTCTACAACATCTGTAGGACATTGATGCCTCCCAGATAATAGTTGTTGACCAGCAGATATCACCTCCTCTGCTCGTTCTATATCTCCCTATAAATGTATGTAATTTTATTCATGTTTAAAAATATGAAAATAACATTAATAAGAAAACTACAAACAGTCATCAAATGTTTTCATCAATTGTCACTGTTTTGTCTAGAAAAAGTATTAAAAAAAAAGTACTATCTTACGTGCAGTGTAAAGTGAGAAATAATAATGACATTCATTCTCAAAGTCCATCATGCCAGTATAAGGCATGAATTAAATCCCTATTTTTTTTCGTTTTTGATAAGTAATTTTTAAGCTTTAAATGTGCGTGAGTATGCAGTTGACATAACTAAACGCTTGATAGGGATTTAATTCACAAACCCATAAATTGTTATACTTAATAATTATTTTATTGTATTTCAAGATACAGTAAATAGAATTAAAAAATTGAAATAATTATTATCGTCGTATTTAAATATGTAAATCTATCACAAAATATATGTATTTTGTTGAGTGGATTGCTTACCAAGACCCAAATCCACATGGTATGCAACAAATAGGACTATCGACAAAATGAGGAAAGCGATGCAAAATAACATTTGTGCATGATGTGCATTATATGTATGTGTATCTACATATAAATATTATTCAAACCAGAATTTTCATTAAAATTTTTTAACAATTTTGTAGTGGATATTAATTTATATACATATCTCAATTTTTAAATATCTAAAATAAATGTATTAAAATAAATGCTTTATAATACTGGTTCGAATATTATACCTTGCTGCCTTAAGTGCATTGTGAACATTCTCAAACTTAAAATATTGATATTAATATTAATATTTGTTTTTCTTTCATCATATAATTTTATTAGTTATATAGAGTTGAAAGTGATATAAACAATTATTTTATATAGAAGTATTTTTAAATATTATTGACCCAGATTTGTAAATATATTTATTTAGACAGATTAGCTCTATTTTATTGCTTGTGTACTTTTGTTGTTTTGCATAGATTAGAATATATGTTTGTTTAATATGTAATAAAAATGCATGTATATATGTATAAATAAAGGTACATACTCTACATATTCTTTGAAATGCTGATGTGTCACAAACTAACTGCTCAACCCTTGCTTGAGTTTCTCCTACTTCTGTCATTTCTTCTATAGTTTTTAGATGTTGATCTAATATTGCTTGTAACTCTCTAAAGTCAGCTTCAAATTGTCTTAATGCTAAGCAGTGTCTCAAACGAGAACTATGATGTGTCCAAAACAGGTCAAAAGTGCGTTCTGTTTCTTCTAACTGAACAAGCAATCTAAAAACAAATAATAACTTTTAATTCTTGTTCTCAATAAAGAAAAATTGTTGTAATTAGTGTTGAACTAAATTATCTTCTACCTTTCTATTGCTGCAACATTTCCTAATCTATCAGCTGTTCCCTTGCCAGTTAATTGTCTTACACTATCCAATAATGCTTCACCATGTCTTGCAGCACTAAGAATTTCTTCTTTTAATTCATTGTATTCTACTTGTTGTTGAGATAGTAAAGATGTAGTTGCAACTGTATTATTAGGAAATTCAATTTCGGCTAAACGCCGAGTGAAAGAATCCAATGCGAGAGATACGTCTTGAGTCATTGATGAAAATTTTTCTAAACTCTAAAAAATTTTTAATATAGAGAAGTAGTTATTTTTATATTATTTTTATTATTCTACTTACAATTCTATTTTGTATCCAAGTGTGATGACAATATGGCAAGGTACCACCCAGTTGTTCAGTTAACTGATCTTTATCTATAAGTTCATGAAGTTCAGCAACATTTGCTAAAAATATAACTCTAAATTTGAAATCTTCTCTAAATAGCTTGTTTGATACTTCTGAAATAGCTTTTTGTAAAAATCCAGCTGGACGCAGAACATATGCTACATGAACTAAACCAGGAAAAAAGCCCTAAAATATAAGATAATTACTAACAGAACTATCAAAACTTTTCCTTATATTATCATTGTATGTTTTATTATATATATATATGCTCACAGAGATCTTTAATAACACAGTTTTCACAGAGTTCCACTTATCATTTCTTCTATCAATAATTAAGTGGAATCCAAGATCTGCTTCTTGTAATCTAAAAATTATCAGATATTTTAAATGATTTTTCCAACATGTAACTGTACATATTAATAACACTGAAAGTTGAAATCTCACGTTGGCACAGAAGTAAGATACAGCATGAGACGTTGGTAATCCAAGTCAGATAAATTATGAAAATTACCATTATCTGGAAAAGTAATTATAGGACATCCTTCTCGAGTTTTTCCTCCTATATATGTGGAACATGTTATTTTAAAAATGCAATGATTAAATAATATATTCTTCAACGACATTAATCAAATTTTATCTCACCTGCTATAATAGCATACTGTGATTGAAGAAGGTCTGCAACATCTCGGATTGCCAAATCTCCATTTTCAATCTCACCTGTCATGCTCTCTACATCTTCTAAAAAATGTAAAATCAAGTGAATTACATATTTTAAAATGTAAATATATACAATATATGTAATATTAAATAATGTTATGACTGATTGAATAATACTATGAATCAAAGTACTTATATTTCCATTTTATAATATATAAATATTTATACATCATTACAACACATATATCTCATGGTGTATTTACATAATATTGAACATACAATATAATTACACAATAAATTTGTAAATAAATTGTATTAATAATTTTTAATAAAAATAACTTCAACTACATAGCTCTATAGTTATTTAAAATAAGTATTTAGTAAAATTATATACAATTGTATTGATAATCACTTATGCAATATTTGCTATATGTCAAAGTGAGATCTCAGAGTGCACTTATATGACCTTGCTGATTCCAACTAAATGAAGTAGTTTCCTGCTGTATCTACAATATTTCAGCTATAACTGTAAAGCAAGAGGCTCTCAAACTATAAATTGACATTATTATAATTATAAAGACATATATACTTCTATAAAAAAACAAATCTTTCTAGAATAAAAAATATGTTAATATAATTATGATTAAGTATAGCATTATTATTATTAATAAATTATTAATAATAAATATTGTAAAATAAATATATACATAGAACACAGTTTGTTATGAATTAAATTTTCATGTTATTATTTTCAATAGCAAAGTTTAACATTTACTTGTACAGTTTCCCCTTTTTGCAATTTTTTAAAATGTATAATTTTAATATACTGTTTTCAAATTTTATATAATATTAATAGTTTAATGTATAAAATGTTAATATTTTTTAAAGTGATTACTGATTTTCTACCCTTTTGATTTATATATTAGAATTCAGCCCTGATAGGACATACTTACGATAACTACATTTTTGTATTACTCTTATTTGTAATATGTGATTGTTCCACAACTATGCAGATAGGGTATAATAAGAAAAAAACCATAAATTGAAAAAATACAAATTATTTATTATCTAAAATATTATATATATGTGTATAATTATATATATATAATTATATTAATTATATATACATACTTGGTTTACAGATTAATCAATATGACACAACCACACATCAAATCATGATTCTTCCCTTTGTTTGTTTAAATAAAATAAATATTTAATAACTAATGAGCGGATTTTTATGAATTAATAAAAAGACCGTTAATGTATTATTTCTTGAACACTCAATCTACCTCAGGCATATTTTTTAATTGTAATAATATAAGCATATGAAGAAAATATACCTGTTTTATTGGGTAATTTATACAGTCATTTTATAAAATTTTATTTTATTTCATATGTATATTTTCAAATATATTATCTTTTTAATTGTATTTAGATATTAAATGTAAGAGACATTTTATTTTTTAACATCATCTATTTTAGACAGATAATGCTGATTTATTGACTAGAAGTCCACTTGTAGTTATCTGATAACTCACGCCATCTTGTAGTTTGCTAATTGGTGTTAAAAAATAAGTATCACTTTGTCCTGTTTGGCTAGCAATTAATAAAGGTAATATGGCATTGCCTTCTGTTATCAGATCTGCTGATTTGGATGTTCCATCATCAATTGTATCTTTTTTCTCCAAGTCAGTTTTACTACATCCTTGATTTTGTATATTCTGATTCCTGATCATGAATTCTAACTTAGAAAATTTTACTTGTGGGAATTGAACTTTCATAAATCTTCTAAATGTTGAATACCCCATTATTTTTATATCAGGAGACATTTTTCTACAATACTGTATATATGAATTGTACACTACTTTGCGTGTAATGTTTGATGGAAGATGTAATTGTGCATTTTTTGCAACTTTCGTCTTTTGTTTTGTTTCTTGCAATTCAATAAAATTTTTTAAGAATTCTGTAGCAATTTTATAAATATCTAAGGAAAACGTATTGTGAGGAATTTTTCCATGATTTCCATGAACTCGTGGGGTAACACCATGGGTCATTAAGTGTTTCCTAATTCGTTTTATTTGATAATGTGTACAGTTTTCTAGGTATAAAAAAGCATCCAAACATACTCTTCTACCCTGATATACATATTGTGCACGTAATCTACGTCGCTCTGTATGTCGTACCGTTTCATATGGATTGGTCAAACAGGCCATGGTAACGCCCATTAAATACATATCATGTTCAGCCTTTGTTAATTCTGCAATATTTAATCTATGACGATATACTGTTTCAGGATTTAAACCTTTAAAGCACTGATCATCCTGACATTCACATCCTCTTTTAAATCTTTGTAGCACTTGAGTTAGATTATCTTCTAACTTTGTGGATTCATAATTTGATTCTCCTTCATTTTTATGTTTCTTCACTTTCATTTTTGTTACGTTTTTCTTTGGCTTGAAGGTACTACTTGTTGCATCCATATGTATTTTCTGTAATATAAAAGTTTTTTTATATATTATGGAAAATGTTGTTAATAGATCATTAATAGATAACTTCATGTCTTAACATTATACTGGTATAAAATTAAAAGATATGACGATTAATTGATATTGATATATACTACCATAAAAATATTCTTTTTTATATTGTTTTAACACAGATGTTTACTTACCTTTTCTCTTATTTGTGTATATGTCAACTCATCATTAACCATACATTGACAAGTGGATACTTCTACCTTTTGATTTTTATTACGTAAAGTATCTTGCAATGTTACAATATCTGGTTGCATTTCAATCTCATTTTTTTCACATAAATTAGTATCCATATTCCACTTAATATTATACAATGAGGTATCTTTTAACTCTTTATATGTTCTGGTAAACAGTAATATTTCAATGATAAAATTATACAAACAAAAATAAAAAAAAATCGATGATAGAAATCAAGTATTGTCTGTTTAAAAAATACTTTACAATAAAAATTTCGGATAGAAAGATTCTAAACAAGTGATCAGCTGATTAATGTCAGTTATATGTTTGTGTCAATTATAAAATTTGTTTAAATTTATTTAGCAAAAAATAAATCAGAAATTATAAAGTAAATGATAAAGAAAATTATAACGAATAACATAAATGACGAAACGAAGAGACGAATTTATTATTTTGATTTTTATTTAGAAAACTACATCCGACATCGACAAGGTTGAGAATCACTACACATAATGGCTTTCCATCTTTATGGGTATGTGGCAAGTCAAATTTTACTTACCTTTTTTTAATTTGACCTCGCGATTATTTTCACAGTCAATTATAAATATCTTTCAAAAAATACCACATTTGAAATGTATGCTGTCACGGTATAATTTTTTCGCAAATTTTAATAATACCGGGTAACATTATAAAGCACTACGTTTAATGATATGGCGAATCTAGTTCTTAATATATCGTGGAGGGGATAACAGTGCTAGTCCAGTATAAATGGAACAATTTCCATGTTATATTCGTATAAATGGCTAAAGTTGTCAAAATAATTTCAAATAATCAACATTTGTTTAAATTCTTTTTAACTTTGATGAACAAAGAAAAATCTATAATTCTGCTAATTTGTTTAATAAATAGTTATGTCATATATTATTTAAAAAACATTGTTTCAAATTTACTTAAATTTGGATTCGATTTTCATAAGAATCATTAAGTCATGATATATTTAAATATACATATTCAAATAATGAAAAAAGAAATTTTAAAACGTATTACGTATATACATATACATATGTAAGAACATATTCATATATTCATTGTAATATGAATTTGAGATATGAAATTGACAAATATTCATAGCAAGTTGTCCATTAAATTGTATTAGAAATTTATAATTATAATATTGATTTTGTGTTTATGTAATATGACTATCACTAACATGTAAACAAATCGGGTTGTCTCATAAATCAATAATCTGTTTATAGTTCGAATAAAATTATAAAAGGAAAATATAATTATCGCGCAGATCGTTTATACTTCGAATTTTTGGAATATTTCTTTTAGTGACATTTTTATGCATTAAATTAATTTAGGAAGTAGTAGAATAAAGTGTCTGATCCAAACCTGCACATTTCGTCGAGCAGTGTTGATGACAGGGGCAGTTGCAGCCGTGTGTTGACTTTCGTCGAAGAATCATACTGTGCTTTTTTATTTCACTAAATAATCGTTTTTTACGTGTTACAAAATATCACGCGATATTATCAATAAAATCAACACTTCACGCAACAATTTGATTTATCGTCAATATTACAAGTCTACTCTATTACTGATATATATGAAATATCCTAATTTTTTCGTGTGCATTAATTTGGTGGAATTTCATTATAGTCGATTTTTATTTTCCACTCGGATATTATAGTCTATATTTCCAATTAGTCTTACGCACTCAATGCCTCGAAATAACTGCAACGCGATCACTTTATCCAAGAATAAAATGAATTAATTAGTAAATCTGTTAATAATATATAATATATTGATGTAAAAATTCTAATTATAAGATAAAGATGATTACATTGATTCGGTGCTTTTAAAACTTTATTGAATGCATCTCGCAACTTGTAATCCTGCAGTTTTATGACTTTTCACCATAAAACACCTACAACGGACGACGACCTCTATCGTAACTTAACAGAGTATGCGACGCCATAATGTTCCACAGTAGAAGTAAAGACAAGACGAAACAACCAATCACGAAAGACTCGATTCCTAAAGTGGGGTAACTGCACGTGACTTGCAGCATGTCAGTCAAAAGTGTCCGATTAAACGTGGATTACGCTAAAATTCTATATAATTCTACTATGTTATTACTTTATCATTGAATTGAAAACAGGCTGGATTATAAAAGGGTCGCGTGATAGATTTTTAATATATTTTTTCAATTGCAGCATCTATGTTATAAGAAATAAATAATATGAATGCGTATGTATGCAATAATTCCTTCATTGTACGATATAATCCTAATGAAAGTTTTGACGTATAATAATTAAACCAAATAACGTATAAAACGTCTGCTCTTTAAATATATTATAATTTTTAATTTATATCATGCAAGATAAGTAAATAAGAATGATTATCCATCATTAAAAAAAAAGTTTATACATTTAACGCATTTATGACAAAAATTAAAACAATACATAATATACTAAACTTAAGATAAGACTTACTACGCAAACTTACAATTATAATATAATTTAACAAAAGACAATAAGGAAACTATGAAACATTAAGTTTAAATGTATTCAAACTAACAATATTATTAGAAAGCGAATGTATGAAAATATGCAAGGAACGCCCAAAAAATCAATCGAAAACAGTGCAGAATTGAAAATAAGTGCATGCGGTGGAGGAAGTAACAGAAAGAGTAGTGGAGAATAACTAAAATTTGAACCTGACAAGACAATAAATTATACTGAAATTATACAAAATTCTCGAAAACTTACCAGCTTCCAAGATTTCGAGATCCAGGTTTCCACTTCGACTATGACTGATACTACTGCTACAAGCATTATAACTGGACCTATGAGACTCTTCCATTGCGCGGGAGGCACTGCGTTTGAACTGTTCCAAAAAACTGTCTATTTGATTTTCGATGCTGGTCGGCGAGCTGGCCATCTTTTTGCGCGCCACTCCTCAGTGAACGTCAACGTGCTGGAGATGGGAATGGAAGTTGATCTCATGGGTGCGCGGTTTTTCAACCGCGACGATAAATTCGGTCTAAGGTGTTCGAGCTACATTTTACGGTGTCAAACTATCTACACCATTAGATTAGAAGAATTAGAACGCACAAGCGAACAAATCGCTAGAATTTTGTCGACTGTTGTATCTCCTCCCGCTACACGAAGCATGTTTGTTTGTCGTCGAGAAACGCCCGGAACTGAAACGACGCATCGCTTACTGCAATGTTTTCGCGATAGGTGTCGCGAATGGTTGTGAAATTCGCGCATATAACGTACTAATACAAAAGAGGTATGTGATGTGATATGTATCATGTAACTATCTGTATCTCATTTGTGGTACTGCACTTGTTTATTACAACTTTGATTTTTATTCGGTTTGTACGATTTTATAAGATAAATGACCGAGTAAGTGCTCCTTTACTTAATCTCTTTCTTCTGTATATTATTTTATGCATATTTTTGTTCATTTAATGTTCACGAAGTATATAAACAAATTTAAGATGAAGTTTTAAAGTAGAATTTATATTACTCTTAATTAAAAAAGGTTCAAACTATGTTTATTGAATATATGAAAAATTAATATTTTATTATTTAGAACAAGTTACACATCGCTTCAGAACTTGGAGTTCACTGTCATTTATTAACATTTCTATCATTAATGATAAACTAATAAACAATTGACAGAAGTTTACAAATTAAAAAATAAAAGATTTCTGTTATTATATGTACATATGCTTGTATATACACCATATAAAAGTATGTATATATATATATTTTGTTCGCGTAGTAGTGCTTGCTGAATCTTCAGTCGATAATACAGAGTGAGGATAAACGGTTTTAAAGGAGGGGAGAGCGACGTGACATGGAAGGAGAGTCGCAAGTCGTCACTCGTTTTGTAGCATTGATGAAGTGCGTACTGTACGGCTTCTTGTTAGTCGTGCGGGCATCGGCAAGTGTTGAGTGTGTAAAATCGGTCCGTTAAAAAAGAAATACGAATTTTTCAATCATGGGTGGTAAGTCTAAGTTTAACAATATATGTATCTCGATCGTTTCTTTTTTCACATACTTTGCCTTAAGGTTACAGTCATTGAAAGCTCAATTGGGATGTGTGATAACGTAGCCGGTAACCGGTCTTGACCCAATGACCTTCATATGAATTATATCTTCCATAGACAACGAACAATAACCTCCTAAAACATAAATGTGGATGCATAAAAACGTGTACATTTTTATTTCATTATGACTGTCTAATTTACTATTTATGTTAGGAACAATTATTTCATTAATTATAACAACTCAAAACGCATGTGTCTTGTTTTATTTTGCGAAAATCGGTCCAATTCGCGCTCAGTTTCACGATGTTTCCTTTGGACGCATGCGCGATATCTCTTTTTTACTTTTTGATAGATTGGCGCGAATTTAATATTCTATACTCTGTGTTATGTATAGTGTTCTCACATAAATTATTCTTCGCATAATTATATTTTAAAATTAATTGTTTAAAGTTACATTATAAGGAACTGAATTATCGCCATTCCTTTTTCTTTTCCAATAAAACGTGTGATTCTATTCTTATGAACATGATCGAGCGGCCATATTTAAAAACCTAACATGACACACCTTTTAAAATTAGAAGTATAAAATAAAAATATCTGATGAATTGCAATGATTTCATTTCTTATAATTACACAATAAATTGCGTTTATATAATTATGTTTAAAACATTGTATTTAAAAAATAAAATTAATTTGTAGATTTATTTAGATATATGTATACTGTATTTATTTGAAGCATAAGTACGTTTACAACACAGGTTCCTTCTTTTTTATTGTTTTGTGCATTAGAAACAAGATACCTTCTACATAAAATAAGATAACAGTCGGTGGTATTCCTGTAGGTTATTTTTAGCCGTCAGGGGAAGAAATTGCGGCTCTTTGCCAAAATCCCCTATCTCTTTATATTTATTTCGAACCCGGTAAAATTCGACTTCATGAAAAATTTGCTTCTGTAATTTTGTCTATTTGTCTTATATATTACTTACTTAACTTATCTATTTGTATTATATATTTGCATTATATATTTGCATCCAATATTTTTTTAATAGATATGTACATACCGAAAAGACTCACGTTTTATTATCTCCATTTCATATTGTAAATATTTATTTTCATTTGAAATTACTCCTAATTCGTATTACTTAATTGATGATTTCTGTAATCGAGAATTACTTAATATTATTACGACGATGATATTAATGCGTTTATCGATCGACATGCTACGATGATGTAACAGGGAGCCGCAATGTATTTACGAAGAATTTTCATTCATGAAGAATAAAAAGAAAAGATAATATATTAAACGAAAATTGTGACATTAAGCAAGTAGTTTCACTCGGTACTTCTTTTCTTACTTAATATTTATCTTCTCAATAAAAATCGATTATGTCACAAAGTAACTTTTAGTCATTTAAAAAATCAGAATCGAATTACCATATTGTATGATTTGTGTATTGTAATATTGCAGTTAAAATTCTTTTACTCCAAATAAAAATGTGCACCGCTACAACTAATACAGTTACGCTAAAACGAAAGTTCATTGCACGACAATTGACGCGAAATAGCCGTGCACTATTTTTATATAGATTCAGTCTTGACCTTCGTCTAGACGGGACCCGGAATTCTAGATTGCAAGGTTCGTCTACATGTCTAGACGCACTCTACAATTCCCACTGTACCTCTTTATAGAACGGATTTCTAATTAAATACGATCTTTCTTGTTACTTTTTCCTTCCCCTTAATTCTAAGCTCCACCTATCCGGGATAGTTATGAAACATAAAGGTGACTAGTCCCTAGTGGTCAATCTTCGTCTTTCAATTATGATATCGAAAGGGAGAAATGAAAGAATGGTTTGATAATGACAACATTAAACCTAACTAGGTAACAAGTAATTAGAAAAATGAATAGTTCAAAGCGAGAACTGTCTAAAATGATCTGCTCAGATCTCTATACCATGAACTACTCGGCATAGAATTTCACGATGTTACATCCGCATAACTGCCCGTAGCAAATAAGTTGATAAAATTAGATCCAGACAATGGACGCTCCGTCAGTACTCTACGGTTGCTAAAATTCCATCAGTAACTCAATTTTTACACTTCTATTTATAAATTCTTGAAGTTTTTCGTTAATATAATGCGTACAGGATAGAGGAAATGAAAAAACACTCATTGTTTTTTAACGAAAAATACTAAAGAGAGCGAGAAAATTTCTTAATACATATATGCTACAAAGTTAGAATTTTTGCAATGCTAAATAAGAAAGAGTTTCAGAAAAGTCATAGTAATTTCAATTTTGAAAGTTTTAGAATTTAGAAATCTTAGAATTGCTTCAATTCTAATAGTAACTAGAACATTTTTCGATATATCTAGTATAAATTCAAAAAACTTTGATATCTTAATTGTAATGGAATCTCATGCTGATATTGTGATTGAAGATACGTGTAATCGAGAAAACTATCTGGATGCACATTATTCCGAAATAAGGAACGATAATAATGGATTATTCGCGTCGTAGGAGAAGGTGTCGATTCGTATACGTCTGTCTGAAGTATAATCATGTAAAGAAATCTGGTCAGGCTTGGGAGACAAGTGCTTGACCTAAGGCAAAGTATATGAATGCATTTTGTACAAACACGAGGCTGGGTTGCTATTATAAGCTAGCCGGCTTGTATAAATATAAACCTGTGTGGCAGAACGATGCCGGCAGTTTGCCTCTCGGGTTTCGTCTGCATATTACAATATATGAGAAGACGAGCACCGCCTTTCTCATAGCCAAGATAAATGTTTTGTGTCTTTTAACACGCCCTGTGATAATGTCGGCACATCAGGAAACAAATAGAGAGACACTATTGCCAAAATCGTGACACACCAGGTTAATATGATTCTTCCGGCCATCGACTATTGGCCAACTTGGATCCACACGTAATTAAGTGACGAAATAAATACGACGAACTGCCGTAATTCTCACAAAATATTCTTAGAAAAGACGAATCGAGTTTTCGCGTTTATCTAAAGAAATTTATTTATTTCTTTTTGGATAGATGTGATGAAATATCGAGCGTTACATTCATATTAACAAACTTGATATTCTCATGTTGTTGTGTAAGAACAATAAGCGAATATTAGAGATGAGAAACCTATTTAATGCAAAAGTATTTTTTACTGTATTTTAAGTGTTCATTCTAGGATATCGAACAATTCAAATTATTTCTATTGGTGATTATGACAATGATTGAAATTGCATTCAATTTTTATAATTTATCTAGATTATTGATTTAGTATTTCATGATCACCAGCATAAATAGTGCTAGGTAATGTAAAAGTGTATAGAAAGATTCGATGCGATTCAATGCGTTATCTTTCGCAATACACCGGCAGCAGAAATCCCAGCTTTTCTCTTATATGTATTCTCTTTCTCAATTCTCCTTATTATTTTTTTACGTCTATGATTCACGCAATTTCTTTGCATTCGTTGCATTTAATTTCACTAAAGCCTTTAGTGTCATCTGCTTTCATATAAATTCTTTGAACCTGACGACAGATAAAGAATGTTAACAATGATATTCTGTAAGAGAAACCACAAATCAGATCATGAAATCATACTGATATTATCGGAATAATTCTGAAATGATATCAAACACTCAACATACATAGTTGATAATCAAATGTTAATTTTGTAAGTGATGTAAGTTAACATTGATCACCGCTAGAAGTACAAAAACACTAATTACTATAACTTTGATGTGGAAATAAACTTTACTTACCCTTGCTTCATTTTTTATGAAACATTAGAAATGGACAAATATTTGTAATTCTACATTATCGGTAATTTCATTGAATTCCACGTTAGATGTTGAATATATAAAATCCATATAGTGATAACGAAAATCGTTTTCTTCATATATCCATGTAATTGCGTAATTAGATTGTAATTTAAATAGTGAAATTATCAGCATCTAAATCATGGTATAATTAGATATGCAAATAGTATTCGTCGGTGAATTGTATGATAATAATTACTATATATTAATATATAATATTAATGTGTAATATATATAATATTAATTGTTGTATATTAATATATAATATATATAATATTAATTATTATATATTATATATTAATGGACACTGTATCTAATTATCAATAACTAGACAATTATTGAGCACCTTTAATTTATTACACTAAATAGTGGTATTTTGCTGAAGTATCATTTCCGTGATTATAATGATAATCTCGTGAAATGCACCTAGCGCAGGAAACCTAATATCTCATTCAATGTCAATACATATAACGCAGCCTTTCCAGAAACGCGAACGGTATATTTTCAAGGCTTATGAGAGAGGGACTATATACATGAAATAATTCTAGAATTATTACGTATATGATGTAGTTCCACTTTGTGTTTCGTAAAACATGCTGCGTAATAAAGTTCGAAAAATTGATCGAGTTTAGTCAGATATCCTGTGCTGATTCTTGCGCTATGGGATGGATACTTCCGGAGAATGATTATAAGTGCTTATTTATAACTCCATTAAGGCATTTATTCCAGTAATTTATGTTAACAATTCACAGGGTTCTTTTACATACTATTTAATGTTAATTTAATCTAAATGATGATTTTTTGTAGCGAAAACTAAATTCATTACTATTTTAGTCTTGATATTTTGTTTTACCGATGTAACGGTGTTCTATAATGTTACAATTAAAAAGAAATGGGTCTATTAACTAATATTCACTCATTTATTGTATGGGATTAGGATTTATGTATTAGATGATGTTATGTAAATTAGAAATACTTATTTTCAATATTATTTGAGAACTACTTGAAGAGTAGATAATCAGTTATCGTAAGGGAGCATAGTAAGATGTTTTATCTTTTACATGTATATGATATATTCTAATGTAGTTTCTTGAGCATATCCTATCGAACAAACCTATCGCTAGAGTACAAGTAGTATTCAGATAAATAGCTAAAAATAATATTTTTATTTTGGAACTAAATTTCTCGAGATTCAACAACTAGCCGGAGAGAACGACGTGATGACATTTACGAAATAGAAATAGAAAGGGTTATAAATAAAGCAGCATCGTTGGATTTCTTATTGGTGAAAAACAAGTTGAACGCATTTAAGTTCGCTTGCTTGGATCAAATGAATTTCTAGCATGTGCGTCTTCTTCTATTTTTATCACTTTAGAAAATATTTATGGATGCATTGAACGCGCACTTTTGTAACTTTTCGAATTAATTCGAAAATATATTTTTTGAAGAATATAATACACTTATAAAAATATAAATGTATAACATACATATATAAATGTAAAAAATTGGGAGATTATTTTCGGAACATTTCGAAATTGCAATTTAGAATTTGTAATAGTTGTACATTATTTGTATTACTATTACAGTTAGTTTTTGCGTTAGACAATTGTTAGAATTGTGTAATCAGATTTATGTAATCATTAGGAAGATAACAAACACAACAGAATAACACCAACAAATTTCAGAATGTTATCTTTGATGAGGTATGTATACTAGATGAATATATTTTTACTTGTAATGTTTATTAATGATGTAATGTCGAAGACAATTAAAAATTCAATGCTTCAACCACTTATAAACTGATGACATTTATGACATCTATGACCACTTATTTTCACACATAAAACATGTCTTATCAATTTATGTGCATAATACTGCACACACGAACATTGCAATTTGTTTACACAATTGCAAAGAAATATTAACTACTATTTTTTTTCTTTAATTATAATCGTTCTATTATTTTTCTACAATCATTCTGATAATAATCTATTTTAATTTCAAGGATACGCCTGGGTTACATTAGCTACCAACGACGCTTATTCTTTGGGAGCCTTAGTTTTGGCACACTCTTTGCATCAAGTTGGTACCAAGCACGAATTGGCCGTTTTGATTACTCCTGGAGTAACACAAACCATGAGGTAAACTCATTTCTGAATGGCTTATATTAGTATACTTGAATGTTTGCGTATTCTTCAATTTTCGAAAATCGTTCAAAGAATGAAAAGATAGCGTTAAAAAATTTTTTTTTTATTTAAATTGCACATTAGATGCAGTTGATAATTGTTGCTTAAGATAAACGACTATTAACATTTTTGTATCAACATACAGCTAAAATATTCTTTTTAATTGTATTTAGGGAAAAATTATCAGCAATCTTTTCTTTTGTAATGGAAGTAAATGTACTTGATTCAAAGGATGAAGCTAATTTAGCACTTTTAGCTAGACCAGAATTGGGTGTTACATTTACCAAATTGCATTGCTGGAGATTGACTCAATATGAAAAATGTGTGTTCCTTGATGCAGACACACTTGTAAGTTTGCAAAATGATTCATATTAATGAAGACATGATTATTTGGATTTTAAAAGAATTTCGTGCTTTTATTTTCTATATCGCGCGTATGTTAGGTCATCAGAAATTGTGATGAATTATTTGAAAGAGAAGAACTGTCTGCTGCTCCTGACGTTGGTTGGCCTGATTGTTTCAATTCTGGTGTATTTGTATACAGACCATCCCAACAAACTTTTGCTTCTATTACTGCATTTGCTGCTGCTAAAGGTTCATTTGATGGCGGAGATCAAGGATTATTAAATATGTACTTTAGTGATTGGGCTAAAAAAGATATTTCTAAACATTTACCGTTTATCTATAATATGTGTTCTACTGCTACATACTCTTATCTTCCTGCATTCAAGCAGTAAGAAAATCGGTTTACTCTATTATAATTCTCTTACTTCTTTACATACACATGTATAACTTTTCATGTGAGTAATACATAAGTAGAAGATAAAGTAATTATAAATTTTGTTATTTGATAGGTTTGGACATGATGTTAGAATAATACATTTTATTGGTATTACAAAACCATGGTTACAGTATTTTGACACCTTGACTGGTATTGTTCAACCACCTATGGATTCTTCACACTTGCAACCATTATTGCAATTATGGTGGAACATATTTTGTGAAAAAGTTCATCCTCAATTATCACCTATTATGGTAAGTTTGACTGACCATTTTTTAAATTAATCTACTACACTGATGACTTCAATATAATTTAGAATATAATTTGTAATTAACCTTCTTTATTCTTTTCTGAATCTCACTATAGCCTTAAATATTAAGAAAACAGGTAAGGTTTAGATAATGTGCTTTTATTTTTGTTAAAATACCATATAAAATATGTAAGAATTTTTTAAATATATCTAGAAATAGAATATATAACATTTCAAAAGCACAATCATAAACATGCTTGATAAAACATAGCTAAAATTGTATATATATTGCACATAACAAATAATGTATATAAAAATTACTGTATTATAATCAGAATATTTCAAAAGATATTTGAAAGGTTTAATCTCCTAATCTTTATTAATTCTTTTGTCAAAAAATTTGTATTAATAAAATTGAATGTGCATGTTGTTATTTTAAATAATAATATTAGCAGTGCTAATAAAAGCTACTCGATTATAAGTTATTTACAAAATTTTTATTACAAATATATTATTATATATATGTACATACATGTGTTGCAGTGGAATTCTCTGACATGATTTGTTTTTTGTTGCATTTAAAATATATTTGACTTTTTATTTATTTTTCATTTTCAATATTAATATTAATAGCTGAATTGATATAAAATATGTATAAGTTGCAAAAAGGACCAGTAAAATTTTTCGTCACATTTTTATAAATGTTTAAAATATTACAGCTATTAATGTTTAATCTTCATTTTTATATATATTTTTTTAGTAGATCAGTGTCCATTTTTTCTCTTCTATTATTATGTTTGTAACATACATTTAATATATTTTTATCATCATATAATATTATTTAATGTCTATTATAGTTGTAATTAGTACTGTATTAAATTTATGCTAAAATATAAATTATTTTTAATCTATAAGTATATATTTTTTATAAACCTAATATATCTAAATACAATAGTTCAATGTTTAAGCTTATAAAATATTCTATATGATTAATTAGTTTTTAGTATTTATTATAATATTAAGTACAAGAAAAATGGACACTGTCAAATTAGTTTTCTACTAACCAATTGAATGTGCATTTTTCTGTTTTGGCATGATGCTTGCATAGGCTACCAGCACATTGGCACCAATTTGGCACAAATTTATTCCTATGCCTTCTGAATCCTTTTTTCCAAGAAGTCCCACTTACATGGACATGCAAAACAAAATACAGAATGACATATATTTAGAACCACCAGACTTCTCAGAATTCCAAGATCCATGGGAAAATTATTATGTACCAAATGATTCAGTTATCTATAAAGCAGAAAATAATAAAAGACAACAGTATTATTTCAAAATCAATAGTTCTTCACCTATATCTATATTAAATGAAAGTTCAAAATCTATATGTCAGAGCCAGTCATCACCAGAATGTAACAGGGAATTCTATCATAATCAACAATGTAGTGAAAATATGTCTTCTTCACATATGCAAAATCACCATAATCAAGTACAGTCTAATCAATTCATGAATGAAATTGAGCAACAACATTTGTTTCCTAATTCCAATGATACATCCACTTTAAATGTAGAATCTAATCATCAACAAACTCAAGACAATATAGAAAAATATATTTCTGTGCATAATATGCAATATCATCATTCTAGCGAATCCCATTATCAATCTACTAACAACCAATATATTTCCCAAAGTACTTGCAATGATAGTAATAGATTAGTATCAGAAGAAATAATGCAACATCAGCATATTGAGTATAAACATTCCTCTAATAATAGTAACAAATCATTTTCAGAAGAAATAAAACAACATCAACATAATGAAGCTTATGTTGATCATCATTGTAGTTATTGTCAAATGTTTGATAATTTAAATAATAAACAACTTGTTCAACATTATGGACAAGAAAACCAAACTTGTAAATCTTTAGATGTCAATATTAATCATGACCAAGCTATGCCAAATAACATAGCTTATCAGAATAATCTCTCAAATAAGCAAAATACTGAACGAAATGAAAATATAAACGTTACAGACAAACGGACAAGCACACTAATATCTACTAGTCCTCATCCTGATTCCAAACCTTGTACAGATTTCCACAATGTAGCAACGCAATCTGATTTACACATAATGGATGATCCAAATAGTTCAAATGTAAGTAACTGTTCCCATATATTTTTCTTTATATTAAAGTTAAAAGTACTCTCTTATTATATTTTAAAATATTTGCATTATAATTTTGAATATATTGCTTGTATATTTAGTATTTTTTGGGACATTACTTGCAGCTTTAATAAAGTTGTTTAGTATAAAGTTTTTGTTATTTAATATTTCTAACAATGCTGATAAATATTTTCTGCTCTTTACATTTCTAGTTACTTCTACATTATCCCATAATTATTAATCAAAGTGATATTTGTTAAAAATTATTCAAAAGGTATAGTTTCCTAGAAATATAATATGTTACTATTATCATTGTGTTATCAATTTGCACTAGATTTGTATGTTATATTGTTTTATGTTTGTGGTATATGTATTTATATCATATTACTATCACATGTAAGCAAGGTAACTTTACAAAATAATTTATATGAATGTATATTCATATAATTCTAATCTATATTCCTATATTACTTCATTTTACTATCATGTTACTAGTTATTAAATAAGAAGATCTCTTCTGATTTCATAGGCTGGCCTAGCTGGTGCCTTGGCTCAAATGACATTAGGTGAACCCAGAAGCGCTGAACAAATTGCATTAGAAGAACATATGCGAAAACAAAGTTGGGAACAAGGTCAGATAGATTATATGGGTCGCGATAGTTTTGACAATATATGGAAAAAAATTTGTGAAACACTTGCTCTTGCGCCTCCACGGTTACCGTCCCCTCCTAAAGTAATTAATTAAGTAATACATAATGAATTGATAAAATTATGATTTGCACATGAACATATCTATATCATGATTTGCAGGAAATGCAAAAACCTGAAAAAGCTACAACTGACAAGACTGATGAATCTGTTAAAACCACTGAAGCTATTCAATCTACTGAATCTGTAGATGAAGTGGATAAAGAAACTGGTATGTATTACAAAATGTGTATAAAATTATTTTTTATAAATATTTTGTGATTATAAAAATTATTCAACTGCAGGTGATATAAAAATGAAACAAAAGTCTTAAGTTAGAAATAATATTTTTATTATACGATAATTACGATTACATATTGAAGCTGAAAGAATTTGAAATTTGATTTTACAATTAAGAATCTTTAATAATAATGGAAACTGTGTACAAAATAGAAAATTAAAGTGCTCATAATGCAAAGCTATTAACTGTTTTTATAAAAATGCTTTGCGATTTTATTTGCCTCCCACCCTTTTTTAATACAGCATGTGGCATTCAAACTCATATTTGGAAGTAAAGACTTGAATTTTATAGGAATTTAATTTAAACAAAATATCAAATTGTATTTAATAATATACTAGAGAATTTTTATATAATTTAAACAAGTGAAAAAATATATGTTTTTTATACAGTTTATCAAGTTTAAGTGTTTGAAACAGGAACAGAGGACAGCAACTAACAGATCCTGGCGCCATAGCATTGCTACGTCTTGTAATGTCGTTTTGCTTTAATGGGGTAAATATTTTGAGAACTCGCATCATCGATTCGCGATTTTTAAGTAAATTAAAAAAGTTTGTGGTACACAACTAAACTGATACACAGTATATGTTAAAACTTGCCTTATTAAAAATCATTTTACAATAATACTGTAATATTACATATATAATAATACATGCTGTAATAAATTGTATCATATCATTAAGATATTAATATTACATATCACTTTGATTTCTATAATTTATAAATCAAAGAAATATAAAATACATTAATATTAATTCTCTTTTATCAATATATCTGCATTGATAGATTATTTTAAATTCTTTAGAGTAGTTTATAAAAAACGCTATTGTATTTATGTAACTTATTTATATGTACTTAAAACCAAAAGCACCTCGAGCATATTTCATGCTTAATACAAATTTAATACTGCACTAAAACATAAAATAGTTATTACCATATGCATGATATCTTTACATCATCTTCTTTTTTAACATTACATTTCTGATGCTTGTGTAATGTAAAAATACTAATTCTATATTCCATGTGCTTTAAATTAATCTTAAATATTCACATTCCATATATATATTATACTAAATAATATTTCATAAGAGCACTTTTGCAATAACAGTTTCAATCGCAATCATTATATTCTTTATATTAGGATTAGAATTTTATCTAAGTATATTTTACATATGTATTTACATAAAGTATTATTTGTATATATTTTTAATATGCATTGCTTATTATTTTTATGTTCATATAGAAATTATCCAAACTTATTTTTTAAAATAGTAAAATTTAGATATAAGAATTATTAAATAAGAAATGTATTCAATTACATTTCTATAATCTATTTTATATATATATAATAGAAAGATAATAGAAAAAAAATATTTATTTATATGAGTATGTAATATGATTATTTTTTCTTATTTAGCTCAGGCAACTACCTGTAATACGGAAGAACAATCTGTAGTTAATGATGTTCCTATAACAAATGTACCTAAATTATCGGGAGATGAAGAGAGTGAAGATATTTCCCAAAAATTTTCAACAAAATCAGGAAGTGCAATACCTGATATATTTATGGATTCTTCTACAAATTTATCAATGCAAACATCTCATAAAAAAGTTGCAGAACTCAATACAACTTCAAGTACAAGTTCATTATTAAAAGAAATTCCACAACAGACAACTGTATCTATAGAACCATCTAACTTAGTTCAATCTTCTTCCATTGAAGAACAAAAAGTAATTACCTCACAAAAAGAAATTAAAAGCGAGTTAGAAAATGTAAAAATTCTTGAAATTACAGTAGATACCCAAGAAATAAAACAACCAGACCTTAGAGATGAAAAACATGCAAAAGAATTCCTAACTGCTTCTGAAATTCTAACAGTTAGCCCTGTTCCTATCCAAGTTGCAGAATCTGTATTACAAGTGGAACCAAAAGAATCTATGTCAGATTCTCAGATAATGCCGCAAGAAATTCTTTCCTCTACAATTACACCTGTTCATTTAACGGAAACAGAAGATAAGGTACATATAAATGGTTCGACATCTTCAATTAATTTTACACAAAATAAAGAAAAATTAAATTTGGATAATTCCACAACTGCAATGAGTATCGATACTGCCAATAAATTAAGCCAATTAGAAGAAACTCCACAGAGCTTATTGTCAATAGAGCAAGTTGAAACTCAACTTACTGAAACACCTATATTATCTTCAGAAAATTTAAATATACCAGAGAAATCAGTGCAGGAACAAACAATAGAATTAGAACAACAAAGTAAAGAAGGTGAACCTGACAGAGGTGAATCTAAGGGGAATATAAAACAAATAACAGAATCAACTGAAACTCCATCAGAGCATGAAGTAACTGAATCAGCACCATCAGACAAAACTCCAGTTAGGCCATTAAGAACAAAAGAATTAAATGCACCTTCAACAAGTATTCAAAAAACTGCACAGCCAGATCCAACAGATCAAGAGAAAATAGTGAAAAAGATTGGAAGAAAATCTACAGAAAAGTCAGTGTCAGAAGTGGAACCTATGGAAGCAACTGATGGTGATGGTGAAAAAAAAGTAGCCAAAAAAGTAGTAAAAAAGATTACAAAGAAAACAAAAACAAAATCAGAAGAAGGACCAGATGATAGTGCAGTAGACAGTAGTTCTTCAAGTAAACAAAAAAAGCCTGTAAAAGTTGTTAAAAAAGGTATAAAATCGTCACAAACACCTGTTACTGATATCACTGTTCCTGAGACAGTATCATCTAGTACTTCTGATGCACCAGTTCCACCTAAAAGAAAAACAAAACCCACAGCTTCAAAACCAGCTATTAAAAAATCCGATGTAGAGCAGTAATTATATCAAAAAGCAGACAATAATTATTTACATATTCTATATAAAAGTTTAAAAACTGTAAACTATGAAAAGAATGAAAAATGATACTCGCTAGTCCTTTCTAATTTTTTATATTTTTAATATATCTCAAACTGTATCACTCATAGCTTTGCTACTTTTTTAAATATTTTGGAATTTTGTTAGATAACATTATATTCCAACATGTTTTCTGCTTCATAATTTATATAATCTGATTACATGCCTCTTTTTTAATGATGTGTCAGTAGTAAATAAAACTTTTCTAAATTATACTCCTATCTATTTGTTTATATATGTTGGAATGAAATTAATATCATTTAAAGTATAATCTTCTGTAATTATTAATAACATCTATTATTTTAATATGTATCTTAACTAATTTTGTACTCAATTATTAGCTTCAATTTATTTAGTAACATATATATGAGTAGCTGTGATTGATTATCTTTAAAATACATATTATTTTAACAAAGATGTAAAAGGATATCTTTACATTTTATAGAACTATTGGTCAAGAAATGTTGCAAAAGATAATTACATATTTATACATTTTATATATATTAATTTGTATCTTCGTATACTTATATACAGAAACATATATAATATGCAATCGTACTATCATTATATACATTTTTAATTTAAAAAAATGTCAGACATTGTGTTTGAATACATTCATTAAGATCAAAAGATACATAAGTCTTATTTATTACCCATTTACAGATAATCCATTTCAATTTGTAAACAAAATTTAGTAATTTTACAATTACATTTGCGTACCTACATATATGTTTCCTTATATTAATTAAATTATCCTTTACTGTATTTATTTAATATTTATGATACATAAATAATTACCCATACTATTGAAATTATACTGTTCTCACTTAATATCTAATAAATAAAGATGGTAGAAAAGGAAGAGTATTTTATTCAATATTAGTTATAATTATTGATTTCGTTTTTTGTACAAAATATTTTCAGGAAACATTATGTGGAAATTGTATTGATTAATTTAGCTCATGTATAATTAATGGTATTAATGGATATTGTAAATAAAATAAGTCATACACAATAGTAAGCTATAATGAGATACATTAATATTTTCTACAGATATGTACAATATCTATTAAGGTATAAGTTGATGGTTAGGGGATACCCCTACTGTCAGATAACCCGCACAGCAGGCGCAAGCTTGCGCCGCAAGTAGATGCGAATCTACGGCAATCTCTACACAGTCTTAAGCAGTATGGTCGCTTGTGCAGTTTTCTATGAGTGACAAGTAACGGTTTCTACATAAAGAAAACGTCGAATAATGATTTATCATAACTGAAGTGAACCAAAATTGGTGTAATGATCAAAGATATGGCTGATGATGAGGCCATACAGGCCACTAATGACGATGCAAGTGAGTGTAAAAGATATGCGGTTCAACTTGGTTACTGGTCCGATCCATTTATTAACTTTTTCGTAAAACAACCTGGTCGGAAAGCTCCGGAAATCAATCGTGGTTATTACGCAAGAGTAAAGGGGATTGAAGTGTTCGTTGATAAATTCCTTAAGGTATTTAATTCCGCTTTCTTTGAATTTCACTATTGCAATTTCAAAATTCGCATAACCTAGAACATAATAGAAACAATCCGGGATACAGCTGATTTGAGTAGCAAAGGACATACAATGCCGGAAACCTTGACCTGGCCGAGGCCCTGTCCTAATTTTCAAAGTTCTCTTTTTACCATGAAACATTAAAATAGGTTAATCTAGTGCAGACAACGCATCTTTTTCTATAAAAATAACGAACAATTGAAAATTGTGTTTATAATTATTAAACGATCTTTCGTCTCTTTTTAGTTAATAAAAGATAGAAATACTTTTATTTTTCTTCTTTAACTACTATAATTAATTAGAATCGTAGGCAATCTATGTATATGCAGCTATGTACACAATCATTATAATCGTTTATTAACTTTTATAATCATTAATTTACGCGGAATAAAGAATGTGAATGTCATGATAGGATGAATATTTTAGTTTCATTATATATATATATAATAATATATATCTCAATTTTATATTATAAAATAAACATAAATTATTAATATAAATGTATACACCTAAATAAGTTTACCTATAACACACAGATAACATTAATTTATGATAAATGTAGCTATCTGGTGAAAAGGGGCAAGTTATAAACTTGGGTGCTGGATTTGATACTCTCTATTGGAGACTTAAAGAAGCAGGAAAGTGTCCAGCAAATTTTATTGAACTTGATTTTCCTAACATTACTGCTCGAAAATGTTATCACATCAAAAAACATAAACAATTAATAGATATGTTAAATACAGAAGGTAGAGTATATTTAATTTTGTAATTTTTGTCTTTATATATAGATTCTTTTTAGTTAGAGTTCACTTTGCAGATGGAGAAATTAGGTTTTCAACAACAGATCTACATGCTGCCAATTATCACTTGGTGGGAATAGATCTGCGACACATATCTGAACTTGTTAATAAGTTAACACAAGCAGAAGTTAATTTTAATCTTCCAACCATGTTCCTTGCAGAATGTGTCTTAGTATATATAGACACAAGTGCAGTTTCTGCATTATTAAAATGGCTTGCTGGAAAGTTTCCAAATAGTATTTTTGTTAATTACGAGCAAGTGAACATGAAGGATAAATTTGGTCAAGTTATGTTGTCCAATCTACGTAGTCGTGGATGTTTGTTGGCAGGTGTAGAGGATTGTGAATCTTTGGAAACTCAACAAAGACGGTACTCTAATTTTGTTATATTTCCTTTGTGTATTACCTTAAAAGTAATAACCATTTTATCAAAAATACAACTTAAAAATGTACATTTCAGCTTTACAATAAACAGTTGGGAAGGCTCTAATGCATGGACAATGGTAGAGGTCTATGATTCACTGCCTCTAGATGACCGTAGTCGAATCGAACATATAGAAATGTTGGATGAACGAGAACTTTTAGTTCAGTTATTGCAGCATTATTGTATCTCAGTTGCTTGGAATGGACAAATATTTAAAAACTTGTCTATAGCACAGGGTTAGCTTTCCTAACTCTTCTAAGTTACTCCAGGTAGTGATACTGTGTCATTAAAAATCTATAAGCTTGTAAGTACATATGTGGTAACTAATGATACAAAATCATTGATTTTTAAGTTAATAAGTTTTGATCTTAAATTTTTAATATAGAATAATACATAGCTTGATTTATAGTAGTGTATTTTTTTTATTATGTATAGATATCTCTTTCATATATATTTGAAGTATTATAAAAAACAATTCATATAAAGTTATATAAAATTGATGATTTATTCAAATAATTAATTTTATCATGTTAAATTTAAAACAAATATATTCTACTTCTATTGTGATTTGTGTGCTATAAATATCGTGAAAATAATATTAAAATGGTATTAATGAAAGATTAAAGCCCTTTCATATCTTTTTGAGCAGCTAAATATAAGATAGCATAAAAAATATAAAACTAATTTTCAGTCATGTGATGTTTATTTTATTGCTATGAATTCCATGTATTTCCTATAAAATTAGTATTTTAATTAGAGCTAATCTCAATCATTAACAAACTTTATTTCCCTATCATTTACTACTTTGTACTTGGAAGTTCTTATAATTATATTTATAAATTTCATATTAAAAAGAATCATAATTACAGATAATATTTTAAATTATTAATTAGTTCACTACATATGCAGTTTCTTATGAAGGTAATTTATGTGGAGTAACAACATGCAACGAAAGAAGGATTTTACTTAAACATAAAATACTAGAACAGCACATGTTTTGGAAAGTAATTTTTGAGTATATTGTTTTACAAATGCCCTAATTTAAACGATAATTTACATGTACAGAAAGAATTAATTAAAATACAATTACTATTCACATTTATAAAATATTATCACTTAGGATATTAAGATATAACACATTTTTGTGTATTAAAAAATATATACAGAAAATTGTATTTCCATTGTTATTATTTTCGTAGAAACATGATAGATAGACGGATCATAAAGTCGTAAAAATATTTCTCAGGAAACAAATTATCAATACATTAATTAGACAATATTTGAGTCAGTTTTATTCCAATGAATTCAAGTTGACTCATTACATTGTCGACAACTTAATAAAATACAAACAATGTTATTTTCTTATAAAGGAATATCAGGGTTGTGATATAAAAACTAAAAGTAATGTGGAAGAGTGGAGAATTTATCAGATGATAATGGTATTAAAAAATTATTATATTGATCATAAAATCGTTCTTCGTTTATACACTTTAATATATTGATTCTTATTTGACTTTATTAGTGCTTCTTTTTATTTGTGATAGTATATTTACTAATATTCTTATAAAGGCTTATTAGACCATAAGGTATAGTACATAGGGGAAACACACAAATACATATATTAACAGATTGTGAGTTTGTGTTATAGAATTCATATGTTTTTAAAGATAAGATTGCATACCTGGAGTAACACAAACACTAAGAAATAATCTAATATTCTATTTTTCTGAAAAGTTATGGATCACAGTTGTATCTGTCAGTAATGATAAATTCTTTCCAATTTCATGTTCTAAACATTCAATAATAAAATCATACCTCATCATAATAGTTTCATACCACTTTATTTACGTTTGAATGGCATTTATTATACATGTTAAATATTTTAAATAGCTTAAAGTTTGAGACTCAAATTGGTTTATCACTAATTATCATGAATTGGAGAAAAACACTGCCAATGTATAGTTGAAATGCAATACATTTATTATCAAGTTCTAAACAGTTGTAAACTTTTAGATGCTGAAAGATCAAGTATTAAATATTATTTCATTACTGATTTTTATACAATCAAAAACGTTGAATATATGTGTAATTAATGATAGTTTCCGTTTTGTAAATTCTAAAGAAAAAATTGATAATTTGAATCTCAAACTTAAGTGTAATACTTCTTATAATACGAAATACACAAATTTTGTTTTTGCATGTACTTCACCTAACGATTAATGTTATTAATGTCTTATATGGATGCTGTAAAAGTTAAATGATACAATGGCTATATTCTCTATGTGCTTCCATATTATAGACAGATAAAGAAATGATCAGAAAGTATATTCTTACCTTTGTGTAATGTTGTGATATTGTTAAATTGTGCATTTATATTACGATTAAAAGAAGATAATCAAGAGTTAATGTTAATTATAAATTAAAATACTATGGTACTTTTTTTCTTATATTTAATATCGCATTTAATGAAAACGTAAATAGGAGGAATGTTATCAAACATTTTTAAATGTATGATACAGAAAAATTCTACTTGCATTTAATTTATTATAAAAAAACCTCCACACACAAACTTACTGTACATTACTCTATTTCTTAAGCATTCAATTCACTATTTTGTGAGATTTAATGAAAAATAAACAGCATCTTCTTTCATGTGTATATTCTTTATAACAGTTTATTTACAATATCTCTTTTGTGTAAAAATATCAAAAAAATTTCAGTATTGTTACAGATTTAATATTTCTAATATTATATAAGTTGTTAATTATTGTACATTAATTATTCAATGTCTGAACGTATCATTAAAAACATAGTGGGTTTAGTTGAACACATCCACCGGCATCACACATGTTCTTTGAAATTTTGGTTAAATTAGTAAATACATTTAATTGTTTATCAAATTTCAAATTAGAATTCGCACGACGGGATGCCTATAATATAATAGTTAATTTAATAAAAATAAAGTATAAAATATATATATATAAAATAAATAAAATTGAGTATATATCAATAAGATTATATGCTTACCACAGAACACCAAGTTTCTGCCATAAGAAGTTCATGCTCCATACTTGGAAGTTTTTTGTTTGCAGATGTAGTTGCTCTGCTTAATACAATAGCCATAGTGTATATATCAAATGCTGCTTGAGCTAATCTGTTAAGAACAAATTGTTGCTCCACAATATTATTTGGTCCATATCTGACAATGGCACTTTCTATGCTTTGACCAAAAGTTTCTATGCTCTGCAAAAATCAATCAATATCAATTAAATATTAATATATTTATGTCATAGTACTATGAATTAATATAAACCTTAGCACACAATGCAGCACTTTTGTCTAAATTAGGATGAACTAAGTGCATAAGATTACGCGTTGATGACAACCCAATTGTTCGCATAGCTCTTTTGCTTAGTTCTTCAAAGATCAATCCCAAATTGATGGTAGGAATTTTAAATGCTGACATTATTTGTCGCAAATGTATGCCTGCAGATTGAAGCCCAGAAAGTACAACAAAAATACGGAGGACATCATTGGTTCCTTCAAAAATTCTAAAGACACGTAAATCTCGCAGAACTCGTTCGAGACCAGTATCTTTCATATATCCCATTCCACCGAGTATTTGAATAGCTTCGTCACAAACCCACCATGCAGCTTCCGATGCAAAACACTGAAACAATTGTTTTGAACTAAAAAAATAAACAAATTATTAAATTTTATTTTTTTTGTACTAGAATCTCACTTTAGAAATTGCAGCTTCCAAATAATAATCCTGACTTCCATTATCCATGTTTCCCGCAATTGAATATGCAAGACTCTCAGCTACATAGTGTAACATCGCCATATGTCCTAATTTTTCCTGTATACTTCCGTAATAATCTATCGTGTGTCCAAATTGTACTCGTTGTGTTGCATGTTCCACTGCTTTTTTGATACAATAACGCATAGTTCCGGAAAGAGCAGCAGCCATACCAAATCGACCATTATTTAAAACATTCATTGCAACCTGATAAAATACAAAGTGTTTAATAAATATTGTTTAAACAATTTGTAAAAAAATTTTATTAAAATCTACTTATACCGAGAAACCTTGTCCTTCGCTCCTTATAACATTCTCTGCTGGTATTTTAACGTTTTCAAAATTTACTTCTGCTGTATTACTACATTTAATACCCATCTTTTTTTCTGGTGGCCCGCTTGTTACCCCACCAAAGGATTTTTCAACAATAAATGCTGTAACTTTATCCTTAATTTCACCAGTTTTTGGATCTTTCATAGGGACTTGTGCAAAAACTGTCATTATTTCTGCTAAACCACCATTTGATATCCAAATTTTATTGCCATTTAAGACATAATGTGAGCCATCTGTTGACTTTATTGCACGAGAACGAATTGAGCCAGCATCTGAACCACTGCTTGGTTCTGTGAGGCAAAATGCTGCATAATCTCCACTGCAAACTCTTGGAAGATATTTTTCTTTTTGTTCTGGGGTACCATATAAAAGTATAGCCTATATGGATTAAATTAAATTATTTAAATTATTATTTTTATATGGGTTATCATAAATAAATAAATATATACCTTGAACCCTATACTTTGATGTGCACCTAACACAATACTAATACCTAAGTCGTGATATCCACATATTTCAACACATCTACTATATTGCGTATTAGTTAATCCTAGTCCACCATATTTCTGAGGAACTTGGAGACCAAACACTCCAAGCTCCCACATTGTCTGTAAAATTTTTCCATCTATCGATGCATTTTCATCATTCTTCATTGGATCATTTACTTTCTAAAAGAATAAAAATTTAAATTAAATTGATAAATTTCTGAGAGGTTTCTCATATTTTTGTTAGAACCTTGTTACCTCAAAAAATTTTTCTATGGGATCTATTATTAACTTTAATGTGTCAAGTTGTTCTTCATTCAAAACATCTGGAAATGGAAATGTTTGAGTAGTCTCTAATTGACCAAGGAAAATATTCTTAACAAAAGATTGAGATTTTGAATCTATATTTTTTTCCTGCTTTTCTTCGGGTGCATTTTTTACAGCAGCTTGTGTTGCAAAACATCTAAAATACGTCATATTAGATAAGTAAATATCAAATAATTTATTACTTAGATTAAATTTTAAATTAAGGATTCAATTACATAATTTTTTTGTCACTTTTATATCACAGATAGATATATATATACATATTATTAACTTTTTTTATATATAATGTATTGATAATATTTATTGCATTTTAAAAAATTATTTATATAAATATATTATAGTTGCATACAATAATGAAATTGATGATTATTGATTGAATTTGTCCGTTATTCATCAAATTGTATGAATAACAACTGTTTTTAATTTTTATGTATCTAAGTATCATCTTATCAAGTCAAAATATACATTCCGTTTACATATATATATATCATATTTATCCAAAGTCCAATTAGTTAACATATTTTACATAAATATAAATAGTTGAAATACAAATTTATAAATTCGTATATAATAATTTAATAATAATTTAATTAACATACACAAAATAATTTTTGCCAATTATTTTAGAAAGTGTCAGAAAATGTGAAATATATGGAATATGCAGAGCAGTCTGCTATCTTCTGACAGATAATTGTTGGATACTTTTATATGACACATACCTTTAACAATAGCATAAAATGCTAATGTATTATTATATTTCAAAGAAAAACAATTTACCTGGCATTCGAGTTAATGATTTTAATAAAATTTGAGGGTTTTAGTCCAATATAATTTGTAATTCGGAGCATTTTCAAAATTCACGTTAATACACAAATTTTACGAAATATTTATTTCCAATATAATAAAATGAACTTAGAAATTATTTTTACACCCTAAAATAAAATTTAAGACAAAACAGAAAAGAAGTAATCAACTTTTATGAAATTAGGACAAAGTTTAATTCTATGCTACTACCATTACGAAAAATTGAACTCATGTACAATATAAGAAATGGATCTTATATACATGTGGATACGACACGCACACATACACATAGATATATTTACATGTTTTTATGTTCAGAAATTTTAATATCTATAATCGATCAATAATAAAATAATATTAAACAATTTTGTTTACATGCTTAATATCAATTTTTAATATCAATGTTTAATATCAATTAGAAATATCTAAACAGATGTTTTACATGATTCATATTTTTATTTTAATATTTTATTAAGAAAAATTAATTTTTGTTAATCTAATATTTTGTCACATTTCCATTGCAAATTGCAATAGAAATTCCCCTACTCTTTCTCTCTCTCTCTCTCTCTCGCCTTCTCTCTCTCTCTCTCTCTCCCTTTCTACGGTCATGTTTTACAAATAAATAAAAATGTAATTAATATTCTGTGAATAACATTTTTCCGATTATGTGTATCAAGAAATGTATTTTGAAGTTTGATATTTTGTAACTTTGATTGATTCACATATGTATATAACTAATTGGTGTCGTATCTGGTTATGCAAAGAAAAAGAAAATTAAAGATTAAAATCTTGACATAAGCCGACGTTTGAATAATCAGTACTGTTCGTAGTACTTAAGAAAGAAATGCGAGTTGGAAATTTGGTGAACCAAAAAGCATATTTATGTCGGATTTATGGTACATATAAAGCGACATGGGCTGAATATGAATTGCATAAAATGTGAGTTATATATTTACAAAATTGTACATATATTGAGCGTATAAATGTTACAGGGTGTATAAAAATTACATAATATGAATAATAATGAAATGTTTTACATATTGAAATCATATTATTTACCTATTAATTATAGGTAAACGATTTATTTAATTCGAACGATGTAAGGAGGAAATGGTATAAAAGATATAATTATGATTGGTTGCTACTAAATTATAGTCTGAACAAATTATTACGCAAAGTATTAATATGAGTAACATTGCTTCACAAAATGTCTCACTAAGATCATTATTAACACTTAATAATAATGATTGTAAAGAATTTGTTTGTGGATGGGGTGCTGCAGTAATTAATGTATCTATTACTTTTCCTATTAATAAGATTATATTTAGACAGGTATGTATAAAATAAATTATTTTGTAATATTTTAAACATCAGAATATACATATTAAATAAATAAATTTCTGTTATTGTAACAGATTTTGGAAGATGTTCCAGCCAATACTGCGTTTCGTCAGATATCTAAAGAGGGAATAAGATTATTATACCGTGGGATCTTACCACCTCTTTGTCAGAAAACTCTTTCGGTTAGTGTAATGTTTAGTATGTATGAAGGTTGTAAAGAACGTTTGTGCACATTAACAAATAATGATATATTAAGTAGAATAATAGCAGCGCATTTTGCTGGTACTGTTGAGGCTATACTTATGCCCCTTGAAAGAGTACAAACATTGCTCCAGGATTGGCGGTATCATGATAAATTTAAAAATACTTCGCATGCATTTAAATATTTATTAAAAAATTATGGTATATCAGAATGTTATCGTGGATTAGTACCAATTATATATAGAAATAGTTGTTCCAATTTCATGTTCTTTATTCTCAAAGAACAATCAAAAGCATACATTGGTGAACAAGAGTCATTATTTACAAGTTTTATTAATGGTGCTTTAATTGGTGGTTTCACAAGTACTGTATTTTATCCTATAAATGTAATAAAAATACATATGCAGTCAAAAATAGGTGGTAATTTTGAGAAATTTATGACAGTTATTCGTGAAGTATATGTCGCAAGAGATAGAAGAGTAATATCATTTTACAAAGGTGTGCATTTAAATTGTATGCGATCATTTATAAGTTGGGGAGTTATAAATGCATCTTATGATTTTCTAAAAACAATCATGTTTTCATAATAAATTTATGTGAAAAGTATTTAAATTTATTTAAAGAGGAATGCTTATATGTTGTTCCATGCGTAATTTCGCAGATAGTGTTTTTTGATTAAGTCTATTAATTGCACATTTTTTCTTACAATAAAGCATTGTGCAGGAGAAATAAAATTTTTGCTATTGTTATAAAAATGTGAAATAATTTTTTATTTTAACAGATGAAAGCAAATTATAATTAATAAACTAATTATATAAAGTAACATGTATAAAGAAAATATAAGTTATAAAGGAAGTTGTGTAGATTAATTTTATTATTCATTGTTAATAAAAAGTGAACGCTCTTCTGTTTAATTATGCGTTCATAAATAAAACCCCAATGGCACAATAAACGGCGATTCGATATAACTGTGTATTATTCTACTGTTAGAATACTTATACCTTAATAAAAATCTTATATTTTCTATGCTGCATGTGTAATGCATTTTTTATTTCGAATTCTTAAAGAATGGAATTCGATGTATTTTATTATACAATTATGATTAATAAATAATATAGCAAATTTCGATAATGTGCAGTGATTAGAAAACATAATATTACTTATCTGCATTTGAATATCATTCTTATCGCTATCCTATGTCAATACATTTTTTATATATTACATATGTTAAAATTTTATCACTGAATTTATCAAATCACATATAAATAACTAATATAACGAAATATAAATAATATACTAAAATATTCTGTTTTCGTATTTCCCGCGATTTGAAACAAACGAGGTACCATCGATGCGCGTTGCAGTGTATAAATCGATGCGCCTCAGCCGCGGGCTTTTAGCTACTTTTAGCCCACTCCAATTTTTCTGCGTCCCGGTTAACGGGGTTTTTACTTCACCGAACGTTTTAAAACGTCATGATGGTATGGTTTGAAAAATCACGATTTTCGATAAATTTGTCACATTTTAAAATATCGTGAGTTCTTGATTACATATCTCCTGCGAGTACTTTGGTGAATTTTTTTTTGATAAGAACAATAAGAATATGATCTTGGCTTTTCATTGTTCGAGTAGTACTTGCAATTGTGTCGAACGATTCGTCTAAAGCTATGTTACTTGTTATATCAACAATTTACGAAACTTTGTTAACCCCGGAAATTTGTGTTTGGCAATACGGGGGCTTGTATGTATGAGCTGCATAATTATATTAAATAATGAGAATCAACGCAACGAAAATGAGTACTCCGATCGAGGAGAAGATTGATCAGAAGCTGAAGGTAAGCAATTAATATACTTAGTTATTTTAAACATAATTTAGTGTTTTTCTGATAATTTTTTAAAATCCAAACATTGTTAATGTGAAAGAGGATATTGCAGTACATACTTATTCCACAGTCAAATTTTATCGTTAATTTTTGGATTATTATTATTTTAAAATAACGAAATATAAATATGAAATAGATGAATCATAAAAAAATTGTAATTTTTCAGAAATTTTAGGAATTATTTATGTTATAAATGTAATAGTATAATATTAAAAAATTATATTGTTCCATATTCTTTTTTATTTCAACTGTATAGTCATTTGAATATCAAGATATATAAAAAAGTTTGGTACTATAAGTTAAAAATAAACAATTGTAAATTGTTTGGGAATATCTATATAATAGAATGCATATTTACAAAGTAATTGAATGATACAGTTAATTAATTAATATACAAGGATATTTGTAATTCAAATGGAAACTGGGATTGATTTTCTAAATTTATCAATGATGAGTTTAATATTTTATTATACTCCTATAATATATATAACTGCTTATAATGGATTTTTATGTATATATCATTTGTACATATGAAATATATGATTTGAAGGATTTGTATATAAAAATTTAATTTAATATATACAACTCTTTTAATATATATTTATATAATTCAAGATAATTACTTCGTTTAATGTTCATTCAAATAAATCAGATTTCAATATTTATTTTCTTTGAAAAGGTGAGGACAGGGATGGTGAGTGTTAGTGATGGAAAAAGTAAGTCAGTACCAATGCGTTTACATTTGTCTATGGAAGTTTTAAAGCTACAAAGGGAAGATTTAGAGGTAAAGTTTAATATCATCATATTATGTCATTACTATCTTATTTGTATGATTTATAAAAAGTAATACTGATTTTCAGCAGACAGCAAATCATAATAAACCACCATTAGATGCTAAAGAGAGAATGGTGCAAATCACTAGACAAAAAGTTGGAGG
This sequence comes from Bombus vosnesenskii, assembly GCF_011952255.1. Classification (NCBI taxonomy): domain Eukaryota; kingdom Metazoa; phylum Arthropoda; class Insecta; order Hymenoptera; family Apidae; genus Bombus; species Bombus vosnesenskii. Next base: position 804,183 of record NW_022883055.1, read on the forward strand.
ATTAGGATTAAGTATAAAGGGAGGAGCAGAGCATAAACTTCCTGTACTCATATCTAGAATTTATAAAGGTCAGGCAGCTGATGAATGTGGTCAACTATTTGTAGGAGATGCAATTATTAAAGGTAAGTTCAGTAATCATTAAATATAAATTATTAAATAATTTTTAAATATTTTTTTATCATAATTAATGGATGTAAATGATATGAACTTTGATATTTCTTTATGAAAAGATATTTCATCAATAAGAATTGTATTTCTGTATATAGGTAGTCCTGAATGCTTATTCTATTTGTGTCAGACCTGTCAATATTGGTTTCTTCCTTTGAAATATTGTTCCATGTTAGCTATTCACCTATGGTGTTACAAAGTAAAACCCACATTTAAAATATCAGTGGAAATTATATCATTTAAAGTTATAATTTTATTTTTTTATAGTAAATGGAGAATATATAACTGCATGTAATCATGATGATGCTGTTAACATTTTGAGAAACGCAGGTGATATAGTAGTTTTGACAGTAAAACATTATCGTGCAGCAAAGCCATTTTTACAAAAAAATGGTAAATATGATTTATTCAATTCTATGATATAAACTATTTTCTTTTGCATTTCACTGTATTATTTGCATTAATATAATTTTTAGAAAAAGAAGAGAAATTAGATAATGTTGCAAATGGAGGTTCAGAAGATGAATGGTTATCACCTAACAGACAAAGTGGTAGTCCTAGATGTGGTCATAGTAGACAAAGTTCAAATGCATCAGCCACTTCAATGCAATATAAGAAATGGATAGATGTTATAACAGGTTGAAATAATGTTTTATGATATGTTTCTTCTTTATTTATTTAAGGGAGCTAATAATTTTTTGTAATTCCAGTTCCATTAATGATGGCTTATGTGACAAGATACATCTTTGGAACAGATAAGTTAAGAAGAAATGCATTCGAAGTAAGAGGATTAAATGGTGCACGTACTGGTGTAATACACTGTGATGATAGTGCTATTCTGAGTCAATGGTTAAAGTATATAACTGATAATATTACAGGATTAACACATTTACAGGTGAAAAACATAATATTCCAAGTTCATTTATTTATAATTTCCATATACTTGTTTATAATTTACATAATTATTTTTCAGATGAAATTATATAATCGTAATTTTGGAGTTGGTGAACGTATAGAATACATGGGCTGGGTTAATGAAGCAGTAAGCAATAGTAATCAGCCATGGCAGAGTTATAGACCGAGATTTTTAGCACTGAAAGGACCCGATTTGTTATTATTTGAAACGCCCCCTGTAAGTATTAATAAAGTATTAACAGTGTATATTGTACAACTAAATACTATGATTTATTTCTAGTGTAATATAGGAGATTGGTCACGATGTGCATTAACTTTTAAAGTATATCAAACAATGTTTCGTGTAATGCGAGAGTCCGAAAATGTAGATGAAAGACAGCACTGCTTTTTAGCACAAAGTCCGGGTAAACCTCCACGATATCTAAGCGTTGAAACTAGACAAGAACTCTTAAGAGTTGAGGCAGCATGGCATACTGCAGTGTGTTCAGCTGTTACACATTTGAAAGTTAGTAATAAGCTTTTATGTATTTCGTTAGATATTATTTATAGAATTTTCTATTATAATATATTTTCTCTTATAGAGTAAAACCTTTCCTGTTACTTTTAATGGAAGGAGCGCAGGATTAACCTTAGAATGGACTCAAGGTTTTACACTTTCTTATGAAGATATTGGAGAGACTGTATGGCGTTATAAATTTTCACAATTAAGAGGATCTAGCGACGATGGAAAAAGTAGACTGAAGTTACATTTTCAAGAGTTGGATAGTATCGCTATTGAGACAAAGGTATTTATTTGTTATAAGTAAAAATAATTTATTTCCTCATGTTCTTTTTCTTTGTAGGAATTGGAATGTTCTCAGTTGCAGAATTTATTGTTCTGTATGCATGCATTCTTAACTGCAAAGGTTGCTGCAGTTGATCCAACATTTTTAACATCAACAACTCCGTAAGAATCGAAGTAAGTATTATTGCCAAATAAATCACAGAGGAAAATAGATCACTATTCAACATTCATATATTTGCATAAACATACAGAAATATTCTAGTTAATAAATTAGATCAAAGATATGTCAAGTACTAGTCAATTTTTGAGAAAGATATTTATCATTTTTGAAAAAATTATATAAATGTTTTACTTTACTGCCTCTAGTTTTATTTGTATGGAATATTGGTGAACTTTTATAGTCAGCATTATTAATTTCCTCTAGTTATTTTATTTATATATATTATGTATTTTATGTTATTTTATGTATACGTGTTATTATGTACCTTGCTATTAATTAAGCACTGCTATTTATTTTTTATACTTCATAGATTAGGTCGATTATAAAATACAGATATTATTGTTTTACTTTTAGGAACGTTTTATATGACATTGTTTTAATATAGCAGTCATATTTTGCATTTATTACGAAAAAAATGTCAGAATTTAAAAAAAACTCGCGCTCGTTCATGATTTTTAAGTTCCAGTGATAAGGCAATCTCTCTTGAGCAATAAGTTGTACATTCAAATTTCCTTTCATGTATATCGGGTGCCTTAAAAACCATGAACAAGATGTAATTAATAAGTTTAAAAAGTTGATAAGTTAAGCATCGAAGTTGAATAGTTCTCTAGAACAGCAAATCTTATGCATTTAATACCAACAAGTATGTATTACATTAGAAAATTTCATTTTATATTAAAAACCGATATTTAAGATTACATTAGTCTGATATTAATTTCAAATCAGTATTATTCGAGCGAATTAAAATCATGGTGTAATAATCTGATAGCAATAAGTAGTAACAATAGACCATGGTGGCCATCTATTAAAAAATTTTATTTATAAATATATAAATGATGGAGGATAGATTACGAATTGTAGAAGCTTATCATTGAATGAGCTTTGTAAGTAATTAAATTGCTAATTATCTCTTTTTAAATTTTAGCAGTGCATTTTTATATGGATCTTGATTTGTGCATACAACATTAATTTAAAAAAGATAGTTCCAATATTTTAAGCTTCGTTTGTTGAATATTTTTTATTTTTTCTACATGAGAATTCTATTGTATGAGAGTTTCTTATTACATCGCAAAACTTCATTTTCCTTCATCACATTTAAAAGCTATAATGTTACCAAGTACATTAAAGTAACTTTTGGAACAAGTATCACACCTTGTGCAATTAATCTATCAATTTACAAATCTATTTAGAGCAATAAATGTATAATGAATGAAGAAACAAAACAAATGCTGTTTAGATTACAAACTGCACTTTGTATTAACCATGATACACGATTTTTATAGTTAAGATATTATGAGAATTTTATCATAACCGTCTCAAAAAACTAATAAAACTATGTGTGCTTACAACTATATGTATAAGTATATTCTATTTAACAATTAGTTATTCGACTTTCTTAGTTAATTTACTATTTTAAAAAAGACATATTTTTAGCACCTACATAGAAATGGATTTTAATAATAAGAAAGTTGTTGAAAATTTCATTTTTATTGCACATTTTAAAGGTTTCCAGTTACTTGTAGAAAGTGCCTATATTAATATATATAATACAATAGCAATTATACAAAAGAGCATTATTATTTAAAATTAATCTTGTTTATTTTATTCTTATTATATTATCAGAGCGTTACCATGGTCAGAATTTTAGATACTATAGTGGTTTATCATTAAAAGGCACTCTAGAAAGATCACATTATTATATTCAAGTGTTTCATAATGTGTTTTGTAATTTGGAGTTTTTTTTATCTTTTATGCTATGTTATGTTTTTCATGTTCATTTAAGAAACGACCATATGCATATAATATTGAACAATAATACAATTTAGGGATTAAGTAAAACTTATTGCTGAATTTAATTACAGAAGCATTGCGGTGAATTTTGATAATTTTTAATGCTGTTAGAGAAAGAGACAAAATAGTCCAAAGAAACGAGAATACAGGGAAGTATTGTTTGTAGGCAATCACTTGTTAGACTCGCAATTTAATAAAAGTGTAATATCTGAAAAAAACAGAAAAGTATTTCCAATACGAGTCAATGCATCCTTAAAACAATTGTAATTATTCCTAAGCAACTGTAATTACTAAGTGCAGAATATGTTGCAATATTCTATGATACTCCTGTTTTTTATTGTACACATGCATCGCGTGCATTCTATAGTTAAATTTAGATTATTATTAAAAAAAAACTGCACAACTAGATTAAATAGATGAAATAAGCAAGACATGAAATTAAACTGCGAGAGTTAAGCATAATGTATTTATTTGTTATGAATCATTGTTTTAAAAACTACATTTTCAAATGAGATCATTGGAGAATCCCCCATGTGAAAATTTGTAGTTTTTTAAAGATCATAATAAGTATTTATTTATGTATAAATGTATAGAGTATGTTAAATATATGCGATGTTGTAAATTTTAAGTTGAAATAACACAAGATCTGTATCATGATTTTTTTAAATTATTTATTACAATAAAGTATTGTATTGTATTTAATGAGCTTGCACAATATTATAATATTTTAGAGGATTCTACAATGCATTGGCATTTGCATAAGTATTTGAAATCATTCTGTGCTAGACACAAATATCAGTGTATATAGAGAAACATGGCCATACATTTTCTAAATGATAAGACTTCAGTTTGAAACTGTTAATTCTGAAATCCCATTTCTCCTCAGTTTTCATTAAATGCCAGAAAAAATCTTTTTCAAAATGACATCATTGATATGGGATTACAGAAATATAACTGCTAAGAGCAGAAAAAACATTCTTATCTTATATTTTAAAATATAGTTTATATGTTATAATGTCTATCCACCTATTGACAATATGTTTTAAAATATATTATTGTTAGAAGTTAAAAATATAAACTTGAAATATTTTCTAAATTCCTATCACCCAATCATACTACATGCTGTTAATTACAGTTTGTTTTTTAAATATTCAAATAAGTTTTTTTCAGAATTTTTATTCCAATCAAATTTAATAATGTCGAATTTCTACTTTTTGTACAATCAAGTTTCATTAACTATTTTTTTATATTTAACTTTTAGACTATATGCTTTACTCATATGAGATTGAAAATTTTTTGTATCAAATTTCAACAAAAGATCAATTTATTTATTTCTAAGTTTTACATATATTAATTAGGTAGTGATCGTATTTATTTAAATCTTATTCCAAACGATTACAGACATATTTTTATCAGAACAAGAATGAAACAACAGAAAATGTATCTTTAATTTTCGGATGTATCTGAAATATCAGCAGTCATAGTTATTTCTTGTACTTTTGTATTTTTCAAGGGGAACCAATAAATTCGAATTCATATTTAGCGGCAGTCATTCTTTATTGAATTAAAACCCCGAAAAAACACGATTGTCTACTATGCATCGTACAATGAATAATATAGATAAATAACCATGTGAAAGATATTTTAAAATTCTTTATATAAAAAAGATTGGATTATCAAATGAAAACTGATATATTCGCAATATTTATGTCAAGAACGGAATTGTTGAATAGGTATTTGCTATAAAGTGTCAACTTGTGCATCAATATGGCGGCGAATCTCGAGGAAGAGCAAAGTTTAAGAGAGTGCGAGGAATACGTACAGAGACACAATATTCAACAAGTTTTAAAAGACTGTATAGTGCAGCTGTGTGTGGGGCGTCCTGAAAATCCCATATCATTCTTGAGAGAATACTTTCAAAAACTGGAACGGGTACGTATTGAATCATGTTCTGCTAAAATAACCTCAGATTCATTATTCTTTACTGGTTTCATCACTACTAATAAACTACTGATGTTGTTCACTAGTTTTTTTTTATGTATTTTCTTTTATTGTTCAGATAACTATTCATATTGTGATTATACACAGCTGAAAAAAAATATCAATTAAAATGCTAAGCTGCATGTGTGCAGTAAGGATCTGTCAAAGGACAGATAAGAGAATAAATGGATCTGTACAAGGACAGATAAGACAAAATAATATCTACACAAATCAATATTAATTACTTGATTTTATTAATACAGAATTGCCAATGTTAATGGCACTTTCATAAATAAAGTCTGTAGTATTATCAAAAAGTTATCTTGATCAATACAAATAGAATGGTACGCACATAGCATATACATAACTCTTTAAATGTCACTTTATATTCTAGGAGGTTTACAAATAACATTTGCTGGGATATTGTTCTATATAATTAGTCATTAGAACAGTTAATATCAGTATTTTAAAAAATAAAAGAATTATGTTCAATTAATGAATCTATTCATTACGTAATGCAAATCCATTTTATATAATAGGTATTTAGTCGTTACATATTTGGAAACAATATTATAATCATTAAATTTCTTTTCTTATGCCATTTAATCATTAGCACTTGCATTTAATTTTACATACTTGTTGATTTTCTATATTGATTTATCTATTTCTCTAAAATACTGGATTCTAACATCAATGTTTTTTGGAGAAAGATTCTATGTTGAATGCACACATAATTTTTAACATTGTAATAAATGCCGGAGACTGTGAAGTATTTTTAATTAAACAAGCAACCGTTCAAAAGTTTGCCGTTACGTATGACTTAAAATATGATATAAAATTCGAATCGTTTATCGTTCGCGATCATAATACTTAATTTTGAGATTTACGTAAAAAATATTATATAAACATCTCCTTTTTAAGCCTTAACTGCTGTGATGTGATTTAGATCGCTAGTAAATAGCGATAAATAATCAGCGAAGGAAGGGCTCTACAAACGATTGACCTTGTATTATAAGGGTATCAAAGGTAGTTAGTGAGAAGTAAAACGCTCTGATAGGAAAATGAAAAACGTATATATAGTATGTTTGTCAATGATTTGATTCGCATCAGACTAATAAGTTAATTTGAATTACATACTTGGCGCCAAATGTATTTATTTAAACGCGTCCACTTCGCTAGTTTCTTTCGGTGGGGGATACTAGCCAGTGGTGGGGATAGCGTTCAATATTACCAGTCATAAGAACCTTAATTCCGTTACTTTTGTCAACAATTATTTCTAGCATTTGTATGGTTGATATTATCATTTTCTTTAGTTTGTCTTTTCATTTGCAATAAAAAACGGAATGTCTTTACGCAGCCGTATCTTACATAGCAGTCCTGAATAATACACATATCTTTCCTTGGAGTTCTACAGCATTATCCTTGACATTAAGATTTTCGTATCTCCGTAAACAACGGCAGGACATTTAGCTGAGTTCCCTCCTTTTACTGCGTCGCAGCAGCGCTACATAGCAGAAAATGATCGATAACGTTTTCCATTTCTGAGTGAATTACGCGATCATTAAACAAATATGTACATCCACCGTGGAAATATGAGTCACAAAATAAGATGCTCGTCATCGGTTCCTATCCCCGCGGATGTATACACGTATCGAAAGAGACGAGGTATGTGCAATTGTAGGGGCTGCTCTAAATATAGCACATGCTCGAAATATAACGAAGCGCGCAACCTTAGCCAACAACGATGAAAGCGGTGTAACGCGTTGTCCTAGAAAATGTGCGAAGCGCGCTACGACAATGCGTTTTAAACAGGCAACGCCGGAAGTATTGTTGTTGTTATCCATTGAATCCTCATCTGTCAATGAGTTACCCATATCAATCTGATTCTGAATCAACGAAAATTCGACGCACATCATATGGTATATCTACCATCTGGCACGCGGCATCGACTTTATATCAACTACAACGAAAGATCGTGTCGCATTAATCGAATTTGGCGAGACCTTAGAAAATTCCGAAGCGGCGCGCGGTAGACGTGGTAGCGCGCGATCAGCAACGATTGTGGCCGTGATTTGTGCATTACTCTCTTTCGCTTGCCAACCACTAAGAGAAACTTTACTTTTGTGATACAATTATTTGGCTGTGAGACGACGAGTGTTAAAGAATATACGCGTAATCGGGTAAAAATTACGTGTGCACGTGTATTGAATATCAAGTAATATCGACAAATAATGTACGAGGTACGGTCGCGAATATCCGATCTTTTACAAGATTTATGCGTAGTGATGAATTCTGAAACACTTCGAATCGCATCAAATATGCACATATGCACACTTCGAATCATTTCGTATGATTCGATACTTCAACTTTTAAAAGTGTTGGTAAATCTTGAATCGTGAGTCTTGATAGATCTTGAGTCCTTAAAGTTTGGATATGCCTTGAGAGTTTTGATAGGCATTGAAGAACTGCAAAGACTGGAAATTTTCGCGAGTATTCGATGTTTTATATCTTCGATAAATTATATTTACAATTTCTTATATTATATTTTATTTATAATATTTAAAATTTATGAAATATTATATAAGATATCGAATGTCCAGTAAGTTCCCAAAATTTATTGAAACTTTGAAGAGTCTGATCTAATGGAATTATAGCGTATCACGATTCGAAACTTACCAAAATTTGTATCAGTTTTAAGCATCGAATTATATTCGAAGTGGTTCTAATTTTTATAGTATAGAAAACTTCAAATTGCTTCAAAAATGAGATTCAAATATCCATCATTATTCATGCGTGCATTTTATGCGTTCTAATATCTCTCCATATAACTTCTTGATTCTTGAATGTATTATTTACTGAGCAAGAGGCAATCTAAAGTTTATGCTTCGGATATTCACTGAAGTTAAATCGCTTTGCTATAATGATTATTAAGAGTCTTTACTGCGCACAATGGAATTGACTGATATAATATTTTGCAATTTCTATTATGTAATTATTGCAAAGAAATAAATGTGAGATATCCATGGAATTTCATCACAGCTTATTAAAAATAATCGGATGGCATATTTGCGAACCTTTTTTCTTTATAATATAACACACGTGATATTTTATTGTTCGAACGTCAAATGGATGCCATTCCAGCACGTGCTAGGATCACTGACCAACTAATCTTCATTATTTTATTGTTCTTTCGTGTGCGATAATACACTGTTAATTTGGAATTCATGTACATTCATAAAGGAGTATTTTAAATATAACATGTACACACACACACACACACACACACGTGCGTGCTATTTCTTTCTTTAGAATATTTGTCTTATTTTTAATTGCATTTTATATTAAATCTTTTTATTAATAACAGTTTTGTTTGTTTAAGCTATAACATTTTATATTAACTATTTTTTATTAGAAAAATTTTGTTCGTTTAATGTAACTTATGATCAATAAAAAATAAAATATAGTGAAATAAATGAATGTGCAAATAGATGCTATTATGAATTAATGTTGACGAATTTGATATGTATTATATGAATATAATAGAGGCGATTGATATAAAGAAAAAGAATAATAATATAATAAATCATACTTCATCTTTGAAGAGAAAGATTTCTTATAACCAATTAGAACAATAATTTCGCTAATAATATTTATTTGGTATAAGTTGGCATTTTTTTATTGCAAAGACGTAATCATTCTAAATATTATGATTTAACGAACTAAACTAAGTATTGCGAAAAGACGAATGATTCTCAATTTATTTTTCTGTTTCTAGTCAATTTTGATATTCAAAAAATCTTTCTTCTTAATTGCTATTAAATTTTAATAAAACATATGTATAACGGTGAAATTAATACGACTCTAAACAGTATAAAAATCGTGTGGTGTCGGCAATTGGTACAATGTTTTCGTCTTATATTGCGCATTTACGAGGAGGCACTCATCTGCAAAAACATCAAGTGACCTATGGCATTATTTGTTTACCTTTTTATCGATGTTCGTCGTCCATAGGCGGTATAATAATATTTTATCCAAAGGCTTATATAATTTTACAATAATCGGTTTACTTTTGGTAGATAGGGAGCGATACCTAAGTACAGACGTATTCAATTATGGGAATTTGTAATCTTCTCTATTTCTTACAGAATTCATTTTAAAAAGTACCAAGTGTTGGCTTCTTTATCTCTCTGATATATCCCGTTGCCCTTTGTCATTGTAATGAAATAATTTTTGGATCGATAGATTTGATGTTGTTTATCATTACAAAGACATGTAAATGATAAAAATAAAATACATTATTAATCATTTGCCACATAAGGTGTTTGTATTAACTACAGAAAGAGTGAAAAAAAGAAGAACCTTGTTGACATATGAAAGTAGTTGCTGTGGAAAAAATGACTTTACATAACATTTGCTGTGATCCAGCCAGTACAAGTTACCCATGTTTTTAACATATACATACGTATATACCTAGGAAATTAAGAGTACATGATTTCATTAAAGGAAGGGCACAGTAACGTGTGTTGCGCATGTCTAAGCAAAATTGACTTATAAAAGCGGCTTGTTTTTCTTACGTGACTCTTTCAGGGTTGTGTCGTTCGTTTTGGAATAAATAAATAACGCAAGCGAAAACAAGTTTTTTTTTGTTGGTTTTAAAAAAGAGCATCGATCGATTGCATATAGGATCGAAGATAGTAATTGCAAAACACCTAGAAGATCATCAGCTTTCGACATGGTGCAACAGGCAAGTAGAGCAAAATACGTGAATAGTGTTGAATCTTATGATCGATAATGTTCTTTAATTACCCGTAAATGTAAACAAATAAAATAGGTACAAAAATGAAACCATCGCTTGATCGAGTAATCAAGTATTTTCACCTTCTCTGAATATCACTCAAGAGTAAATTTATATTACATTTCTTTTTTCCCCTGTTGGATCGAGTTTCGAGAATCACCAAGCTCAAAAGATGGTTTCTCCGGTAACCTAATTCCTGTTAGCAAAAGCCTAGATACATAAGTTGCGTAACTGAACGTAATGTCATTGGTTATCATCTCGATGAATTGATCGACTTTCGCTTTTTGATTTCAGGAGCAGGCTCACGATGCTAAGCAACAGATTGCGACCAGTCCAGAGGATACTGAGGACATACCTGCTGGACAGCAAGGTCCTCAAGTTCCGAGGCGAAGAGGAGGCATCTCCGCGGAACCGGTCTCTGAAGAAGATGCGACAAGTTATGTTAAAAAAGTTGTGCCCAAGGATTACAAAACAATGGCTGCCTTGAGTAAAGCCATCGCAAAAAATGTCCTCTTCGCTCATCTCGACGAGAACGAACGTTCTGATATATTTGACGCCATGTTTCCTGTCACGTTTTTGCCCGGAGAGGCAATTATTCGTCAAGGTACTAAAAATAGTATTAGGTTTAATTATCAGTCGCCGAGAAAATCGTTAAGCGAAACTAGCTTACGTCGAATATTTTTTGTTATACATTAATAGGCGACGAAGGTGACAACTTTTATGTAATCGATCAAGGAGAGGTCGAAATCTTCGTCAATGGTGAACTAGCCACGACCATAGGAGAAGGTGGAAGTTTCGGTGAACTTGCGTTGATATATGGGACTCCACGTGCTGCGACTGTTCGAGCAAAGACCGATGTTAAATTATGGGGTATCGATAGAGATTCATATCGCAGAATTCTCATGGGCTCTACAATAAGGAAACGAAAGATGTATGAGGAGTTCCTTTCCAGAGTTTCAATTTTGGGTAACTAACGTTTCATGTTTCATAAGAACGTGCCAGAATCACTGATTCTTATTGTATAAAATTCCTATTATTTTTAGAATCTTTGGATAAGTGGGAACGGCTCACAGTAGCCGATGCTTTAGAACCGGTGGCATTTGACGATGGTGAGACAATAGTTCGGCAGGGTGAACCGGGTGAAGATTTTTACATAATCGTCGAAGGCACAGCTGTTGTTTTACAGCAACGTTCAGAGGGTGAAGAATTAGCGGAAGTCGGTCGTTTAGGACCATCTGATTATTTCGGTACGTTCTCGTTCTTTCGAATGATCATTAATAGTTATGCAATTTAATGATAATAGAGTAGAGAGAAAAGTAGAGAGATGAGTGAAAAAGAATTGTCTCAACAACAATGTCCTATTTATTATAGGTGAAATTGCATTGCTATTGGACAGGCCGAGAGCAGCGACTGTCGTGGCGCGAGGCCCTTTAAAATGTGTGAAACTCGACCGAGCAAGATTCGAGCGAGTTTTAGGTCCGTGCGCGGATATTTTGAAACGCAACATCACTCAGTATAACAGTTTCGTGTCCCTATCCGTATAAATTGTCGTACCAGTGACATTATCAGCCATCCTGGTTTCTTTTCATGAAAGTACGTTTCAATATTAACATTTTTTATTTGAGTAATAGCGTAAGTAATAACCGTACTGTTTCGGCTAACGATACTTGTGTTAAGAATTATATATGTTGAATTATGCACGACTGTCTGTTAAAATTGTATGATGTAGCATGAAAACAACTTGATATCATTTTATACAATGTTGTATTTTTTGAGTCTAAATTTTAATAGATTTGGAATTGAAGATCTAAAGTATTTTATTCTCTTTATAAATCAATAAGATAGTTGTATTATTATTAGATAGTTAAATAAATATAGCTCGAGCAATTCTTTTAAAACTTTGTGCGTAGTGTTATTTTTTTGTCATTGTATTTGTTACATAAGTAATTTTTATGCTCATTTTATCAATCTATGCAATTAACACATGCTTCTGCAACGACATATATAATTCTTAAAATACAAACTAAATAATTAGAAATGTCGTGATACATCAAGTTATTACGCACTTTGTAATTCGCAATGCTGCGATATAGAGGTCGAATTTTAGCCACTTTTACACGAACATATTTTCCGAGAATGTACGAAATCCGTGAAAACATTTGAAAAAATTCGATAAATCTATGCTCCATTTCACAAAATTTTTCGACGATGTTTGATGGAATGAATAAAACAAAATGTTGTTTTCGTTATTGAATTTTCGGTTTCAATTTCCATTGCGATACTGTTTTTATTTATTTTGTCGGACTTAAAATGAATTTAATAGTTTTTACGATATGTGAGATAGCTAGGATTATTATATGCATTTCACGACGTGGTTAATTTATACACACGCTTGTGTATGATTTGAAAAAAATATATATATCTATACAAAAAAACATTTAATTTAAATATTTGTGTAACAATGAATTAAAAAACTAAAACTTAGCTGTAACATCGCACAATTTTATTGGCGACTTGTGCACAAAAACCGAACCGATTGAAAAAACTTCGCATTAAATAACTGCATTGGTTGCTCATACTATATTGCATTGTAAACGGATATTGTAATCAATAAAAAGAACATGTTTTAATTGTCAGGAAACTAACTTATAAAAATATATTTTATATGCAATTTCCGTATTTACAATGTAACAAATAATTGCAACAAATCTGTATTTTTTCTAATGAAATATTTACTTTGGCGTTTATATAATTTTCTCTGAGCATTTCCGTTCTTGTATCACATAATAAAAGTTTTACTTTTCCGTGTAATTGAAATAAATTTTATATATATTATTTCATTTTTATGGTGAAATAAATATTACGTTATTGTGATAAATATAATTGTGATATAAATTGCGTGATAGCACGCAATATTGATATAACTTCATTATCTCTGTGTAGAAATTTAATAAATACACAGAGAACAGTTACACCAAAGAGATCTTACTTTTTAGTCATCAGATAAATCCTTTTGAGATAAAAGAACACATCAAAAGATCTGAATGACTGAAGAGGATTCATTGTGCATCGTGTAAAATATGATTACTTCCATTTATGATTCGAAACAGATTTACATATTGACTGCCATATTAATATCTTCATAATTTTTAACGACATCGAGGAAAAAGGTTACAGAATTTAGTAAGTAATTATTTGTGGTTTAGTAGTTGAAACATGAAATACACATATAATATATTTTGTATTTATTAGTAGTAAAATCACTTTGCATTTGCATTTAATTTAAATCTATTAGGTCTCTAACATAACATTAGATTAAGAAGTAATATAATATCCGAAAATTAAATAATTTATTACGTACAACACTATATTCGCACGTGATCGTACAATGAAAAATGTCCGTCTTTTCTCATTTAATATATCCTTGCATCTCGACACTTGAGAATTGATAATAGGCTATTAAAGAAAAAAAACATTGTCCTGCGATAAATATTTAAAAAGATAAAAATAATCACTCTTCACACGCGAGAATGGCATGATTTGCCAATATGCATTTGTCCCGTTAGAAGTTCCTATAATTCGATTGTTGAACACGTTAAGTCGAGTATTTTCTCTTTCCCTTTGTACAGATGTTTCGTGTGGCTATTACCACCGAGCCGTTCTTGAACCGCCGAACCGAACTTGAGATCTTTCCGACTTCCTTTCTCTTCCTTCTTCGTCGACGAGTTGTCGAGCATGCCAATATCCTTTTAAACTCAATACATTTCTTACCAGAAAGCCCTTCATAGCGATTGCGTATATTTAATACGTTCATTAATTCCAATTCCTTACTATTTTCTATCATAGAAACAATCACTGTATTTCTATTCACGCGTGCTTGTGAATCCCCAATACGAAATGTCGAAGTTTCCCTCTCGAAGTGGCGACAAGATGTAGATTCTTGCGTAGAGCAAAAGATTTGGCTAGTGGTTAAAAAATCCCAACTCCTTTCAGCGGACAGTATTTAGAAAAAGATGCTTAGAATCGTCAGACACAAGAGTAAGAACACGTATAATATATAACATGAACTAATTTTGGAGAATCGATCGATCACGATCGAAGGAATTTGAAGTTTTGACCAAACGAGAAGTGTTTGTTTCCTGAAGATAATTTGCTATCGTCTCCTCTCTCTTTCTGTAATTTACTACAAGCCTCGGCTTCATACCGAGTTTTATTGAGGTAGTTGCAGACGACTTTAAAACGGTCATCCTAATTCTTTTGTACAATTCATCAGCCTGTATGTGGATTCTTCGCTTGCGCCGGGGCTGAGATTGAGACACGTATATGTACAAATTATTGCGGGGAAAACTTTCATTTACAAATTGTTGCTCGACTGTGTGGCGTCGATCAACGAAGAGAACAATGATTAGGGGATGGTAAGAATCAGTAGCAGATCAATGTGTAGTTAAATATATGCACATGCATATGCATATGTATGTGAAGTGTACATATGCATATAATCGGGAAACATATGCATATACACACACAGATTTGTGCCTATGAATGTGCACGACAATGGTTTTCGTTTATATATCTTCCACCAAAAAAATGGCTTTTTTTACCAAGCACCTACAGAACCACTGCTTGTCTTGCAGTCGATTAGATGTTGTTCAGGATCAGCATAAACCAACCCCAATTCATTGACAAATTCATAAAACTTGTCCAAAGATTCAAAGGCCAATTCTGCTACGACGAAATCAACCGCCAAATTTTGCCGGTAGCTAAACAGCAGAAGAAATGTATCGTTAGATAATCGTGCAATGGACATATACACAAAGTATATATACACACACATATAATATACATAATACAATGAAAATAAACAACAACAAAACTAGTCATTTTTCAGCTACGATGTCCTGTAACAGAAATCTATGTATAATTATAATTGTTAAAAAAATTATTTGCAATCTTTCACTTCCTTTGTTCCTTTATATACATGAAATAATGTTGGTCCTTACGAAAACTAAAAATAAATTATTTCTTACTTTTTGTACCTTCGTATATATATATTTCCGTTAAATTTATTTATAGAAATATATTTGAAGATCGTTTAAAAAATTAAAAAAATTCGTTTTTTGGTCATAAAAAATTGCAAAAAAATTGTCAAATAAGATTATAATACTTTAAAGTTAAATGCTATCTAACAGTTTACCAATTGAATGTACCTGTTAATATGAAATTAGTTATATTTTTATCCATTATATTTCTTAGCGTTATCATGATTAATTTTTGTAAAAATGTTGTATAGAAAAATATTGTTTGAAGATAATTTGTCAAGTAGATATAAATGATTACTTCTAAAGAGTCTAGTACGTACGACTTTATCATGCTCTTCAATGCATTCTTGCGTTCCCTTGCAACAAACCAATCCATTAAAAAGGCTGCCATCCTCGGAGCAGAAGTGTATAGTTTGAAAAAGGCATGGAAGTTTTTCAACCACCAAGCTGAACGCACTTTGAGCGCATGTTTTATACACTCATCATTTTTGTCTTCTACTGATAAAGCTGCTAAAATCGTCGTTAAATCTGTAACAAAAGTATTAATTTTCTTATTCTTATGTAAAAAGAATATTACACTGGTAATGTTACATAATTATACGCATAATGAAATAATTAAAAACCTTGAGTATTTTTTGTGAAAATATAATACAATATTCTGTATGCAATAAATTCACATCGATTTTCTCCGCCAACGTCTTGATATAGCATTCGTAACTGAGTCTGGCACTGGTTGAATTCTTCATGATCTCCTTTCTCTAGGGCAACACGGGCGTGTGTTTCATACACGTGGACTGTAAATGCATCTCGAATACCTTGGACGGTAAGATCTTGACGAATAGATTTAAGTTGATCACAAGCATATCTATAGTCCTGATCAGCCACCCAGCGTTTCTTGACATGTGCCAAAGAATTTTGGAGTACACTTACCGGTCGAACGGCGGCGGGAGCTGGAGCCTATAATATAAAAGTAAGAAGTATTTTGATAAATTCTACAAACCGATTTCAAATGAATTTAATCGGTGACAGAAATCTTACAGATGTTAAACGTAAATAAGGTTTCTCTATGTCCTTGCATACTCCGACAATGTGAAGTCCAGTAAAATCAAAGTCTGTAGATGAGTCATCTTTAACACCATTGTTGGCTGTCCTGGAAATAGTATCGTTAAATCTTGCAGCACGTTGTTGTAATTTCTCCTTCGATCCTAATTCCTCAGTGTTTCCTGTAGCTAAACCAAATTCTGAATAGAAATGTGATTTCATCTGTTTAGTCTTCTTTGTTTTCTTGCTGCTGTGACTCAGTTTGTTTTTAGTAGATTTTTTCGTTTTTAGCGATTTATAATCGTGTTCCCGATCACTAACGTTCGACGACGATGATGTACTACGCCTGTACTTTCGTGATGGTGGGCTACGTGTATTCGAACGTGACCTTGACTTCGATCTTGACCTCGACCTCGACCTGGACTTTGATCTCGATCTGGATCTTGATCTTGATCTAGTCCTCGACCTCGACCTTGACCGTTTGTAATTCACAGAGAGACGCGCGCCGAGCCGAGCCCCAAGAGAAGTGGAGAGACCTGGCTTGCGCAAGCCTCCCTGTGCATTCATCAGCGGATTTGGCAAATTATTTAATTTCAAGGCCGGTTTTTGAGGCTTTATCGTCATAGTCATACGTTCACTATGAATGCTAGGCAATGGTTCTTGGTCCCAGTCTTTTACCCAAAGCGAGCCGTCATTCGCTGCACGCGTTATCTTTCCTTTTAATATAATCTCAACTTGATCCTTGTCTACTGCCGTTTTGCATTTTTCGTAACACCTGTTTACATAGTTCTTCAAACTGTCAGGCCAATCACCGACTGGGCTGGGATTTGTCACGATAGAGGGTGTACCTACCGCTGGTGTACCAGCACTAGGAATTGTATTATTAACAGTTGTGATAGCAGGTGTAGTAGGAGCAGGGGATTCTTCAGTTGGTGGAGGAGGAGCCACTATTTCACACTGTGCAGGAGGTAAAGGTGGTAATTCGGTCTTTAGATTGGGACCCGGTACGAAATTCGTTGTTGGACTGTTTGCCTGAAAGCTATTGTTGAATTGAGCTGCTAAATTTTTATTCCGCTTACGTTTTCTCTTTGCAGCTCCACTATTGCCAGATGGAGAGAGAAAAGCCAAACCATTCTTTTTGTTATATACGTTGAAACGAATTTGATTATTGTATTCTGAAAAAAAAAAGATGAAAACAAGTATTATTTTATATATATTAAATAAAAGTACATTTTCCCTGATACTTTCTATTTAAGAAAAAAACTTACGAGACATATCATTGTGCATGCCATTCCAAGTACCATATGGAAAAGCATTGTACATGTACCCTGGATGAGGCTGCATAGATGGTTGTATTTGATTATTGTGTTGTTGAGATGTCTGTACTGATGGGGGTGGTCCAGGAGGTAAAGGAGGAAGTTCAGAATCATCATCCAAAGACATGGGGGTTCCAGGTACTGGCGGTTGCTGATGTAACTGTTTTCCTTGATTGTTGTCCTGCTGTGGCTGCTGCTGCTGCTGCTGTTGCTGTTGTTGCTGCTGTTGTTGGTGCTGCTGCTGCTGCTGTTGCATCTGCTGTGGAGTAAAAGGTTGTCCATATCCTGGCATCATTGCATGATAGTAGCTAAACGTTTGTCCTTGATGAGGTACACCTTGATATCCTGGTCCATATAACTGCCTATAAAAAACATAAATACGCTTATCAATATATGCAACTGAAGTGCTTAATATTGCAAAAGGTTTATTATTAGCTTTGTCATAACTTCAAAAATTTCCAAATATTAAAATAAAAAGTATCATACAAAGTTTTAAAACTTTTATTTAGTATCTACTTGTATTGTGGTGTATTTTATTTACTAAAATAAATAATTTATTATTATTCCAAATTACTTATATGATGTATGTTAATCTAAAATTAGGTCATTACAAAGCGTCTTTTATTCACGTTAATATGTATTATATTACAATACTTATTTCCTACATGTTCCTTATCCATTCATTATTCGATCGATAGCTGTTTTATGTTAGTTCAAATGCAAATGAAAACAGAAATATCAAAAGAATTGTAAATTAAGAAGATTATATGAAATCATCGAACATTACGTGCATAATACGTTGTTCCTAAACGCGCATATAAGATACTTCGTATTGAAATATCGCGTTATTTTCATTAGTAGAACAATAAATTTGTGGTTAAATCGATGTAGTTGATAATTACCCTGAATATGGGGGAAACATGTTGTGGATATTGCTTGGCGAGGGATATTGCCATGCCATATTCGCCATTGAGCCTATTCCAAGTTGTGGCTGTTGCTGAAATGGCTGCTGTTTCTTCTGCGATGCTGTAGCCTCGCCTTCTGACATACCGAAGAACAAAATCAGAATTGCTTAAACAATTGTACACTTTACGTTCCACTGCCGTAAACACGTTTGCATTACCACGGTTTCTATTGACCAGGGAAAAAAGTTAAAATATTCTCGAGTAACGTTTATCGAAAAGACGCGATTTAGGTTTGATTTATTCACTTTGACAAACTAAAGTAGTGCTGAGATGACGTGAAACGTCTTCAGCCTTTACCAGGTGGCAGCACTATCATTCGAATTCTACGCGCGAATTTTCTCAAGTATACTATAACGGTGTACAAGTATCGTTATAAATTTATTTATTGCGTTTGTATATTTTTTAATATGGAATTATCTTGAATTATAAAAAGATGTATTACATATATTACATATTGCTGGTTTGTTCAAAGAATGTAGCAGGTAAAGAAGTAAATTTTTTAGGAAATCTATTTGAAATACTAGATTTTTACTACTAGAATTAGAATTCTACTACTATTAGAATAATAGAATTCATCTATGTGTATTCTATCTATCTAATCTAATACATCTATGTGTATTTGTTTACTCTTTAAGTTAGATTTCGAATTATTTACTATTAAATAATTGTTGAATTGTCAAATTGTTCTTGTTAATAGCATAATTTTATTAAGTAATTATTTCCGTCCTAAAAAAGTACCTCAATTTTAGAGTTAATCTCAAATATGATGATTTTTGAGATATTACTTTTCAAGCAAACCAATGATATATTAGTCCGTTTAATCATTAGATTTTAATGTAAGTGAATGAAATAGAATGTGCAATGCAGAAATTTTTAAAATTACTTTATTCATAGAAATATTCAATAATGATATTTTTAAGGGTAGCCAATTCTCAAACATAATGCACTTGCAAAATTATGAATTTGTTTCTTGTTGTTCATAACCTATATTTTCTTTTATTCTCAAGAAAGCGTGTGGGGGTGTGCATTGCGTGCAAAATGGTCATATTGTACGACGATTTGCTTTGATCTCTCTTTCATTCACCGTCGTGAAGAATTTATAGGAAACAATTGTCGATTGGCTGTTATTTAATGCGGTAGTATAACGTAACGAAACACCTAGGTAGTTTTGCAACGAAATGGTAGAAATGGAATATGGCCTAGCACGAATGTAACCTTATATTCGAAGGATATCGAATGAAGTTGTATGTAGATGTGTTGTTTTTTTCCATGCCGGAACACGACATTTTGAAACATATAGGTAGAAACTGCAGTCCGTTTGATCTCTTAATCCATAGTTAATTGTTCCATGATTGAATTTTGTTGCCCCGTTTCACCTGTTTTATCTTTTCTTTCTTTTACGAGCGTGCAATCGATACGAACAATATTCTACGTTTTAATGCTGATCTAATTAACCTATCGATATAAAAATCTTTTTTATCCCAAATACAAATAAATAGTATGCATCATAAGGATCGTAAAGATTTTCTTTTCTTTATGTCACCGCGATTTTGTTATTTAAGGTATTTCCTAAGTCCTCAATCAAGATATAAATAAATGAAAAAGTTAAAAAAAATAAAATTATCGTCATTTCTTCGTATACATTTTTATGCAAAATAAATACTTGCGACTAACATTCGACAAGATGCACTGTGTTACCGTTTTACGAGGCACATTTCTTGATATTTTTTGGCGCTTCATTGACGTCACCGCAAAGAAATATATTTTCGAAATAGAAAATATCTTGTTACAAATGAATCGATTATGATGCAATAAAGGTGATTGTTTCATCTTGTTTTGTAGATGAAATATCGGATAGTTAATTGATAGATATTTATAGAGGCATGTAGTTCGCCTTGAACGGGTTCTGGACCTTTCTTTCAAAAATATTGTCCAACAAAAAATTTAAAAAGGAATAAAAAAAACAAAGTCTATGCATAATATTCACAAAGAAAAATTCAATATCCAGAGATAACAGATAAATATCCCCTTAGCTATAATAGAATTTAAATCCTTTTAAGATATATCTTTTTCTTCCTCAAGACGCGTTAAGTATTAAGAAAAATAAAAGAATCATTTATTTCGGCTACAGGATAAAATAGATCTACGACTGTCGTGAAAAACGTAAAACCTGCGACAACATTCTTTTTCCCCTTGAAAATTCATTCCACATGCTGGAAATCAAACTCAACTATCGTTGCTGATTGCATCAGCATTTTCCACTTTCGTTTTTCCATAAACTGCAACCATGTGTAGTGTAGGCTTCGCGAAATCTTATCATACTAGGACAGATTGGTAAGTAATACTATTAGAAAGACTATATATAAAGGAAAAAAGGGAATCATTAAAATCACGTAATTGTTACTTGCATTATCCGTTACTATACAAATAATTGGATAGCGTTGTTGTAATCTTAAGCGTTATTCCTTTATATCTACCTAGTTTTACTGCGGTTATGATCATGGTTGCGTGTAGAAATGATTTCAAAGTAATATTTATTTGATAAAACGTTTTGCTCAGATACATTAATTTTCGTAACGAAATTATGAAAAGATAGAATTACGCTTCTTTGTGCTCTCGAGAAAAAGCTTCTTACGTGCATTTCCGGTGAGAAGAACATCATCTACTGCTTACGCGAGGTTGATTTATTAAATTTCTATAAACTTATAACTTATAATACTTGACAGGGTTTGAATTAAAGGTAATCAAAAAATTGTATTTTCTTCACGTTGTACGTGAAAAATAGTTCGAAGGGAAACAAGCATGGTTTAACATGTAGTCGTGTATGTGTTGTGCTAGATATCGCGATTTTCAAGGTTTGAGTAATAAAATCGATGGATGTTGATCTTGACGTTTACGAGTTATAAAATTCTGTATTAAAAGAACGTTCGAAAACTCGTTTGAATTTCAGTTATAACCAACAGTAATCTTTTAGGGAATTTATTTTGGTGATTTTTTCTCACTACTTTCCTTCGTTTCATCTGTTTTCGTTTCCTGCGTAGACTTTCCTTCTTCCTTCTTATCGTCCTTTGATTCTTTCACTTTTCCCTTTTTCTTTGGTTTTTTAGTCATTTTGGGTTTATCGATAGGAGGAACTACTTTCGATTTTCTACGAATTACCTTTAATAACAATTATACAAAGGCGTTTTTATAGGTGTAATAATTGATATCGTGTAAAGGTATTTTTCATTAAATGGATGAAAAATTTAATAACATGGTTATTATGTTATATTTTCTTTTACCATGCGTTGCAATAACTGTTTAGTTGTTATCTTTGTTCTGCACCTTTTGTCCCATATTTCCTTTTCTTGCCACCAGATTCGCTGATATTCATTCGTTAACAATTGTTCTATACAAGGACGTTTTTCTCTGCAATATTACAGAAAATATGCCTTGATTATTTATTAAAGTATTAAGAGCGTCCCAATTTAATAAGGAATTTAATAACTGATCAATTACTAATAATCATTAAATTAAATTTCAATTTAATTGAATAACGTACTTTTCGTAAGACGGGGTAAATACTTTAGACGATGTGAATTGGGAAGAAACTATATTATCTGGAATTTTGCAAGGAATCACGGGTGACCACGTCTTCACCTTTGTATCTCCAAACATACTCATTATTCCGAGATAAAAAATTTGATTTTCAAGTTTAAACCTGATGATAATACAAACTTCTTTCCATTAACCTTTGAATAAATAATTAAAAACGAAACGCGATGAAACGACAAACTGTTGAAAAAAAATTATGTGAAACAAACGAATGTTGCACAAATATGAAAAACTTGAGCTGGAAGTTAAAATATCATCGAACTAAAATATCGATACTACGATAGAGGTGAATTTTACCGCAGACTTTATAATGTTTAATTTTTCCCTGTAGTTCAATATGTATTTATCCGTGGAAGAAATAAAATTGACAAGCAAAAAATATTTCAATATTTGTAGAAACTTTTTCTATTATCTATTATTTATATATTTCTATTATGTATTGTATAAAAGATTTTTTATGACGCACGATGATATTTTTATTGCGACCATACTAATCGCAGAGGTCCCAAAATTATTTAAATAGTCGATTATTAATCATGTTAATAAGCCTCATATACTTTTTTTAGTGGCATCGCCTACTATATAATGTACTAATTTTTTATTAATTGTATGTTTGCAATAAACGTTTTATAATTTTCACATATATTTCCAGATTAATTTCAAATCCTATCGCTATAATTGATAGCGACAATGTCAATGAAATGTCGAAATGTTTTTTATAATACATATAATATGTTCATAGAAATTTTCTATACTAACTATTCACATATTTTTGTGAGTCACTCACACACTGTACGTAATGAAAATAATCTTCTTTTTATTATCTTCTAATTACATAATTATAGAAATTTTTGTATTATAGTTAAGGGATAATCCGATTAACGGCATCAAATTATAACGAATGTTACTCTTATCGAATGTTATGAGTGCAATGAGTTTTATCAGAAGATAACTTATCAAGATTATTAAAACGAGTTGATATATTTTTACGGAAGAAATGAGATCGATAAATTACAGTACGTGTCGCTACACCTTGTCACGTGCCACGTACAATTAGAATGTCACAGATTTCAATAAGAATAACAGTATGAGGGAACATTACGATAAATTAGAATTTCAACGATTCAATGTGAATATCAACGGACAAGGCTAATAATGGGTGAAACGGGAACCGATATAATATTGTGTTTACTCGATAATCAACCTGGAAAACGTTTCTGACTCGTGCTAATAAGTTCAGCATTAGCATCAAGCGAACATGTGTCCCACAAACCTTAACTACACAGGTTTGAATTGCAATTATCGACCTGTATAAAGTAGAGAGTCATTTGTTTCTCTATCGAGTTAATTAATATGTGTCGTGTCTAAATATTTCTTTATAGAGTAGACAGGATATTTCAACGACTGAATTAATATTTTAGTATTTTAGAAATAGTATTTCAGTGTTAATTTTTGCGTACGATTCTTTCTATTTCGATTGCGAGTAATTATGATAGGGCCTATCGAACGTGTAGAGAGTTGACTTCTTCTGAGATCACAGCAACCAAATTATATCTACAGTAACCTAATTAAATATATGCGTAATCCTAAGGTTTTACGTGCAACATACATTTCTTTTTGTAGCACCGAAATTTTTTAGCTTCAATGGTACTAATTAAAACTGATCAATTGGATAATCGTCCAATGATTGTATCAAAATTTTAATTCAAAAAGGGAACTGATGATAAGACGATTCGTGGTTTGGTCGATTCCTTTCTCACCGATGGAAAACATAAAAGAAAGCGGACGTTGTCCTATTCTCTTAATTATCACGACCGTGATAAGGTATTTTCTAAAACAAACGCGAATTGCGGAGTATGACGTTGTCGCTTTCACTCTAAATCCGTCGCCCTACGCATCTGCCAGGCGAGGATCGTAAATTTAACTAGTACGTTAACTTTATCTCCGGCCGTTTAACAATTCCTTGATATCCCAACGAACTCATCAGTATTTCTCGATGCAAAGTAGCAATCAAATCTTATCTGAAATAGAATCGTTCTCAACGAAACACGAATGAATAGATTCCCACTTTCTTTTATGGATAAAATGTCAAGAAATTACATCGACAGATGTAGACAGATAAAATTACCGTTAAAAGCGTTTTAGTGTCGAAAATAATAGTTACTGTTCTGAATTTATAACTTTTTAAATTGCACGTTGGTCTCATATAAAACTATGACTATGTGTAATTTGCATCATTATTTAACATTTATCCCTCTATTGGTATTTTGCTTTTCGGGAACCTCGAACGACACTCGACTGTCCAAAATTCTGAAGGAAATTAAAATACGTTTGGATGTCTACAATAGTTCAGTATTACAATAGATATTTAAGAAAAGGTTTAAGAAACTTTACTCTTGCAATTATTTTCTTATATAACAAGAAGACGAAGTTTTAGGGATTTATACGCGTGAGCTGAAACTCAAAATAAACTCATGCTTTCTAAACGAACTTTTAAAAATTATATTTATTTAAGGTATACGAGTCTCAGAAATTGTTATGTACATACAATAAGATCTTCTTATTGTTCAGAATCCAGCTCGTATCTTCTTGTCGCACTTGTCTTATTGTAAGCAATAGACATATGTCAGTGCATAGTATTTTAAAAAGTAAAGGCGAGTGTGTAATTTATTTATTTATATGGAAGTTATCTAAATAAATGAAATTTATATATATGAAACACGTTGCTGTAAAGGATTTCATAAAAGATTTCGGTGTGACATCACAGAGGAATTAATTTCCTACAACATGTTAAGATATCTCTTTTTCGATTATTCGTTTAAAAAAAAATATATAATCGAACTCGGAGAATAAAATATCTCAGCAGATAAATTACAATCAGCCAAATGAAATATTTCAGCGAGAGAGCAAGGTTATACAATTAGTACAACGATGTCATTTCATCTAATCATCAATTCGAAAATTCGAATGTCCACGTTGGTGGTCGGTGGCTTGTGGTAGCACGATGGGAAACGCAAGTATACCTATACTTCAAGGAGGGAGTAGAGCACCGATATGGGAGGAGTTCCTTCGAGTTCTCTCTCCGTTGAGAGACTGCAAGGAGCAGAGGTGGCCTCTGCTCACCTGAGGATTTCAGGTGGCAGTCGCCCTGCTGAGTTGTTCAGCGACGGGTATCTCGTAAACACTCTGTGATCCACAGAATTGCCGCGAGTTCTCAGTTGAGTTCTCGTTCCATTCTGCATAACAATTTTATCATGCCGGATTCTTGCGTTCGTTCTAATAAGTACGATACTGAATCATTCGAGGTACACGCGTTTTTCACGGTTAGTTTCACCTATTATCGATGATTTCCACTTGATAGCTTCTAACTCTTTTGGAAGCATTATTTGTCCACTTCCTTTCGAAGCACATCATTGTCTAGCAGCAAAATAATTCGTTGATATTTCTATTTTGAACGTTCCACCGTAACGATTATCTAGTCGGACTATAAGGAATCATTTAGGGGAGATATTAAGAAAATATTGGAAATGATCGATCGAGTAATTCGTTCGATAATTCACTTAATTCGCTAACCGTAGCTGTTGAAATTCGGACGTAAAAAAATTAGATGCGGATACGAAACACGATGTTTATATCGAGTCAAAAGAAAGTGAACCACTTCGAGAAAGAGTGATTTATCACGCGACAGAGAATTATATCTTATATTCGATTGAGAAGTCTGTTCATACAATCTTAATAAGGTAATTCGTGTTCAGCAACGCGCGTTGATTAGGTTTTACACTTTAACGGACTCGCCAAACCTCTTTCGATTGTCGAAATGTCAGATTGGCACGCATCTTTGTGCACGTTGAAGTTCAAACGAATGTCCGTCGTTTATATCTTATCGTTGGTGTAAAATTATGGTTGAATTGAACAAAGTGGCTAATAAAATTAAATAAACTAAAAAGTAACGTGTTTTTAGTGCGAAGCCGGTGAAGTGCGGGAAATAATAAATCGTTGACTAAATCGACAAATATGTTTCAATGTGCAACAAAATCGTAATAACCTTGAGACAAGTGTGTATAATAAATTTTCAAACATCGGCAAACTATTGTATCCTGAATAAAATAGTGCAGCGAGAAATAAACAAAAAAAAAAAACGAGATTGTATTGTGTGCAAAAAAACTCTGGGCGAAATTTACGAGTTAATGGAGTATTTCACAAAGTCCTCGTAAAAATCGATTTATTTTTGCAATGATACCGTAATAAACGATGATATCGTGAACATGGATCAAAGGACGTCGAGGTATTGGTTGATACGCACAAATTTTTATTGCAACAATGAAAAAGCTTGTATCCGTAATAATTAATTCGACATTTATACAAATTCGTATTTTTATGAACATAATTAAAGGAAGAAAATGTAGAATGTGATTTGTTTCATCTTTTAAGTACCAGGTGAAAGCTACAGATTCAAAACACGATAAGTTTTTTATAGGAGAGCAATTTTAAAATTCAATATTTTGTCAGCCAATAAGACATCAAAAGTACCTTTACATTTGGTTAAAAACATTTAATTTAAGAAGTAATTCGTAAATTATAACTGATATATCGTTGTTCAAAATTATTCTCTGTCAGCTTTTTTAACCCTGCCTTTTTTCTTAGCCATTTTCAATTCAATTGTATTTTTCTGATATTAGAAAATATTTAAGTGCAAAAGAAATTGTTATTGACGCATATGTTCCCTCGTTTCAATCTTAAGACAAACATTTTTTTAAAACATGCAAGATCCTGTTTTGTCCCTTAAAACGAAAAATTCAACGATTGCAAAAGGATTAACAGATGTAACAAAGAAACGTTAATAATCATTTCCTGTTCTTTATCAAAAGACAAGGTGTCGTGTTATACTAATCTGAGTTATGTTTCGGGTGTAGTAGGACATTCGTTTTAACTTATCTCTCTATCGTTAAAAATTTGCATTATCCATGTATCTACCAGAAAATCGTGTAGTATGTCAAAACTATTTCGCCGTATCTAACGAGTAAAACGCAGACCGTTATTTCGATAAGAAAATCAGCAATAATTTCTCAGGTTATTATCGAATATCGAAGTTTATTAACATACTAATGTATCATTTATGAATGATTGATTTTTCGAATTTTTTAGGTCGTTCAAATATGTAGATGATTTACCATGAAACTGAACGATTTTAATCAGTACAGTGAAATCTAGCCATCTCAAAACATTTGATATTTATTGCATTTGATAGTAATATTTGCAAAGAATGAAGATGAATTGCTCTGTATCTATGTTATTCTCAAAAGTTCTGTATCGCGTATGCAAAATATGTATATTTCCCATAAATTCGAAATTACAAAATCGTATTTCCACAAAGTGTATTCGATAGATTTTTTCAATTTTCTGGATTAAACAAACGTGAAAGCGGTATCTCCGCTTGCCAAAGGTACCGATATGAACCGGCACTGTTATCGCGATAATAATTAAACAAAATATCAAGGCTAACGGATCATTCTTCTAAATCACTCGGCAATGACAAGCAACTCGAATCGTCTATAAATCTGTCTCTCGATACCGTTCATTTGACAGGCGAGCATTTGTTTATTCCTATGCGATGGCGCAAACGCAGCAGTTGGCTGGATATTAAAACGAGAATCCAAAACTAAAGTAATCCAAAGGTTAAAAAATTTAACAATTTGAAAGTTAAGAGTCTTAGGTTCCCAGAGTCTGCAAGTCCAGGAATTTATATCTATAAATGTAAAAATCTGAGAATCTAAAAATCGTCAGATTCATAACATAAGGACCCGCGAGCCCAAAAATTGTAATACTCAAAAGTTTGAAAATGCAGTCTAAAAATTCGATGATTCTTCGATGCAAAAGTCCCCAGAATATTAACACGCGAAAGTTTCAAAATTCAACAAGTCTATGAACTTAAGAGTCTACAAATTTCTAGCCTCGATAGTTCAGTGATTGAAAAACCCAAGAATAAAAAGGTGCAAAAATTCGGATGTTCAAAAATTTAAGACAACTTCAAAACGCACGAATTTCATTCTCTTCGTTAACTGAAAAGAAATCAATATTTTCATACTACGAGTTAGCAGTAAATAGATAAGAGTTGTTCTTAACACTGAGCTGTTTATATGATGGATGTAAGTAGCACGTTCATCTTAATGTTACGATATTAATGGTACAAGCGTATTTTTATTTACAATCGATAAACGCGTTCAAAATGGTTGCAGCGGTACTGGAATCGCAAGCAGCTCGAGCAACTTCGTTCAATCACACGTATGACAATGACAAGCCGTTCAACGTGCTGCACGCTTCGCTCGGGGTGTTATCTTATATAGGGTATCAATTCCATAGCCACAAAGTAATTTCACAGTACAGTAGCATGAACCGTGGTCCACGCAAAACCGCTAGCTTAATAAGCTGTAATAAAGGAGCTTGTCAATTTCTGCTGTTATAATACGAGGCGATACATCGCACTTCTAAAATCACTGGACAATTTGTTTCTTTGTACGTGGATAACAGCTTTTAGACGAGTGACATATTTATTGTCATCTGTGATATGTACAGGATCTGCCAAAGATAGATGTGCATATTTTTAAGATCCATTTCTTTGTTAAACGATATAATAAATCTTGAAATTGAAGTTCTTGTTTCAGATATATACTTGGATCTTAAAATACTTCCTTTTGTTAGATATCGAATTAAATGGAATGTATTTTCAATTTTACTTTCCTATGTTAAAAATAAAATTGGACGGGAGATGCCGATGTTCTTGAATTTCTCGTCTTTAAATTGTATAGAATAGTTTTCGATAGGTTTCCAAAATAGAATCTAAATTCGGTAAGAGAACAATTTTCTAAAATCGATAGCGATAGATATTTTGCAGAAAGTTTCGAAGATAAGAGATCGGTCGAAAGTTCAAGAAAAAGAGGCAGACTGTTAACTCCTTAGAAAGTTCCTGTATGAAAAATGATGCACGAGTAAAAAGTTACACGGAGAAAGATAAACTTGACGAAAGCTGCTAGATAATCGAATTACTTCGGAAGCTTCATCTGCAAGTTTTAGAATTCTTCTGTTTCTCTTGTAGCTACGCTGGCTACGTTGGACATCGATGGTTGGAATTGTCTCTATGATAATTCATTTCTATTTATAACGAAACACCGAGGGACTCTGATAAGCTAGCGCCGATCCGTTTTCATCATGTGGACACGTGTTTTATGGAAATCAGTGTACTTGAATGCAACACGCACGTATAAATCCGACGAAATGAAATCGGGCCTTGACTGATGTGTATAACTATTTAAACGAAGGACATATTTGGCAAATAAAGCGTGATATTATGAAGAGAAGTTGAAACACGTGGTGATTCTTCGAACTGGTTTATAGCGACTGAAGAGTACTGCAAATAGTGTGTCATCGCTATCAAGTTGGAGCATGATGGGAGAGGTGATCAGGGTTTCTGGGAGGGCACCGGATGTCGGGGAATTCCTCAAGGAGGCGATGCTGTCCCAAAGGTTCGCCGATGTAGCTCTCTGTTGTACTGGCGGACAAAGATTTCTGGCGCATCGTTTGGTTCTCTCTGCGGCCAGCCCTTATTTGCAGGTTGGTGCTCTGTTTTTTATCCTTTGCAAATTTACCAGGTAAATGGAATGGTTACTTTTACGCAAAATGGACATTTATAACGATGGCAGAAAAAAATTAAACTAAGTATTAAATTAAGTATTTGTGTGCATCGGTTTACTTTTATACAATGAGTTACAAAAGAATATTTATACTCTCGCAATTGTTAAATTTCAATAATAAAATGTTTTCATCTTACGACTTACTGTATAGATGAGAAAATCCACCGATCGAAACACGCAAAAGTGTAACGTCCTATTTTAAATTATTTAATTTCGACCTTTAACGAGTCGTTTTTTAATTTGCAATCGTTAAATACCGCAAAATATCGCGAATCTCAGTTGTTTGGGACCTTAAGTCAGGGACTTGGACGTTAATTTAGTTTGATGATTTAAAATGATCATTTTAAAATTTCGTAAATCTATGAAAAATTAAGAGGAGAGAATGAATATTACTTTCTTTATTATTGCCAATTTGAAAAAAATTACGATTAAGTTTTCGTCTCGCACTGGTTTATTAATTAAAATACTTGGTCGTGTATGCCTTTATTTTGGGCATACGTATGAAATACAGGATAAAAATAGAAAATCTATTCAGGCCTTGTTTTATAAAAGTTTTTGTTTCACGATAATTTGATGCTAATAAGCGACTACATAGTAGCACCATCTAGTCACATTAAATTCATCCGTAATAAGAAACATCAATCATTCGTATACGTGTGTACAATCGTGTGCCAACCGTTAAAAAACGAAGAAAGAAACGCGTATACGTAATACTACCGATCGAAGAAAATATGACATATGACTTCCTGTTGTCCGTGCATCAAACAGTGAAAATATCATTCCAAATATGTCGTTACAACCGAGTACGTATTTACAATGTAACTAATAGAAGCAAATCGACCATAACGTGAGTTAATTTCTGTTTAAAGATATTTAAGAAACGTGCCAATCATTAATCATAATACATCCCAATTCGATAATAATAAACGAGTAGATACGAATAGAGGATAGTGAATGAAGGTAAATAGCGAAAGCGAATTAAAATTAATTTTTTCCCACCATCTTATCAATTAAAAAATTTCTTTTCATTTGATTAATAATGATTTGACTTCTACTGTCACTACCATTCATTTAAACGCTTCAAATGGTCTAATATTCGAAAGACAGAATTTAAGGCATTTGCGTTTAACCATCGTTAAAATTACAGAGTACGAGATCAGCGATTAGTTGACGAGATTATCGATGCAACAAAACGTGTAGAACGCAATAAACTAGATTGCGGATGACATTAAAAAGCATATCACATTTATTCTCGTAAAACGTGTAGAATCGATAGTGAGTTTTTAGTGTGCTGCATATTATTTCCGTTACAATTTGTATTCCACGAAATACGACAAATACACCACGCTTTTTAATAATCTTTTAATTATATAACAACTTTCTACTTAAGTTTTATTTCTTTTATTGCATTTTACGAAATTGTGCATTTGCGTAGACATCCTCGTTCTATTGATAACATATGTTTTTCACAGTAGAGAGGAGCCGACAATTAGCCGATAGAAATGCTAGAAAATAGAAAACGAGTGTTGCCAGGTGTTTTATCAAAAAGATACAGATTGATTATAAACCAGTTCGTCCGAATGCGATTCCATTATTACTGTATGTGTACGTATTTTTGCAACGACTGAAGAATAATTAATAAAACGATATCTAAACACGGTACAGGCGACCAGAAAATCTATAGAACGCTTATTAATCAAACGTTAAGCAGAAGATAATTAACAAGCATTTGGATGTTAACAAGACCAGATAAAACAATTGAATTACGACGGGATAAAATCGATTTATTTGTACGTCATAAAGATGAAGATTACAGTTCCTATCGTATTAATTTAACGAGCACGCATTAAAATAATTGCCTCGATAAGTGGCGATTCGAAACATAGATAGAAACTAATTTCCGTGGTGGAAAAGCTAATCCATCTATCACTTTTCGTATTACCGCGATATTAAGTGATTTTAATATAGTAAAATCGAGTTGAAATTGAAGGATGGATGATATCGCGCTATTAAATTTTAATACCAATGTATACCAACGCTTCTGGGCATAATTAAATCAATATATTAGCTTATTATAAATTGCTATCCTTTTCTTTAAAGTTTAAATTATATTTAATAAATCTTCAATGACAGATTTATTTCATTTCCTATAATAATACAAGAAGTGTTACAGAAATCTCGATCGCTTCGTTTTTCTTTCTCAATATCTTGTATTTCATCGAACTTTAATCTATCTATGTCACGTTACATAATCCCCATAGCTCTATTCCACATGTTTGTAAAGTTTCTCCTCGTCGACGGAGGTACAATTTTCTGGTAATCGTTTTCAGTCCGATTGCTCGCCGGTAAACGCCAGAGGACGTGCCTTAAAAATTACATCTTGCAAATCTCGACTGTGAAAGGTTCCCGACGCACGCGCGATACCATTTCGTCTCGTTTTTCTTTTCTTTTATTTCATTTTCTTTTTCTTTTCTCTTCGACGTAAAAACACGCCCTCGTGATAACGAATATCGTTGTCTGGACGCCGCTAATTTCGAATTTCACGTTTAACCGGTCGATAATGAATACTATTTACGGAATCTGTTTTCTTCCATTACCATCTTTGTCGTCCGACTGATTGCCATATTACACACCTTGTTACGACTTCTGTTACGTCGATGACAAACCTTAGATAATTAAACATTTCGTTTTACACTAGATTTGAAGTTTTCTCCACGCCGCTATGGACACCGTTCAATGTCACGCTTCCTGACTCGATCCATTTCCAGACAGGCAACGCCAAAATCTGTTGGAACGTGTTTCACGTTTGAAATAATTGACCAGACGGTATGGGAACGTGGCGGGATTGGTGACAGTTTAGATGGAATCTAATGCACAGCTGCATGGACAGCAAGTTATTTCGCAATCAACAACGAGGAAAACGATGTTACTTAATTTATAAAAGACTACACGATTATGTATCTCTTATCGTATTTTCATCAAGATGGATGTTAAAAAAAAAAAAAGAAAACGAGAATAATTCTGTCGTTAACGTTTGACATTAATATTAGAAATTTTGATATGAAATAAGCGAAGTACTCGTTTGATTTAAGAAGCTTGTTTCAATCGTGAAGAACCTTTATTTGAAACTACGAGTAATTAGTACTCATAATTTCCATCAGTTAATTGCAGTGTAACGTTTTGAGGTACGTCTTGAAAGAAATAGCTCGATGACATTTATAGGCGTGCGCTCATCTTGAAAATACGGCTCGATATTCGTGGGTCAGCGCACCCTAATGATTTCATTTACCGTTTCGGTCTCCTGAAAAGAGCACGAGAGAGCTTCTAGCACGTAGGACGCACTGTATGCGTTATGCGAGTTGATGCATGCTAAACGCCGTCGCTTGATCCTCCAGATAGAAGCTTACAGGACCATTAAAATACTTGCACGCAGCTATTTTATAGCAGTTGATTCACTATATTCCCAAGATAGTACAACGTTCTCGCCTCTAGGGTGGATTGTCATAAACAACTTTTACGTACACGTGTGTGTTTTCGCTTGAAAAGAATGACGATGCCTCGTGTACGTAGCATACCGCTCTAATTTTATGTACAATCTTTTGTGAATATTAGATGAACTTGATCTTTTCGTAACTATGACCTACGATAAATATATACACCTTATACACGAATTGAGATCACTAGACTCGTTGTTCAAATTTATACCACATACATATGCAACTGTTAAGAGGTCCATTTCTAAGATTTCAAAATTTCCTTTTGGAATATACACTTATTTAATTATTTATTTTGAGACTATTATGTTCATTTTACCCTTCTTTCTTCTTCAGTCTCATTCTTTCTATTCTTTCTTCCTTTTACGTTTCTACTTCACCTTTACTCTCTCCTTAAAAGATGTAAAAATTTCTTATGTTCACAGAAGCACAATGTGTATTTACGCTTCTTCACTAGAAATATTTCTTACAATATAATATTCACGTCTAACAAAGTATCGGGGTATTTCTTCTCTATCAATTTGTCAACGGCGAAATTCGTGAATATATATTCTAGCAAATTCAAATTGATTTACACTGCTCC
This sequence comes from Bombus vosnesenskii, assembly GCF_011952255.1. NCBI lineage: Eukaryota > Metazoa > Arthropoda > Insecta > Hymenoptera > Apidae > Bombus > Bombus vosnesenskii. Next base: position 838,556 of record NW_022883055.1, read on the forward strand.
CATTAGAGAAGAAGGACAAGAAGTTACAAATTTTTATCCAAGCACGTAGTCGCATAGATATGTTCTTAATCACATCATATTTTAAATAAAGAACAGCTGTAGTTTTCATGAAATTTATCTTTTTTCGCAAAGATATATAAACACAAATACTTGCTTGAAAATCAATGAAAGGTAAAGAAATAATTGGAGATAAATAATATAGCTGTCTTAGATTCGACAAATCGACTTGCTTGTAATTCGTCAGGCGTGAATTAGTAATTGATTTTTCAATCGTCGAAAATATCGATGCGTTAGAACGCGTGAGTTTATCTTCAATTGGGGCCGAAAATTTAAAATTAAAATCAGATGGCCGTGCCAGGTGGTCGCTTAACGTCCCGTACAACTAATGGCGTTTGTGCAAAGCATCTTAACGGTATATATTGTAATACGTGACATGAATTCGTGACAAAACGTTCTTCTATTAGAGTAGCATGTGTCCAAGTATACATTTCGATTTTTATGTAAATTACCGCCTATCCGTTTGATAAAACGATGCTAAACGACTATACGGGTTTTGTATAAAAATAGATGTCACACACTGACAGGAGAATACTTGCTGCGTCGAATATCTAAATCACCATTCCCTAAAGATATGCTCGTATTTCTAGGTTTTCGTATTTGTTTGTATGTAATCGTCCGTTACACCATTTTCTACCGAAGAGGTGCTTTCTAAAAAGAACAAACATTCGCTGCGGAATTCCGTAAAACTCGAGTGATTAAGTAACAAACTGAAAGTAAAACAATTTAATTTCTTATTAGGTATATAAAAATAGTTCGTAAATATTATTATGTAAAATTGTGATTGATTTCTAATCGTAACGACCGCGATGCGACGACGCGACGTCGGCAATTAGGTACTTTATAATAAATCTTGCCTCGATTTTCAGGTCTCATATTTTTTATGTACTATGCTAATATAAAACTGCATTCAGTACAATAATTTATCATAGAAGAGCACTTAAGATTAAGCGCGGATAATAAAATGATCCAGAAACTGCACTTTGCTACATGTAGCAAATATACTTTCAACTGGTTAACTCGACGACTATTAAGATGAATATACGAGATTATGTTATTACATTCTCCCGGCCTTACTCGGATCATTTTTTAATAACAAAGTCATCGATCTGAATTTGATCTGAAATTCCGCGCTGTTTTCGACGCTTCTCTTTTAAAGGAGAACGTAATCGTACGTGTTCTACGTGTGTATCGTACGTATCTCGACTCTATTTGAGATTCAAATTACTTGTTTTTGGGCTCGGGAATATTTATCGCAAATCACTACTGTTTAAAATCTAAATTATTCTATAGCTTTTTAAACTTTAATATATTAGATTGTCCGAGAAGTGGCTTTCTTTTACAGACACGTGTTTTGCAACAACGCATCTTTATATAAACATCAAACCTAATCTGTCGAACGTTGTGATCTTTATTTCGATAGAACAAAAAAGGGATCATACGTAATTCGATAAAATAATATAAAACGGAAAATGTTGTGCACCCATTATTTCCTTATAAAACGAAAGAAACTTTTCGGACGACCTAATATTACGAACAGACGTTAAAATATTTCAATTCTTTCATTTAGTAAAAGATACTATTATTTTTCATTACCGTTTTGTAGATACTTTTTATACTATCGAAATAATATTGAATCTGTCGTATTATTATTGTAGTGTATTAACAAAAAGTTAAGTATAGCAAACGATACATAATATCCATATTTATCTACGGGATTTTGTTAGAAATTTCCGAACATTTATGAGTTTATGCAATAATGTGTTCTAATATTTAAAATGATTCAGATTTATCTATTAGAATTTCCCTTGATTTCGCCTGTACCATGAAGTTAAATTCACGGTATTACTGTATAAACTACAAGCACTGTCAAGATTTCTTATCACAATAGTATTACGAATAGGTTCAATTTCCTTTCTAATGTTGCACACTTATTAGTAAAATAAACGTGGTTGGTACTTTGCTATGTTCAAAGAGTATTCTTAATTGTTTCTAGTAATAATTATCCACAAATCAAACATCTCAGACCCACACGGTTGGAAACGCTAATCTTGAAGATTCTTCTTCTTCTTCTACTTCTCCTCGAAGATACATATCTCTATCTGTATATCGTGCTTGAAACATTGTTACAATATAGATAACGTAACGATAAGGTTTATGATTGTGCATTTCATTAAATCGCCTACACAGCAACCTCGGTTTGTTATACACGAAAGAAAGTATCTGATCTGAACGTGACAAGTCTATAACGTGTAAGTACTTAAGTACCAAGTACTAATCCTCGGTAATTATTTAGAAAGCTGCCGCCATTGATGATTCCTTAATAAATACGTTGTTGGCTGCGTGATTCTACACAGCTTTTCCTATACATGTAACCGCCGCTCGGTCTTAGTTTCCGAGATATTTGCAAAAGACCGTCGGTACCATTACAATGAATTCTGCCTATAATTGCGCGTGCGTGACCATAGTATACCTTAACATTGATTGTCGGCCAGATAAAATAACCTTAACACGAACGGTTGACCTAAACCTAATTTTTTTCTTCTGTTTATATTTTAGCCCATATTAACGCACAACGCTGTCACGTACAATTATTGGCAGAATTTGCTATAGTGGTAGCGACAGTTTTTTACAAATATGTCGAAGACTAAAATAGTTCGGCGATAATACTATCGATTTCTATAGCATATTAAAAAGTCATCGAAATACAAAAAGATTGCAGCTTTCTAAGTAATTACCTTATTCTGTACGGTGAACAGACAGAGAATCTCATCGAAAGAGCTGGTTTAATCTAATCGAAAGTGGAGCAATGTCATGAATAAAATCTACATTCCTGGATCTGTTGATATCCAGTTAATTTCCACTAATTACCGTATCTGATCGTATCGTTAGCGTAGCGTTCGAAACGTTAGAAATGCAGCGAAATTGGTGACTAGATCAAATACACTTACGGTTAACAAAGACGAGTAACACGTACCTGTTTCTCTTATATTTGCTATATTATATGAGCCGTTTAATGCAGAAGTGATGTAGGCAAAAAATGTTAAGTCCTATTAAACTGGACAATGAGGAATAAAGTAAGAATTCTGTAAAGGATCGAGTGGGTAATTTTCACTTATTTTGCTATCAATCGAGAAACTAACGAAGATACTCCTGTACCGCATAAAGCGGAATGCAAGTTGCGTTTTCGAGATGTGCTGTTAAGCCAAATAGACAAAAAATTTTTTATTGTATGAAATCTTGGAAGTATCTCGTTATTACTTTCGTTCGTTTTATTTAATAGGATTTTTATAGCAATTTATATACCGAAGTAAAATCTTACCGCATTTCTTGAAACGTTTCTACAAAATAGTTAGATCTATGGATGATTTACTATTTACAGTGATAAAAATAATTTTGACGAACACGTATTATTCTAATTATTTAGAGGAATTTTTCGAGTTGAACAAAAGTCTAATTTTGTATTACAACGAATCCATAGTTTCGTTCTCCTGAAAAACAGCAACACTTTTCTAAATCATAATTCATTACACATACAAATAATAAGAAAATTCCATACACTGTATTATTTTTCACATACTCTTATATACCCCTATAAAATAGAGAATAAATATTACAGAAAACGTTAAAAAGTGAGTTGGACTTATAACTCTATCCGGCAATATGTCATTGTCACAAAAATCTTCTCTGGTAGTCCTCGTTTTAATAGTTCTTATTTATAGCAAGTCGGAGGAAACGTGTTAGCTCGTCGTTTTAATTGCGACGCAGATTAATGGAACAATTATTTTTAAAATATTCGTGGAATTCCCAGGTGTTTCGCTCGTATTATTCAGACAAAAACGAATTAGTCAGCGACAGAATCGAATAATAACAAAAAAAAGAAGAGGATGAAAGGAGAACAGGATCACGGGTTAGTCAATTTTGTATCCGTTTGAAAATTGTGGGATTCCTTGGAGTACGAAATCGATCGTCGATCTTTCTCCATCCGTGTGCTTGTCCCTTCGTCGTTCGAGCCGACGCATCGACTGGTTACGCATCAAAGAAAAGTCTGCCGCGGTTCTCTAATGACTGCCATTACTTACGTCGTGTTATCGTTCGCAGTTCTATCTTGATAGAAAATTGGTGTAATAATTATGCGTCTCGTGGTACGTTCAAAGAAAGCTGTTGATATCTGGTGATTTATCTCTTAAAGTTATTCTACCGTGAAGAACGGGTGTTAAAGGCCCTGGGAAGTTTACGTTAATTTTTCTTACTACAAATTGCTGCAATATTTGCCAATGAACCTATTTCTGATGCTATATTTATATCCGAATAAAATATCTCACGATGCAATTTCGTTTATACATTCGGCAATAGATAGATAGATATACTTTTTCCCCCTTTTTTCGTGAGTTTTAACATCGTATCAATTACTGTACATAAGTATGGCCGTAGAACTTTTTATGTAGCAGTAAACCTTTAATACAGGATAGAAAATATCTGATACAATCAATCTCAATTACTTTTGTTATTAGAAGAGCAATTAAAGTTTCTTGTTTTGCATGTTGCTTTCTTAATATGTATTTAATGAAGCATTTAATGTGATATGTGTATACGACCATGAGTTACCTACGTTTAGTTTAACCAGTTATTTCAGCCATTGATTTTTATGAATTCTAAAATATCTGTAATACGTATCTTATAGAAAATATGTTGTACATTCATTCGCATTGTAATATGCGTTTTCTTATATAAATTGAGCCATTCTCGCTAAATAAACGGAAAGAAAATTTTTGTATTAATAAGTCAAATAACGAAATTTTTTCCTTTTCACTTAGAAAAGTAAAAATGGCATGAAAATAATATGTCTGTTTTTAAAAATGTAACATGTACTTAATAGAATTAGTTCATTCGCGTTTAAAGTTGTTTCGCGGACTGATTTTTGTTCGAATTAGTAGTTGAGATAGATATTTGCATTTTCGCATTATAAACGTCCGCACACAATTTACAACAAAATCAATAAACTGGTTTGATACTAAAATATCGGTGATGGTAATATTCAGTCGCGAACGAAAAGCTGGTGAGCGTCAATTGCATAGAATTATGCGTAAGTTTCCAGCTTAAGCCATAAATAAAACCATTTTAAATCAGTAACTGTGAAAACGTTGCAAAAAAAATCTTGTAACTCAATGAACGCAAACGCAATGAGAGTAAAAATTGTGTAATGTTTTTATCAAGCCACATGTCAGTAATTTGTTAGTAGCGCCGTTATACTGGGCACCATACGAAACTTTAGCCACGTTACATCTCTTCTATAATAGTATAAATATATTTTATCGCTCTAAATTATTACTTTTTAATATTCGATTATTCCTGTTTCAAAGTAATTTATGGAAACACCGGAAGCTCTTTAGCAACCATTGTAAACTATAGCGACTATAGTATATATGGTGAATAAATTCTATAAAGGTTAGTGTGTAAATCGCTGTATAGCGTTAGTATGTTCTCTGTTAATTCGGAATGCATGATAGTTCTGCGTTTTTTTATCCTCAAGATTTATGATCCCAGATAACGTCCACGTCGTTGAACGTTTTGCATTGCACGTAGACGTAGATCGCGATCCAGGCAAACCATTTGGAGAACTCGCGTTGATTCCATTTATGCGTCCGGTTGCATAGAAGGAAGCATAGTGGCACGTTTTAACCGTCTTGAACGAGAATATCGATACTGATTTCGCTCTCGTTTCAAGAAAACACTCGATTCGTTAGAAGAAAGACGAAGTTTCAGAGGACGGTTTTCACAGAAGTCGTATCAGTGAATGAAATTACGAGGTGAAGTTGGTATCTCGATGGAAATTCATTGAAATATCTTTAGTAACAACTAGAATCTCTTTATATGAAATTCTAATTGTAAGTATTTTAAGTTCGAAATACAGCGTTTTGAAGTAATTTCAAGCGAATTTATGTTAGATGAGAGTAGAAATTATATTTTCAAGTAACCTCATTTTTCTATGAAATTTATATCTATCTATGATCTTTATACATAATGTCTCTCAGTCTCTCTCTTTCTCTCTTTTAATGGAATTAATCCACGAGAGATTAGAATTTTAATTAACCTTTTGATAGAAAATTATTTTATTAATCACCGATCAAAGTGGAACGTGATGTTTACTGAAAAGAGCAACGATCTAGTTAAAAAGAACTTTGATCAGTGTTTCGCACTAACTATATTGAATACTTAAATGAAACTTATAATACAAATTAATTAAAATAAACTAAGAGATAAATTTAATAATTCATTGGGGTTAGGTATCGTTGTAAGATCTTAACGGTCACCTAAATTTATTCCAAATAACAAACAAGATTATTAAAACGGAATTATTAAAACTGTACAAAAATAACTAGGATACCAAATCATTCGTGACCTTTTGCCAGAGCCGAAAGAGGTCTCCGCGACGCACACGCGGAATTTAAATTCTCGATCTGGAGAACGGTGTAACGCGTCGTGTCACAGTGAACCTCGACAAGTTGGCCAGCAAAAATTTCACATTCGTTCACATTCACGTTGCCCATAAATATCTTTGGCCCTCTTTGAATAACCCAGCTCGTCGTTCTGTTTTCAGGAAGTGTTGCTGGCGCACAGTAGAACGTCGATGCATTGCGAGCCCATCACAGTGATCCTGGCCGGGGTAGAGGCACCAGAATTGGCGGCGATCCTTGGTTTCGTGTACACAGGAAGCACGACGGTACCTCGTCCTCGTCTGAATGCGTTTCTACACGCGGCCGAAGCCCTCCACATTAGACTTCCGCCGGTGCCTGTCGTGATGACCTGCACGCAGGCTGACTGCAAGCAGGAAGACATCAAGGACGTGAAGATCAGTCCAAAGTACCTCCAGTGCGACCAGTATCCGCGCTGTGACCGCTGGTGCCGTCCACGTAGGAATCAAGATGGTGATTCCGCGGGCAAGGAGGAATCCTATCCGGCGATCGAGTCCTTGCAAACCGCAAGAGAAATCAGACCGCTTCCTGAATCGATGAACTTTGCCGGATCGAGATACGGACCAAGACCAAGTAGATATTGCTCTACAACGTGGCCCGTTGCTCCTTTCCCGAGCGCGACTCAAGAAAAGACTATTCACGGTCTAGATCAACGTATGGATAAGGACAAGTTGAATCAGACAGATGTCAGCCGGTATCAACCGATCAGCGTGGTTCCTAGGATCGATAGGATTAGCGACGTAGCCAGTGCACACTCGGAAAATCCATTTGTCGGTTGCGATTCTTCGGAAAAAGCTCGTCACCAGGAATTTTGCTTTTCCAGGAGCTTGTACGATCTTCGTAGCATGCAATTGGATCCACTCGAGACGAGAATGAAAGGTGACCACGATCGTTTCCAGGCTACGAACGAAGAAGATACCTCCGGGAGAAATTTATCCACATATGGTAGCTGTTTCGAGCAAGAGAGGATTCCTGCTGATCGTCTCAGTGTAATTCGTTCTCGAATCGATCCCTGTCAGGGCAAAACCGTAGCTCTACAGTTGCCTGCAAGTAGCAGATCGTACGAAAATTTGGACGTTGGTGAAGATTTGACTTGTCGTGATCACTGTTTCGTCTGGAAATCGCCGAGAAGACAAGTGGCTAATAGAGTCATAGCCTCGCCGTGGAAGCAAACTGTCAGGCCTTACCATTTGCCTAAGTTGCAGCCGATAGTCCTTCAGCCCCACGTCGACGATGCCGTAAGTTTTTCATGCAGCCTTCCGTATGATAATTTTGCTCTTTATATGTTACCTTAGACGAATAGACGTTGCGAAAAGTTCTTAGAGAAGATTGCGAGTTTGTTAGGCAAGGAAAATCGTGTAGCAAGAGACGTTAATTGCGAGTATCTAGCATGTAACCGATACTTAGGCGAACTACACGATAATTCTTTGTAACTGAAGAAATGCCAGGTACCTGGGAATCTATCTGTCTATCGTGGCGTTAACATAAACAGTCGTATTCTCACCCACGATTGATACAGTATGTTTGAACAGCAATGTAACTGTACAAAGTACAATTACTTGGAAAGCAAGTGGTAATTTTCGTTGTGGAGATACTTGAGGAGCATTTAAATGGCTGCCGTGGCATCCATTAGCGTGATACAAATTGAATAAGTATTCTGGAAACATCTCGTATAGCTGGGAGGTAGACACGAAGCGGGATTTCTGTTTCAAGGTGCCCATTACATTCAGCTGTGGTATTCCTTTCAGAAGATTATTTATCTCGTAAACTAATCGCTCTCTGAATATCCGATTGCACGATCTGGATGCGTTCCAGTTATAGAAAAAATAAACGGGAATTTGTAATATCTGCGACCATAGATGTTTTTGAGTATCTACTAAACGAATCTAGGCCGTGAACAATTATCGACCAATTATTTCCTCGAATCGCGACCGAGTTTGGAAGAAAGTAAAGGGCAAGACGCTCGATATAGCCAATCTTCGATCGTCGTATCTTCAGTTTCATTATTCTTCAGACTCGCGATAATTTGAAAAGCTATCTTTCAACTGGACGATCATTCTACGAAATTTCTAAGCTGATTAATCGAGTTCTTCGGTCAAATACAATAAATATCGAGTCTACTTATTTTTATGGTAGGGTAATTACAAAGCAATTACAGTTAGGGCAATCGATCAGGCTCTCTGTCGTCGTGTTTTACTACGATTATAGAGATCGAATCTAATTTTCTTCTTTTTTCTTTAGTTTAGAAGATATAACAGTTTTGAGATTTTTCCTCCGGCCGACTGTTCCGTCTCCGTTGGAACATATTTCCTTTCACCGCTTTCATGAAAATTGGAGCAATGCCTCTGATATACAGAGAAGATCGAGAAAATATTATGGAAAATTCGGCACGATCCAGTAACTCGAGGAGTTTTTCGTAACACATCGGATTTTCAATTGCACAAGCCTCGATGAATTTGTTCGGTCGATTATCGACCAGATACAATTACCGATTCCGTTCTGTGCCTTCATATTGTTACATCACGTCGCATACACGGATCTCGGCAGATCGGGTTACTAATCTTGCTCGGTAGCAATCGCTATCCTTTCGTACAGAAAGTGACTTGTTTACCATGGCTTTTGATCGAGAACGAGAGACTAGGCGATCTCATCTTTCGAGATTCCTTGCCATATGGAATCTACCACAGAGGCGGTATTACTACACAAAGTGGTTACTTTGAATTATAACAATACTTCTTCGTTTATTGTTTTAATAGATATATCGTATATTTCAAGATATTTTAAAGCATTAGAATTTGTATGCAAATTAATTTCAGATGTATTAAGTATTTTGTATCGTTATATAGGGAGTAAGCGATTAAGTTAATAATTTTAATTTTTTTTTCAAGCTTTCGAGGACTTTGAGATGATATTTCACCGAATAATCGATTCCACCGCATTCCTGAATATTTTTCACTTTGCTCAACTTGCCCGTTTTAGAGCATACTTTTCTTATTGTTAAATTATATCGTCGGTATCGGCATTAAATATATAGAAGTAGTATTATGTCCATCAGATACGATACACCATCGCTAGATTTGACACAAAAAATAAAATTCACCGGACAGGAAATGGAAATGATTCGATCCAATGATTGGACAGAGGTAAAATCTTAACGAGTCACGAGACTTATCTTCGTTTACGAGATTGGAAATGTCAGTAGTCCGGTTTAGCTAAGTTGTGTAGCGAAAGATTAACGAGTGAAAATATTTGCATTATTCTTCCGCCATGACTGTTGTGTGTTACTGGCAGCATAAGTCGCTTCAAAGGCTAATTAAGCAGAACCTGTGTAGGCATATCGAACGCGTGAAACATTCTAACTCTTCTCCAGACTTTCCGTAATTATTTTCCAGAATTATCGCGAACCCGTGCCGTTAATTTTGCAAATTAAACAGTCCATTAAAGAAATGGGATTCCTCGTAGTTTCGTCGTAAAATCAGCTAGCCATTTAATTTACTTTTATCTCTCTTTTACGCTCTATCCCCCTTATCCCCTTTCCTTCGATTTGCAAATCTTTACTGTGAAATCACTCGTTCGGCATTCCGCTCTTTTGCTTCTCTTCCTCCATCTCCCTCTCGCGTTTGATGATCTCTCGAACATGCTCGGGTCATTGCATAACATTCACCCGTCTGTACTGCTCGAGATCGTCCCCGTTTCAGGTATAAAACACTTATGGAAAGTCCGCGAACAGTTCGTACGCCTTAGACGTTTTAAATATATTCAGCCATTTGTCTCTTCGCGACTGTATTAAATTTTAGCTTTATTGAATGTTCCCCGGAGTCCGATTTCTTCCCTAATGTGTTTTCCAGTCCAACTAAATAATACACTGCGTTCCAAAGTATCGGGCCGCTGTTTTAATTGTTAGCATATTTTCTCGGTCGTTAACGGTGGAAAGAAGATTACGTCGTACGTTTCTTAGAAAGTGCGAAATCAATCCAAGCAATCTTTAATGTAGATATAAGTTTCCTTTTCATAAAGATTCTACATCTTTTTAATTTAACCAAAGTTAACCATGGTAGGCAAGCGATCCTCTAAAGATTCTTTAAAGATCCTTTGACGATTAAATGTAAACTAATTCCCGTTCGAATCGTTTTACTCGCAAGATACTTAACGATACCTGAGCCTACACTTTTGGACGATACTATATATTCTATATGATCGGTTCAACTTTATTGCAAGCATCTAGGCGAGCACGTTACCATCCTTAATACCAGACCAGTGTCTGGCAATTGAATTTGCAACAAACGCACACGCGATCCTACGATCAGAGCAAACTGTTCTCAGTGAATTAGATATGCGCATGCCGAGCATATAAAATATTGGTTATTCCAAATCATTTAGTTAAAATGTTAATCCACTCGGCAGTTCTGCCGATCCGCGCAGATCCTGTTTCTCGTTTCATGACTGAAATCGTTATCTACCGTATCAATCGTAAAGAAAGGATGTTTCATCGCTGGCGTGCAAGTAGAGCAGAAATTGTTTTGAACTGTCAAGCAATCGTCTGGCATTTGAATCGATTCATATCGACAAAATGAAACTAGGCCTCCGTTAAACGTTATCGAATAATTAACTATATTGTTCGTCAATTCGATCGAACATGTTAAATTTGTCAGAAACAGTTTCGAATCACCTTCAGTGGGTTAAGAATGCTGCTGCTTTGCATGTTCATCCATACAGTTACATCGCTGCGATAAAGCACAATCGACGAAAATTGTTATCTTGATGTAGAATACAGGAAGAAAAAGTAACGAGGAATATAAATTATTATGATATTCCAGCTTGTTCCGACAGTTTAATTCGTAGAATGTTTCGAAAAAGGAAAAATACGCCATTGAACGATGATCGTATCGTTTCATTAAGATAACTAGAAAATTTTATCGTTTTTGTTTTTTGAAGTGGTAAAAGTAAATCGTTTCAATTGGAATTTGTATTAGAGCTCGATATATTGCTCTCGTTATTTATGATTGTTATCCATTTTGTTTCGTAATTTATTTATTTCGTTGCTGCTGGATTTTTCATTTTTATTAATAAAATATTTTTTTTGTATTTCTACTGTTCGATTCTTGGCGTTGAATATCTTCTCCGTCAAGATGTTTCTAACGAAGTTTTAAACGAACTGTCAACTAATCAACCGTGTAAAAAAGGTGAAAGGATTTCATTTTTCTCTTTGTCTCTCGTACAAAATGTAGCGTCTAAGACTCACTTTGTTGTAGAACAGTCTATCGATCAAATTTCCAGCAGCAGTTGATCTCTCTTCAAGTAATTTTTATGTTTCCAAAACCGTAAAATTACTCGATACCGATCAATCTCACAGGAATATGAAAAGAGAACTACATGGTACATTTGAAGACATAACACGATCCAATTTTTTACGAAACAGATGTATACCTTGGCATATTTTTCCCTTTACGAACCATTCATTCATTTTCAGACGCTTATGAAATACATTTTGGAAAACGTCCGCGACAAATTATAAAGGGAACAGTTTGAATTTCATAGTGGTCGTCTCGCAAACCACCCTATACAGCCGATCGCTTCTTGTTTCTAGAGGAAACAAGAAAGACGCAAGAAGAGCTGAGGGAACAAGCAGGACCCACTTTATTCTTCGTCGACCTTTCACCACAAATGAAAGCACGCGGTTCAACCGTGCGCGTCCCGATATGCCAGCCGTTCATTTTGCTTTCTTCAGCTGAAATATGCAGAGGAATCAGTGCTCCTCCGGGTGTGCACTTCTGCTGGCTCATTTAGCGGACCATGGTAATTCGATGGTGCCAGGTGATAAGACGTGTCCACGACACCAGCTGCCTCCTCTTGCTTGGCCAATGTCATTCTTATTAATGAAACTATCAGTTACACGTACCACTTGTTCTTTTTCCTTTTTTCTTCTTCGTTCTGTTTCCCTCTGTTTGTATCCTTTTTCATCTTTTTCCCCCCTCTTTTTCTGTCTTCGTGCACTTTTTACTTCGCATCTTCGTTTCTTTTTCGAAGAGTAGCCCAGAAGGTGGTGCCAGACCAGCTGGTGGCACCAGCCGGCTGCGAGAATCGCTTTTACGCGTTATTACACGCAATCTGGAGAGGAACGTTTTCTCTTTCGACACGTGCACTGATATGCTCCAGATTTTTTCCGATTACTTTACAACCTTGCGCAACCTGGCCCCGTCTCTACCTTCATGCAGAATCGCTTCTTTCTTCTTCTTCTTTCTTTTTTTCTTGTACTTCTCGCTGCAACGAGGCGCACCTTTCTTTTAAAAGAGCGTGTCGCTGATATAGGTACATGATTTCGTCGATGCGAAGATTGGCACTTGAATTATTGGTAGAAACGGATTAACAATCTCGAGTATCGTGCAATGCAAAATAAGTGGGACGCTTTTCATCGGAAAGCACACGCCGGTATTTAACTTTGCCCAAACTTTTTCCGTTATTGCGCTTTTATACAGACCGTATACTCCAATGTGATCGATGATGTAAGTTACTTTTCGCGCCACAGCATAACGTCGTCAGAAAATACAGAAACATAGAGCGATGAAAGGCTGATAAAAGATGACCAATTTTGGTTGCGTTCGCAAACGAAATATTTACGTGGAATATTAACGTATACAATGCGATAAAAAAAGTTGTAGAAGTTAACTGTAAATATAAATACGAAAATGACATATGAAAATTTATGGTTACCCTATTATCCTTCGTTACCATATGTGTTTGAGAATTTTTAAAATTCAGATTTTAAATACATGTTGATCGTCGGCGGCTGGAATATGAATAAATTAAATCTATAATTTTTTACCATTTTAACTTACTATTGCATGAACGTTCTAATTACAATCAAATAGCCGTTGATCCTGTATTTCACTTGTACGAGTATGCGTGTGCTAATCGCACATATTCTTTTACAAAGGTACGAATGATCAATGATCGTCGGTTACACGAGGTGCCGTAACTTGAGAACAACAATTAGAAAACCACGAATCGACGATTAATGTAGAGCCAACACTTCTTCAAGCCAGATCAGCTTAATTGCTTCCGATGATTTTCTCTAATGATAATTGGTGGTTTATATGGACGGTTGGTACGAGCAAGAACTCCGTACGAGCTCTTTACGGTCGAGTAACCCATGGAGGATGAATTATACACATTACGTGTATATGCATAATGTGTAATTAAGACGATCGTGTTAAATAGAGAGGCAAAAAAGTGGTCTGGCCTGATAAAGTCAAATAGTAGAGATTTAAGGCGTGAAATTGAGGAAGGAAGTAGCGGTTTCGATGTGATCTTGTTGCAGAAAACCAGGGAAAATCTACGTGTGCCAGAAGTCACGCGATCTCCAGCGATCTCTACCAGTCCTAATCGACAGCTGGCCAAAAGTTCGACGCCTGCGGACCATTATTATGGTATCGAAGTTCCTACCACCCACGAAGTTACGTACAATAACGATAAGAAGTTACTGGAAGCGAAGCCTACTTTGGGACCAAGGCCTCAAGAATTATATTCATCTCAAATTGCATCACTGACGATCGGTCAAATCACTCCATCGTTGAATAACGATGCCAGAAACAACGAGACTATCGTACAATCTGAAAATAACGTAATTTCTACAACAACGAGATCGTTGTCAAGTACCTCAGAGAGTAGTCGTATGAATATCAATAGAAAGGGTAGTTATTTCGGTCAAGCGTTACCTCAGTCGCCGCAGAAGCTGGAAATTTCTCATCCTGTTAGCAGATTGTGCGATACGATCGAGTCGATCGGTAAAATCGATCGTTTCGCCAACGTGGAAGCCGACAAGCTGGAGAACGAGACGAGGATCGAGGATAAACTCGCTGAAAGAGTTATTATCAACAGTGATAATAATAATAACGATGCTGTAGTTAATCAGGACGGTGTTCAACGCGGCAAAGGAGCGCAGGAGAATCATAGGTGCGATCAGTGTGGCAAGACTTTCGTTACCAAAGCTTCCCTGAAGGTACTGATCGACTGGTTGCTTGATATCTTTCTGCTTTTTTCATTTTAATCTAATAACCTGCATATTACCGATGTTACGGCTGATTAACCACCGTTGCTATATGACATTGTTGCAAAATTACGCGATGTAGAATTTTTTTTACGATTCTCTATCCTGCATTACTAAAATTACGAATGATAATATCACTGGTTATAATAAGATAGTGTAATAAAGTTCCATAATTTATAATTTCTCTACAATTTCATATCTTGTCTAACTAAGCTTGCTGCTCATCCTCGTAACACGTTGTAATAAAATTCCGCGATTTATAGTTTCCTCGTTATATCTTATTTTACATTGTTAAAGGTAGCGCTTCAACTAGATACCCTAGCAAAATTTCATAATTTCATAATTCCAAAATTATTAGGCTGATTGAAAAATTCTATCCTTGTTATTTGAACTGAAATTTTGATTAATTAGGCTACGATACGGTAATCATTGTTATCCCTGACTGTTCTCATCCAGCTGTTACTTAATCGATCTCGTACCACTGGTACTGTAGAATGTCATTTTCTTTCCATTTTCAAAGTTCTCAACAATAACTAATTTTTTCCAACAACATTACGTTTCTTCGTCTACATACATACAAACGTACATTTATGCGTATACCTGCGGTTTATAGAAATCAACAAATAACGTCCAACTTAATAGACACTAAAACATCGAGTAATTCAGCTGTCATTAGAAAAGTCGCAAGGAAAATTCATTATTTCCTTTTTCTAATTACAATTCCAAGTACGCGTGGCAAAAACTTTTCAATCAATTTAATAGTTACTGAAATCTGTACTGACCAGCTACCACTAATAAAAGATATAATTAACGAAAATTCATTATTTCCTTCTTGGAATTACGAACGTAGACGCATGTTACAAAATTCGTCCATTCGATCTGATTGTTACTACAACATTTAGCAACCAACCGCGACTAATAAAAGATATAATTTAAAAAGATATTCATTGTTCTTTTCTGTAATGGGAAATTTAGGTGCACGTTAGAACGCACTCAGGAGAGAAGCCATTCCGTTGTACCGACTGCGGCAAACAATTCTCCCAACTACGAAATTACAAGTACCACCGAAGCGTTCACGAGGGCACCAGGGAATTCGCAGCCACCTGTCCAGAATGCGGCAAATACTTTAACGACCGCGGCTACCTGAGCTCCCATATGAAGATTCATCGTAACCGTAAGGAGTATGGCTGTGCGGAATGTGGCAAGAGTTTCAATCAGCGGGTCGCCTACAACATGCACGTTAGAATCCACACTGGAGTGAAACCTCATCAGTGTGAACAGTGTGGAAAAGCATTTTCCAGGAAGATGTTGTTGAAGCAGCATCTTAGAACCCACTCGGGAGAACGGCCATATCAGTGTCAGGTCTGCCAGAAAGCCTTCGCTGATAGATCGAACATGACCTTACATACGAGATTACATTCCGGTTTAAAGCCTTATCAATGCACGCTGTGTTCGAAGGCGTTCACGAAGAAGCATCACCTAAAGACTCATCTGAATTACCATACAGGAACTAAACCGTATTCCTGTCCGAACTGTGGCTTGAGATTTTCTCAAAGTAGCAACATGAGGACTCATTTCAAGAAATGTACCGTTAATAATCCGATAGAAGCAAAGGATTCGCAGATAGAAGGTACTGTGATAAATTCTTCGAAGGTTATACAAGCGAGAATAGTATCAAGGACACCTACAGACACGTTAACACCTCCCAATTCGGACCAGGAATTAAGCATTCTAACGCCGATTTCGAAAAGCAACGGAATAGAAGGGATTGGCACGTAGTGATGAAGTTATAGGGAGGTCTATTAGCCTGTCCACACGAGTGTAGAGTATTCGAAGAGGTATTACTATCGTAGCTAAACAAATACGACAGATACTCGTCGTCTCAATGAAATCAATATACGCACGTGTCGAATTAAATACTTGGTGAAGACACCGTGATGTGACGGCTATGAATCAGACTGGTGACGTGAAATTTACACGTCCTGTATTTTATGCGATTGACGTGGAGAATTCGTTGTAAGTTTTTTTAGTCGACGAAATAGCCTCTTTGCGCGGAGATGCTTTTTGTCGGGCTGATTTTCAAGACAAGTGGTTAAAACGATAATGCACGAGGTAATTCGACGGATAAATCGATCAGGTTGCTGCTGCCCGCAAATCGTAATCGAACGATAGAAAGTATTAGATTCATTTGAAAGTAGCACTGCCAGTTGGTAATCCGAGAGCTACCATAACAGTACGAACAGCCGCCTTTTCCTAGAAATTGTCGTTTTACGGTAGGACGTATCGATTCAACCCACAAACCGATACGTCATTCTTGAATCCTTTTTTTTGTTTCCTTTTCTCTTTTCTCTTATTCTTTTCTTTCTTCTTCTGTCTTTTAACTTGAGATAGGTCCGTTGAAAAGATCATCCATGGCATTAATTCGCAATCTGATAGAGATGAAAAAATTGGTTGCCTTTCGTTGCCTGTATATTTACTACTTGAGCAAGGTAATACATATACACAGATATAACCTTGTTGCATGTGTTCCAATGCACGATGTATGACGAATATCGATTTAAGAAATTTGTAAGTTTCTCGAGAAGCAAGTTCAATGGCGAGAATCTGATTTTGTACATTAACCTGTAATAAATCAACCCCTATATTTGCTGCCTTTTTATACTTGTAATATAAATGCAAAGATGTATATTTACAATGTAAAAAATATAACAATATTAAATCTGAGCCTGTAAATGGCGAACCGAATTAGAAGATCAAATTTTTATTTTTATTTCAATGTACCTATGAAATATTCAAAAATTCTTCACAAATTCCACACCTTATTAATCTCGATAATAAGATCGAACATTCATCGACCTTTGCGGCAAACTCCTTCAAAAATTTCCTACTCTTCATACTTTTCCTCTAAGTATTTGTATTCTAAGTATTCTAAGTACTCTAAGTATTCCTGAGTATTTGCTTAATGTTATTTTCAACAAAAAATATTCTGTTTCCACTACTAATCAAAAGTTCTAACTACTTTTATTTCTTGGAATCGTCTTGCATGACCATTGGACTTCGGAACTTTCTAGCTTCAATGTTTAACAATGTATCATGATCCCTTGGATAAGAAGATCCTTTGAAAAAATCTAATGAATCACTGGCGCAATTAAGCTCGTAATTAGAATGACTGGCTGTTTAGAAGTAAATTCTCGATTGTATCCTCCTGTCCAAGAGATACGTTGACTTTCTCGTGCCTCATCGAAAATGTACTGCATCTATAACTTACATACTTCCTCTTCAACTACAAACTGAAGTATCTCTTCTGACCAGTCAACAGATCGTATCGCCTCGAAGATAGCTGTTTTTCTCTACTCTCTCTCGAACCGCGGAAGCTTTACAATAATGGTTACCTGTATGCACGCTTGAAGAATCAACAGGTTCTGTACAGAACAAGGTCTATGTGCGCTTCCATATTCGTTGAAAGCTCCGTTAAACGTTATATTACAGCCAGGTACATGCTACTTTTTAAAATTTATAGACGACTCGGAATTCCTACTTTGTCCCGTTTTAAGAGTCGGGTAACGTTTATTGGACTCTCAAGGCCACGTTTTGTGAGAAAATATTTACGAACAGCATGAAAATCAATTATATCTAAAGGGGACAATTGTGAATTAATCAGCGAGAGATCGGGCAAGGATTTCCCATGTTTGATCTAAGTGTTTACCTTTATCCAGAGTTACGAGAATACATCCCAATTGAAATTTAAGCTTCGTGTATGTCATTCCAACTCTTTGCTGCGTTTTTAGCTGTATGTAAATCTTCGAGACTAGACTTATATACTAAATCTTATTCAACATTTTTCGAAGAGATAAAAAAGATTATTAACGTAGATTTTCTTGTATAATGTTCTCTAATGATTCTAATATCGAGACAGTTTATAGTTTCATTTACAAGAAAAACAACGTCGTTCTCGCAGATTTCTAAAAGATTTTAATTAACTCTAATTTATTCTAAAGTGTATCCCAGAACAACAAAGACGAAATTTGAAATTCTTATCAAGATCCTTTCCTGCTTTGATTAGCCAATCTTCGACGTTCGAATAGGTTGCTTTCCCTTTAGAAGTATAATAAAACGATATTCTGGTAGGAATAATATTTAACCAGCCTGGAATTCGAAGTGGATCACGTGTCCACCATATGAACGAAGAATTTATGTTCTTAAAAATATAAAAATGTCTTAAAAGTCTCCGCGTAAAATCATATTCAATCAGTCCAAGAAACCTGCGGTCATCGGATCGCCATGGCCAGATCAATTTGTGCCAAAGTCGGTACATATTTTCTAACGTACTCTACATTCAATCTCAAATGTAAATGCTTGATAAACGTGCCAGCATCAGGCGAGTTAATATTTGCTCATAGACGAATGTCTTTGCCTTGGATGGAAGTAATGGTGGATTTCTATGAAAAAGAAGAAAAAATTCTACATACATATCGGTATATATATGAGAGGGAGGACCAACGATATATTGTCAATTTGTCTGGCTTTCACCAAGATTCGTATTATCGTTCGAACGTTCGTGACTAATGGTTATTAATTATTAAACGATCGCGATTAGTCCTGCGAATTTTCTGACTTGAATCCCCTTCGAATATTCAATGATATTCTTAATTGCCATGATATAACGATTGCCAGCTGAATTCCGTTAGACTGACGTTTTTAGGTAAATGTATAATTAGAGAAGATCGATAAATATCGTAGATACGCTGGAAATTAAGAAACGAACATCACCTGCTGGATAGAGTTTCGCCTTATTATGTTATATAAAACGTAAGCGATAGACCGAATTACTCGACGATTGTTCTTAACGACTTTTTATAACGAGCATACAGGAAAAGAGAAGATACTTTCATCGAAAGTCATTTCTTCGTCGTATTCTTGGTTCGTTATATTTTGTAGGATTTACTTTCATACATTCTCGGTGTCTGAAGCGTAAAAATATCATAGATATAGATGCGTTCAACGTTTCTGCGATTGTACAATCGGTGAAAGGAATAGAAACACGTTAATTAATGTATCAATGTATTTTTACGACCCATAGAATTATTCGCCTGTATATCCTAGTGCGTAATCGTGCCTTATCGACTTCAAGAAAATAAGTTCATCGTGCATTGCTGCTAACACGTTTGCTTTGAAAAATGAACGCAATTTTTTATGTAATCCCTCCAACATGCATTCCTCGTGAAATGAAAAAAATGTCCGAATGAATTATATCTAATAATTCTCAGACTAAGAATTATTTACCAAGAAACACATTCTACGTTCTATGTTCTTCGGTTCGTGATGACCACGATGACTCGACTAATTCGAACATGTAAATAAAACACATTCCCAACAGGAGATACACGGAAGCAGAGGATTAAAGATGGGCTATCTTCGGGTTATTTCGCGAAAGCACCGCGATAATTCTCCTGAAAATTAATTACGATTCCTCTTAGCACGCGAGGAAATCGATGAGTCACCGTGGCGGCGCGGCACCGCGGCGTTCCTCCAGTAGTCCAGTGGCCGTTTTTAAGGTCGACGTTCTCGCGTTGGTTCGTGATCCGATCGTCAAATGGCACACGCTTGCGATTCGCAATGCTCTCGAGGATCTGTTCATTTATCTTTGTAAATACGCGGCGTGCCGCGATCTCGTTGCCGTGGCATGGTGTTCCGCGATGGCCGCGCATTCGTTTCACCTTTAAGGAATCGCGCACTGACCTCCTGAACTCGATGATCAGAGAGAAAACTCGATAAAACCTGACAGACCAGTTTTAGATTGAAAACTTCAAACTACGTCTTCTACGTGAATCGACGATAATTGGGGCTTTACGTGAACGACAACGAATCTGAGAAAAGCTTGCTCTATATCCGCCGGATGATCGATCGTTCTCGGTTACGCCGTGAAATTCGTTCGACAAAAAGAGATTGGTTAACGAATTGGCTCTGAATTGGTCCAGTTTTTTCTCTACCTTCGCTTTTACAGCACCATTTGCGGCATGTTAGATAGTGACTCATGGAAATATGTGAAATTTCACTAGCACCGTGATAAGAAACGACTTGATCGAAATTTAAGTTTTATTTTATTCCGCCGAAATGCTCTTGTCTCTTTTGCCTGCAGAGTGCGTTAATACAACAGAGGTAAAATTCGATCGCAATACGACTACAGTTGCACAATATCGAAAGACAAGGCTGTCGGTTTGTCAAGCTTTACGAATTGATCGTCAAATAGAAGCAAGTTATTTTCCACAGCCATAGGGCTTCGTTAAATTGGCCATTCACTTCGTCAATCTCGATCACCGAGACAATAATTTGAGTTCATTACTCATGTCCATCTTTACCTCTCGCTGAGCATTAATATTCACTCGACGTCAAATCACAGAATCGTGTTGGAACCAACTTAATCTCTCTCGCATCGTTTGATCTCCTTTTCTCTTAGAAAGTTCGCTTCCCTCCCTTTCTCGATAGCGAATTTTAAACAGGCCGTGGATTTGTCGATCAATCGATTTATTCGATCAATTTTGAGTGGAAAAAGAGGGAGCAAAAAAGGAATAGAGATAATGCAAAGATTTCATCACCTAAAATGAATATTATGACACGAAGGATGACAAGGCGAATGGTCTATTTACGTCTCGCACGATTATAGCACTGTGCAAGACTCTTAGACCACCTACAAAACGGAGATACATATTCTATTTTTATGGATGAATATAAATATTTATACAGCATAATTTAATTTATAATTTATTACAGCGTAAAGAAGTTATGTTAAAATATATCGTTAATTTTTTAAGAAAAATTTGATATAATTAATACGCTCGCGTTCTGTTGACAGATCCTTTCGAACAACTTGTCAAACTATTTGATGTTTCCTTTAGTTCTGTAATCTTCTCTTCTGTGGCTTGTCCAGTTTTATATCTAATCTAAGAGTCTATTTATTAAAGTAAAGTATTCGTGAAAAAGATTAATGTGTTCGGAAAAGCTACAAACAAGTAACGTTATGAAAAGAACATTTAAAGATTCGTATTTATATAATAGCATATGGAAATGCTTTAAAAATAAGACTGGTTTCCATTACGAGATCGCTATCGTAAATGGCCTAAAACTTCTACATCGTGTTGAATATCGAGCGACAATAAAACGAGTAGCCTACACACCCACGAGACGTTGCACAATGCTAATGGATCAAGTTCATGCAGTCGTTGAATATAATCGAACCGGCCCCGTTTCGCGTATGCTGCTACTTGTCATACGAACAGGTCTGGGGATCAGGCACACGAATTTCGGGCTTAACAACTGCCAGTCACGCGCCCGTTTCTCTCCGTCACCACATTCCGCGCATGTAAATCTTCGCTCCGATTTAGCACCTTATGCTTCCTTTAATTTAGTTACAAATCTAACACCAACTCGTGATCGTATAAACTGAAAATATTCCTCTTTAAATCTCACTGTATATAGGTAGGTATTATCCGGGACCAAAGTGTCAGAGGAATGTAGCATGAGTGTGTGAGAGTTTCTTCTTTCATTGATATTCTATAATGACATTTTTATTATCAAAACGGTTGTTTCTTGCTTCAGTGCGGAATTTTTATTTTCCTTGTCTTATTTATTACTTTACCACTACTTTGAGTTGTACAATATACGTGTATGTATCATGATACTCGCGTATTGCATGGCACATGGACATCTGTTTGTCGGCATCAAGACGCTTGTGTCCTAATGCCTCAGTGTATACTCGCATAGTGGCCAACGCTAATTTTTGGCACAGTTGAAATTCGTCAATTCGAGAATTTCGCGTAAAAATTGTTCATTATAAAGATATCTTTTACGAGGTTGAAGAACATGAAGTTTCTCCGAAACTATAATGTTCTCCTTTGAGTTACGTTTCCGCAATTCTAACGACGATACAACCTATTGTATAGGAAGAATATGGACCGTTTATAATAAAAGTGTCGTAAATTTATCTTTGGAAAAAATATAGAAATTTAGAAACCTAGTGTGTTTGTAACAATATGTATTTGAGCTACGCATAATCAGATGTCGAGCTGATCATCTTTATTTCCTAATTGTGTCTTAACTTTAATATCAAAATATACGCGACTAGCTTTTTTCTTTCAAGTAATTTTTCAGGAACTAAGCAGCTAATCTCGATAGAATTGTTAAATTTCCCTTCTACTCTTTCATTTGTAGCTTGAAAGACTTCTACCAATATTAATTATACTATATTTTATATTAATAAAGGAATACAGTGAACCTGTCCCTAACACGTGGCAACTGGGAATGTTTATGTATTTATAGAAAATTCAAATACGTAAAAATATATAGAATGCGTACAATATCCTGAAATATGTAAAATATTCAAAGTACAGCATTTGTTACAGTTTTTAATAGGTGAAACGAATTTTTATCTGAATTCAATCTTTTTAGATGTGCCCGTAAGAATATAAATTTGCATAAAAATCCACAGTCTAGCGATAAAAAATCAGCTTCCCAGATAGAACATAAGCTAGTACGACCTGACTAAAAATTCCTAATTGTAACAGTAATTTCACGATATTGGCACATTTTCACTTCGATTAACATCGCGCGATTGGCATCCCCTTGTGGATGGTAGCCTTGAGAATCGAAGGAAAGCACGTTTGTCGTCGATAATTTTATCCTGTTCGCGTAACAAATATCTCCGTGAACGCAGACCAAATATTATGTTAAAACCAGTTCGCCGTGGTTACTCAAGGGAACCTGCTTGCCCCGGATTGTCCGTGAGTCTGTCTGTCCGAAGGAAAAAATCGAATCGATTTGCATATCGAGTACGAAGTAGCATGTTCCGATCTCTCCTTCGCAATTTCATGTTTTATAGCACCTTCGCTATAATCTTTCATATTAGAATCTTTCTGCGATATTCCAACTTGCTCGATCGCTTGTTTCTGTCTTCATCGTTATCAATGATTAATTAGATACTCCTCGAAATGAAATCGACCATCGTGATAATCTTTCGACCATTTCACTGTGAACGGCCATTTATTCGCGTGTTCTCGCTTATTTCACTAAAATTTCTGATCACGTTCTTAACTCGTTCTGTTAAGATCACGATAAATATAGCGTGCTTACTACTTGACAACACAATTGCGAAACGATCGAATCTACCTTTTTAAATATTTTTCCTGATTTCTTTTTTTTTAAATACCAATTCCTCGCTCGTTGAGTTTGATGATTGAACAATGGATATAGCAACCTGTATAATCTAATTATGTTTGTTAGGTATTATTACTGGCAGAAATTAAGTGATCGGGAACCGTGGATTACCTCTTTAATGATTCTATTGATGAAGTATAACGTAACATTTGCTCAGGCAAGTCAAACAACATCTTCGTGAACAGCTGAAGAAGCAATCCCCTGTTATATCGCTTAGGGCGAGCACACTGCGTACAAGTAAATTACGGTAAGAGGTTGCTGGTTGATCCTCTTATCGAGTGATTGCCAGTATTCCATCCGTTACATCGTAGTATTTGCCGTTTTATGTTCTTTACCTTTATTACTTCTATGCCAGTCTAGATATTTTACTTGTATCTATTACCAGAGAGAAAGCTTCGGGGTATTTAATATGTTTCCAAACCATTGAACATACCGAAATATATATAATACATATATTCGTTTATAATTCTGAAATAGTAAAATAATTCTTTTTACCAAGGAAATATCGTTTTGGAAAAGTAAAATCATTCAAAATAAAATGCAGAAAAATTTGTACCCAATTTAGATCTAGGTTTATCGATTTTTTATTCACTATATATTTTTTATTCTTTATTTTTATTTTACGGTTGTTTCACGACAATGAATGATTTCATATTCAAATTTTAGATTCTTAGAAACTTTAGAATTCGATAAAAAATCATAATATATTTCGTAGATCTACGCACGATTTTATAGGAAAATCTGTCTCGTGCCAATACGTTTATTCGCTATGGTATTAATAATATCGATTCTACTAAATTTTCTTCAATCGTGAACCTATCGAATTTCCAATATCACTGTGCAATATATACACGTATATTCACAGAGCGCGGAAAGACGTAAAAAGAGAATGCAAAAGGAAGAAGGAAGAATTAATCGCCCGAGAGGAATATTAATGGCTGTCCATCGAAAGTTTGGTGACAGTCGACAGACAAATTATACCAATCCAGTGAGACAAGTTCACTTTCCACTCTCCTTGTACAGCGATTTAAACGAAACAAAAGCTTGACAGTCGATATATCAAATCTATCGATCTATTCTCCTATAGCACTAGATACTTGCAGTATAATTTGTAACAAGGAGAGATCTAATCGATTTTCTGTGGCGATTCACTTTCCATAATCGCTTGAAATTATTTTACTTCCACGATTCATTGACAGTAGAAGCTAATGTACCAGTCTAATATATATATGTTAAGTATTCCTTTTCTATCCGTTTTCACGCTAACCGGCCGACGACTTTCATTGAAACGCGGCAACGAGACCGACGCGACGTGTCGAGAAGCTAATGTCAGAGCCCCGTTAATCACACGTTGTGCAACATCGTAAATCGGTATCGCCCAATGACCGCCGCCCCGTACGTTTTCTTTGCTTTGCACTTCAATAAATGTCAACGATAAAAAGAAGTGGTAGCGCGATGTCCACCTTTCTATGTACGAAGCAGATGGGCAGCCAATAGACGCCATTCTAATGTTTCTAACGCTTGTTTAGTGAATGAAAGAGGAACTTGAGCAACGTAAGTTTACGGAGATATGGTGTTAGATCGGTAAACAAACGGAGGAATTTTAGAAGCCAAAACGGGAGATTCCTTCTCTCAGCGATCATATTTATTGGAATTGTAGATTTTCGGACCTTTTGATTTTTATGCAATTTGTAGAAACTAACATTTATTCTCTATCTAATGGTATTGTATGGAGATACTAATAAAATTCAGAGGAAGCATAATTTAAAAATCTGCCAATGCTGGGCGAATACTGACACCTGTGCGATAACATTTTTGGAAAAATGCTTCAATCTCTTTAATCCATAGTATTTTATTTCCAGATTCGTAAATTTTACTAATTCGAAAAATTTGTAAAAGATTAGAATACTTCCTATATGACGATGTGTTCTTCGATTACTACCTATATACCTTATATTCCTCGAAAATACACCACTATCTTTAACACTAGGTTTACGGGTGTTTCGTATATATCTATCTCTACGAGCACCCGTCAAATTGATGGATAAACGAAAATACACATTTTTCTTTAAAAAATCGATTTATTTAAATAAGTCTGAAAGGAACAATATTAAGCTTCACGTTTAAATAAATTATTAATAAATGAAATGTCTTCTTTTTAAATTATCACTAAAAAATAACGATAACATTAACACTAGGTTTGCGGGACCCGCCAATTTGACGGATTTCGAACTTTGAAATGAAATATCTCAAAAACCATTAATTTTAACCATATTTCCGAAATATAGAACAGGTTTATATGTAATAGCCAGGCTTG
The DNA here is from genome assembly GCF_011952255.1 of Bombus vosnesenskii. Classification (NCBI taxonomy): domain Eukaryota; kingdom Metazoa; phylum Arthropoda; class Insecta; order Hymenoptera; family Apidae; genus Bombus; species Bombus vosnesenskii. The sequence continues at coordinate 864,663 of NW_022883055.1, forward strand.
TTATAAGCCATATGAAAATATTTCGGTAGATGAGCAATTATTTCCAACGAAAGCCCCATAAATTTGGCATTAAACTTTGATTAGCAGTTGACGTCCAAACAAAGTATCTTGAATGGTTTCCCTTATATGGAGAAAGATGAAACTCGATGCTCAATACCGTTGAGCGAGTTTGTAACATTAAAATTAGCCACAGCATATTCACAACGAGGCAGAAATATAACGACAGACAATTTATTTACAAGCATTCCGCTAGCTAAAAAATTGCTAGCACAAAAAACAACTTTGGTTGGGACCATCCGGTCGAACAAAAGAGAACTGGCAAAACCAGCGAAGGAAAAAAAGGACAAGATCACTTTGTTTTCCTCAGATTTATATAAATCAAAAAACTGCACACTTACTGTGTATAAAAGTAAACCTAAAGTAAAAGTCCTCCTTCTAAGCACCAAACATACAGGTGTACGAATAGAAGATAACTATAAACGTGTTCCAGAAACCATTGCTTTTTACAATAAAACAAAGTTTGGTGTGGACATCGTTGACCAAATGGCACGCAAATATAGTGTGAAAGCAGGGAGTTTCCGATGGCCCCTTCAAGTCTTTTTCAATATTTTGGATTTGGCAGCGATAAACGGGTGGATATTATATAAAGAGTGCATCAGATAGAAATTATTCAGAAAGGAATTCATATTTTGTTTAGCCGAGGAATTAGCTGGAGAAAACAAGAAGAACATTTGCCAAAGATCAGGCGCTTCATTTCTGTCACCTTCAAACTCAGAAGTGCGAAAAATTTGCCAAGTGGATTATTGAAAAAAAAAATAGAAGTAATAATTATTGTATATATTGCAAAAAGATCGTATGCGGAAAATGCATAAACAACATTCAGTATATTTACAAAAAATGTGCTCGATAGATATGATTACCCTGTACCGTTAATGTTATTGTTATTTATTTAGTGACAATTTAAAAAAAGACTTTTTATCTATTAATAATTTATTTAAACGCGAAGCCTAATATTGTTCCTTTCAGACTTAATTTGAATAAATCGATTTTTTAGAGAAAAATGCGTATTTTCGTTTACGGGTCCCGTAGAGATAGGTATACTACATACAGATTTCAAAAATTAGGAAGCCTAGGAAAAAAAAATTATGTGTATAAATTCTTTAGATGAAACGATTAATTTACGATGCAAATGGTTAGAATTGGTGCTATGGTTTTTGAGATATTTCATTTCGAAGTTCGAAATCCGTCAAATTGGCGGGTCCCGCAAACCTAGTGTTAATGTTATCGTTATTTTTTTAATGATAATTTAAAAAGAAGACGTTTCATTTATTAATAATTTATTTAAACGCAAAGCCTAATATTGTTCCTTTCAGACTTAATTTGAATAAATCGATTTTTAGAAAAAAATGCGTATTTTCGTTTACGGGTCCCGTAGAGATAAGTATACTACATACAGATTTCAAAAATTAGGAAGCCTAGGAAAAAAAATTATGTGTATAAATTCTTTAGATGAAACGATTAATTTACGATGCAAAATGGTTAGAATTGGTGCTATGGTTTTTGAGATATTTCATTTCGAAGTTCGAAATCCGTCAAATTGACGGGTCCCGTAAACCTAGTGTTAATTATTATCGCCTTATTTCTAGAATTATAAAGATTCGGATATTTTCTATCCAAACTTATTCTTTGCTCCATTATCTGCGCTCACTATTGTTTTATTTCCAGCTCCGTAAATGTCTCGATTTAAAGGAAATTTTACTACCTACTTGAAAATATTGTCTATGGTCTATCTAAAAGATACTCTGAACTAAAGAGAGCCAATCAAATTATCAAACTGTATCCCGTTCGCTATAATTAGCATCTTTTTCTTATAATTCGATCTGGACGATCAAAGCCTTGGATAATTTACAACCGATGACTTTCACCGCAAAAACTCGGCGTCGAGGAACTGTCGCGTTATAAAAAGCGTTTATACTCGGCACGGTTCTTCGATATCGTAATTTAGTGACCGAAGCTTATTAGCACGTGGTTAAGTCACGCATCGCATTCCCTGGTGCATATTTTCTCTCAGGAAACAGGTTCACCGTTCTCTTCCGTATGGAGAACAGAGAAGATGCCTGTACATGCTATGCAGCCACGTTTGACCTCGGATTATAATCTCCCTTGAGAAAGATCCACGCACGTTGGATCTGACACCCAGAAAACGAAGAGCTGCGAGGACACAGACAACTAGGAAAAGATGACTACCCTAGCACGCATTTTATTATGGATTTTGTTTGCTAAAGCGGAAAGATAGCGGCATGTTGAAAGATTAGAATGAAATACGTTCCTCGGAACCTTATAAATGTCCCAAGGTATATAAAGGAATTTGATCTTTCTTTTGGTTTATGTTTTTGTCTGAAATTTTGGAACTCTTTCCTGATTCGATGCGAAAATCGTATCTTGAATATCAGTTGTCGGATCTATCTTATCATTATTCTTATCAATTTTCTTATTAATTTTCTTACTTTTTCGTTATTCGCGTCTTTTCCGAGGAGAATATTTGCAGAGAAATTTTCTTAGCCTCTGACTGCAGAGAGCAATCCGAATCTTTATTGCATTATCACAGTATAAATTTACAAATTGTATGATTTAAGAGCCGTCAATTATAAAAAAATCCGTAACAAATTCATAAACATCATTCAATAAGATATTTATATTAGCATTGATTTTGTGTGATACAGTGGTTGAAGAATTTCATATCTGGGAAATTAAGTATGATTCTTTTATGGTAATGACAGAAATACGAACAACAGAGGCCTGTTCCACAATACAGCTAATGTTATTAGTAACAATTTACAAGTCACGAGTTATTAATATTCATAAATTCTCTTACGTGAGTAGCGGTAATAATTTTGGTGATTAAAGAAATAAAATTTTACAAGCAAATTTTACAAATTACAAGTCATTTGATCGTACTGGATTTATTAGACGAGAAATTACAGAATTGTAGATGAGAAATAAGTAGGCTACAACTCGTAATTTGTCAATTCACAAATATCATTGGTTGATAAATTGTTGTGTAAGAGAGCCGTGTAATTAAGAGTTACGTTTCAATTTCAATCAATTAAACCTGGATTTTGATCTTGTTTCTGAAACTTTAAGCGAACTGGACATGATATTAGCAGCAAAAACAGAAATAACGCAATATGCGATAAACATAGAAGTTTTTGCTAATTCTTCTGAATTATAGTGCGGTAATCAGGTCGGTACAGGAAAGATGTATTCGTTAAGGAAGAATTATGCTCGGGAAAAGCGTCGAACAGTGAAATAAATCATCGATAACCAGGAAGAATATTTATCGCAATTAATAAACGCGTTTACTTCTACTCTCTATTCTGTACCTTTAAGTAGGGTCGTATCATCAATTAAGTTAGCCTGGGCGGCACGTGAACTGGGTTAAGAACAGCTCCATGAAGAAACGAACTTTCCTACGTAGCCGATCGTAATTTGTTTCACGAACAGAACCGGCAACTTTTTATCAATCGATTTGCCTCGAAGCACGCAGGAAAGCTCGGACCATGTAGAAGAGAACGTTCACGTCGCTGGTTGTCCATGATAATATTAGGTCAAACGATCTTATAAGTCACCACGCGAAGTCACTCTTTCCCATGCTTGATTTTATGTGACTTCAAAGAACGAGAAATTGTACAGAAAAAGATATTGCACAGCCCTAACATGGACAGGGATATGCGATCCTTTTGTATCCACGACATCGGTTATTCCCCAAGAGTGCATGACTTCGACGAGATAATCTTACCATCTGGCCGAGAAGATTCGAATAATTTTATTGTATACGTTACAAATCACACTGGTTTGCGTATAAATAAGAACTTCCTTTAATTCGTCATCGAATGACTGGTTTATTCGAAAAATGTTCAAGGAGCTGTATATTGTCGCGTGTAACACGCATGCCTTCGAGTCGTTAATGCCACTACTAGTCGGATAAGATTGGCGTATTTTTTGTAATAAAGTTATGCAAATTGGAAATGACTCGGAATTATTCTAGTAAGATGCAGAAAACTTTCATTACTTTGCAATGTCATTTGCATACTCAGCTTATTCAACAGCTCTAGCAGTTTCAGGGATATCAAACGATTTTAATGAGATAATTTTCTCGAAGGGAAAGAAGAAGAAGAAGAAGTAGAAGATTGATGTATTCTTGCCAACAAAGTAGCGTTAAACGTAAATGATTCTGCGATGGTCGAGAAATTCATTTAACGTGTTTCTCTCGCACAGTTAATTTATTTCGCTTGCAGCTAATTTTTATTTAGAAGTGCAAGAAGAAATATATATTTCGAGTAAACTACATGCCCGGACGCGTCACTTTGACGAGAAAAATAAAACGTAGCGGCATATATATCTTTTATAAATTTCTGCACTCAAGCTTTCTCTAATTTATAATTTCATTTGCATGCCGGATATATTTCAACAACATCTAATAAACGTACTTTTCCCAGTAATTCTCAAAATTTCGATAATTCTCCGTATTTATAATAATTATTCGTTAACACACCTTCTACTCGTGTTTTATCTGCGAATAAGCAAAAATTTCAGTTACCATCAGCTACGGTGTACAGTGTTAGAGCCGGATGTCGTCTCACCTTGACGTAATCAAAATTTATGAGCAAAAAAAGGTCGATCTCGTTCATTCTGTCAGCGATGAGATCACGGTGATTTTATTTCATTATCGACCAGGATCAGGCTGAAAATATGCATTAAATACTTATTACTAAACCAATCAACCGAACCACTTCTTCACGATCATCGTCAACGAGGGACAACTAATTGTCTGATAATGATCTAGTTACCATTAACGCGCGCTAATCGCTTAATGGTCATTGCATGGAGCCGGTTTCATTCTTTCTCGTTATAACATTTCAATAATAGGTCATAAATTTCTGACAGTTTATTCTGGCTAACATCGGATACTAAAAGACATTCCTTGAGTATAATTTATAATAAAGCGAAGATCACTTTATATTTTAGAGGTATGAACGAAATTCTCGCGAGGAGACCGTTGAATATCTACAAGATTTGTTCACCTTTTTCAAGATATAATTACGATCATTTTACATATTGGAAACATAAACGAGTGCATATCGACGAGAGAAATATCGCAGTTCCGCAAGATTTGTTCAGCTTTTTAAGATAATATTACGATTACATATTTTATTACATGTTTAGAAATCTAAACGAATACAGGGAATATAGAGTGTTTATGAGTTTCGTTCACCTTCTAATACGAATTCTGATAGTCAAGATTGTATTAATATCGTGACTAAACTTCGCATGAATAGTTCCTTAACACGTAATGATAGTATTTAGCAATGCAGATACCGTTTCATTAAACGAGCAAGCTCTATGTATCGAATGTTTCAATAAAAACTAAACTTAATTATAATAAGCTGAAAATAACAGAATAAAACAGCTCTGTTTAAATAGCGAGGTAGATTTCTCGATTGTTACATATTTTCGTAATTGAATACTCGGAAAAATGGTGGCTAAATGCAATTTTCCTGCTGCATAATGGACGTTAGAGAAGACAGAGAAGATTGAACGATTCTAACTTCTGACACACTTAGGCAACAAATTAAGAAATGAATCGAGCAACGATAGCAACCAATTACAGATGCAATTAACATCAAAATGGAATGTCGAGGCTCGGGGGGGTGCACTTCGAGAGGACGAGAAGCAAGTTGCCGACTTTCCATCGTCTGTCGCGTAAAACCGTCTCGTCCCCATGACTCAAAATGTCAAGGTGTTCCCAGAGTGAAAGGACACCCGTATTTATGCCCTTTTTTCGCCACGATTTACCACCACGGAATAATTAATAAATTATTTCCGCCAGCAGCCGGCTGCTCTTCACCCATAACGAATTGATTGCCACTACCAGCTATTGTTCAATCAATACAGCCTGTCACCAATTTTACTACCAATCAGAAAAGTATTACAGCATTTGTTTCTCCTTTGTCCTCATTTTGATTGAAATATTAGCTTGATAAATCATAAAATATCTACATGAATGTTTGTAGAATTAACGAGTCCTTGTCATTAGAAGTCACTAGAAATGTCCTCTCCTTTTTACTGAAATAATTTTAAGCGTCGAAGTTTTCGAGTGCTTCTAATTCCATGGTCAAAAATTGTACAACGAATGAACCATTGTATGTTATGAGTGAATCTTGAATATCGGATTTAATTCGAATTTAGAAATATACAGGATGAGTTATCTACGAGTTTAAGCCGAAATATTTTCGATACTCTGTTAATTATATCGAGAAATGTTTTAGATGAAAATTGAATGTTTCAAAGGGATCATATTTTGCTGTTATTATCTTCTACGTAAGTAGGTGGGCGCGTAAAGGTTACTTAAGATGTTTTTTTTTTTTTTTTTAAGTAGAATCATATACTTTGTTATACTTTAATCGGTGCAGTTAAAAATTCTCTATAAAATATGATTAATTTACTGGCGTGAAAAATTTTCACTTTTGCGAATCAGGCTTATCCGACCAATAGCAGTAACAATGGCACTTTCATTCAACTTGGTCCAGCTGTTTTACTAAATTGTACTGGACAAGACGTCCCGGACGCACTCGGTGGCTAATTAAACGTAAACGCGTCGGCCGTTTAACGTTCACGATTCAAGGTGTAATAGAGCCACTTGATAAATGTGATGTTCCTAGAAGATCGTAAGATCGTAAAGATCGCCGTCCAGTTTCCTAGAGCACACTCATGCGAGTTAATTGTTTCAGGCTATTAAGACCTCTGTTTTATTGAACGTTCGTTGTACCAGCCTCTAGCTGAAGAGATCATGGGAAAGGGTACCAAAAGGAAAGGCCACAAACTGAAAATGTAACACCCTGTAAATTGTGGCTACGTTTTAATTAAGCTGGCCGAACAGCGTCATGTCTTAAATGTAGATTATGGGATCACAGATTTAGAATGAAAGGTGAAGATTCTATGGAATTTCGTTCCTCGGGGATATACATACATAGAAAGATTCTCAGATAAATGAATACGGGGAACGCACGCTACAAACTAATTTCAGATCTTGGGAACGTTCTGTGCATGTGTTGGGAAGTATACGTATTGCTTTTCATATTTTCTTTCTCAAATTTCTCGTCTTCGATATTCTTATTACTTTTCAAATGATGCTTTATATACAGGGTGGTTAGTAACTGGTGGTTAGTAACAAGCGGAAAGAGGGTGATTCTACGCGAAAAAAGAAGTCGAAAATACAGAATAAAAATTTTTCGTTCGAGGCTTTGTTTTCGAGAAAATCGACTTTGAATTTTCGCTCGGTATGCGTGCGGTACGTTATAACGGATCTCACTGTAGATCGTTCTCTCGATGGAAAAATTTAAAAAAAAAAAAGAAAAAAAGATTGAAAAAATAATTTTTATTCTACATTTTCGACTTCTTTTTTCGCGCAGAATCACCCCCTTTCCGCTTGTACCACCAGTTACCAACCACCCTGTATATTCTATCCTTTTATTCTAGCAACCTTTGCTGTGTGAACGTATACACGGTAACTTTAACGTACAAACCTGAGTCTGCGACTATTATACATACGATAATTTCGAAAACATTTGAAAAAAATCGTATATCGTCCTCAAACAGTTATAAAGTATTCGACTTGTAATTTGTTTCAGCAAATTATGTAGTAAATAGTATAAAGTAAAGCAAACGAGGCGCGGTGTTATGTTCCATCTAATTCGAACACAAAAGACGCGCGTCTACACGATAAAAGTTATTTACTCATTTTTGTTCCTATCTCAATTCTATTTCAATTTTATCCTTAACTATGTCTGTTCTTTGATTCCAAATCTAATCTTATTCTCGCCTTTATCTCGCCTTCGTTCATTTCTCAATAAAGTTACTCTTCATTTTCCTACTTTACTTCCATATGACGTTTTGCTCGTAAGAAATTTAATCGTAATTGTTGATTAGCACGATTTCCGTCTTCTATTTGTCCAATTATACCAAACGATATCTGTTACCGAACAACGCTTCATGAATGAATATAGACATTGAATAGTAGCCTGGTTTCGTTCTTCTAATGAATACGCGTTAAAGGCATCCATATGCATGCGAGATGCATATCTAAATACACGTATACCTATTATATTAGCATTGAAAATGCTATCAATTCCATGCACGGGACACTTTGCTAGCAACTGTCGACTCGATTAGCCATTGTAATTGATTCCGTGAAGACTATTGTTCGGCAAAATTGTCAAAACGACTACACTATAGTGAGATCATCGTCCTCGCTGAAAATAACACCGTTTCATTATTCGGGATCGTTTCGTTTCTTTTTACGATTAATTCAAGAAACATCGCTTGAAATATTATTACGCATTACAACTTAAAAAATGCAGAAAATGTATTAGCATCGTCATGATTAGTATTAATTATGCTATCAATAATACTATAATAACAGTGTAATAGATAATAGTAATACAATATAACTGTATAATATTATTATAATATTATACTATATACTGGTATACTATAATAACACACTAGTATAGTACACTAGTACTGTTATAGCAATAGTATGCCATTACTAGTATAATATACTAGTACTATAACAACAATAGTGTGCTACTACTAGTATGGCATGCTAGTACTATTACAGTATAGTATACTATGTACTAGTATAGCATACTAGTACTGTTATAGTATAGTACACTAGTACTGTTATAGTATAGTACACTAGTACTGTTATAGTATAGTACACTATATACTAGTATACTATAGTAGTAGTGTAGTATATAATAATAGCATACTATAGTAGTAGTATAGTATATAATAATAATATACTATATACTGCTATTATACACAATTATACAGGGATTAATCCGTCTTGACTGGATGTTAAACGACTGAGAAACGAACAAGCGTCAAATTAAATTCGAAATGCTTCTGGCATTTCTGGTAATACAAGAATTTCAAGTTACGAGGTGTGTTCCTCGCTCGCAAGAAGAGGCCTTTAACTTCTCATCGTATCACCGGAGGCCACTTGATGATACGTTTGCACGCTGCAATCGATCCGGTGAACTTCCACGTTACACTGATATACGCACAAAAAGAACTTGTAACGTAGTGTATATTAATTGCGTATTATTGTGTATGAATCGTAGCGAAGAATTAGAGCGAGGATTTTCACAAAGCTTACGAGCATGTAACTTCGATAGAGGGATCGATTTGTTGATCGATCAGCGGACAGCTTGCTGATATATCAATGAATCATATTCATTCTGATTTTTTATGATGTTTGAAACACTGATTGGAGGTGGCTTGATTTAACGGTATTAAGATTACATAAGAGCAAATGATTACATCTCACGCGTACTTGACAGATCGACTACGCCCTCCGTGTTTCTTAGTCATGTTTGATCCAATTAATTAAAAGTTAGGGTGATTTGACAATTGGAGAGTTGAACAAAGTTTAGAAAAGGTTAATCATCGGATGAACCGCCAAGTTAGACATATAGAATAATGGAGACATGGATTTTACTTGTAATCTTTTCTCAGCCAATTTATATAATCGAGTTGTAGTTTTTAATATTTTCAGAGAAAATTCCAAGGATTATAATTAATTGCAAAACCTATAATTTCACGAAGTCTAAAGATTGCTTCAGTTCCGATATTTTCCTTCAAACTATTGACAGCCTTGCTTCCTGATCTTAGAACAGATTTCATTCGCTATGCACGCGATTTTAGTAATTAAATGTACACCGTAGAAATGAAAGAGAAAAAAGGAGAAAATTTGCTATCTACGTAACAGAATTTTGGTCGATAAAGTTGTGTTTGTCAAGAATGACAGGATTTCACTTACGATTAGAAACTATTGCGCATTTTCTAAGACGTATTTACATACAAGGAAGTTTCTTCGAACGATCCGACGATTTTGTTTTTATTTGGAAACGATTAACCGTTCCTAATAAACGGAAACGATCGTCTGCTTTTTACGCTCGTGCCCCTCCACTCCTTCGCCATGTGCAACTCTGTAATTTTCATCGTTAATAATTCTTAATTTTAGTAATTATGGAAAATATAGGATCGCTCAATTCGAGGTCATTAAATGGTCTGCAGCTCTACATAAGGCCACAAAAAGAGAACGGTTTCATGATTTCTCTCTAAGGTAAATATCATCGACTCTCATAACTTAAGTGATTATTTTTAAAACTTTTCACGCTTTTCGATTATCCTTTTCGAAATTGTTATTAAGCTCGTCAAGTTATCGATTTTCAAGTTTTCCTAGGTTCTTTTTATAATTAAAAAAAAATCACAAAATCGCGTACAATTCACGTTTCCTACAACTTCAAGCTTCCTCGCAATTTAACAGTAATTAGTAATTCTTTCAAGTAATTTCACCCGTTAATTAATTACAGTTTTTGACAAACGCAACAAATCCTATTTCCCAAGCTAATATCCTGAAAACGCATTCGAATCGATTGCGTGCAACTTCTCCAATAACGAAGACTTCATCGCCCCTGGCTTTCATACTTTCCAGCTATGCACGTACGTTGGAAAAACTAGCTGTGCTTGCATCGAACAACAGTGGATAAGAAATCGCGTCTATTCTGTGGATGACAATGAATTAATGCGACCGTTTTAAGAGCAATCGTTCATCCGGCGGCAATCCACGCGAAACGAATCGGTCATTCTAAAGTTACGAATGGAAAGTTGAAACATTTTACCGTTTCCACACATATTGTTAACACTTGATTTATGTAAATTCTGTACGATCGTGTTCGATGTAATTCGGCGACTGGTTGGTCGATAAAATCTTACGATAACAAGATTGTAATAATTAGAATTCTATTTGAAGACAAACGACGATGGTCTGTAAATTGCCATTCTAAATGCAATAGAGCTAACGCGAGAGAATCGTTCGAAGAAGCCGCAACAGAGAAACCAGTGCTATTGTAGCGTCATCGTCATAATCATCGTCGTCGGTTCGTTCAATTGCCAATGCACGGACGCAACTGCCTACACGTGCAATTCCATGAATCCTATTCGCGGCGAAAAATCTTCACGAGGTGCGCACAGGAAACAGCTCGTGCCGCGAGATTAAAGGGTGAACAAGCAACGCCGATCATATCTGGCCGCGCGTTTCATTTCACTGCTGTCTCGACCACTACACGTAACTGTAAAACCTATTCTTCTTCTCGTTAACGTCTGAGCTAACTGCAAGTACAATCCAGAAAGATCTAATTTCATTTAGTTAATTCATCTCTTTTTTTACAACGCTACGTTTTTATTAATCCTGAGAACTTAGGCTCTTTCTTTAGGCGATTCTATCTCGTTTCTTGCCGCGTGATCGGTGATCCACGACAACCGGGGGCAGGGCATCTATTTGTTATTTGATTTCACCAAAGAAATGTACAGATGTTTATTTATGATACGATCGCCAACACACTTTTTCGTATTTCTACGATTTGTGTGATTCTCTACTTTCGTATTTTAATATTTTAATGTTCAACGGGGAAAAAAATAAAATTGAACTGTCTTTGATCATTAATTCGATTATTAATTTAATTATCAATTTGCTCCAATTAATCACGATGCCTACTTATGTCATCGAGAACATTTTTTTGTGAGCGTCGTTGTCGCAATCTGATTATCACATTACCAGTTATAATGAGCATTTCTTTGCAGCAGACATCCCCGTAAACTAGGAAGACTAAGTAGAATAACGTGAACAAGTCGCTTGGTTCATGAAGCGAGAGACGCCGCTAACTTGCTACGGCCTCTGCTTACCATAAGAAGCATTGACCCACTCGTAAATGCTCGTTAAAGTTAAACCTTCCAACGATCTATCTTTGACTTTGACAAGCATCCTGGAGAATAAATAGGTTGCTTGCTGAATAAATCATGTCATATTCAAACGATGAGATTCCTAAATAAGGTTAAATTATAATTATCAATACCCGTTTACAATAGTAATATACGTACGTTCAAAAACGAAGATACTGCGATAGATTCGTGGTAATTAAAGTATCTTCATTGGAATAAATAGTAACATTTCCTATTATAATATTGAATACAGCGTTCTTTCGCGTAGATGCGCGAAGAAAACGTCGTTCCTACGTTTTGTCTGCACCGAGGTTCCATTTATGGACTTCCTTGAAAGTCTTCAAAGTAGATTTCATCTTGTCGCGGTAGGTTTCTTCGTCGAGTTTTTCAAAGGATATATACTTCACCTTATCTTTATTGTATGATTTATGTATACGTATCGCTGTAGATCGAAGTATGTTCTACTCTATTAGTCATGTCACATTGCATCCTACTATTTTTCATCCACAATTGCACATTACACGATACTTTTCCCTAAATTATACCATACTTTATTCGTAATTAACGATAACACGATTGCGATCGAGATCGATGATTATCAGGTGTCCAGCGAGGTTCTCTCGAATCTTCCGAGAATATAGAAAAATACACTTAAAATCTTTCTGCAGTATCGATTGGCTATTGAAAATTGTAATTGGCAAATCATCCGGATGAAACGACTCTGTCGTTCGATACAGTGAACCTAAGATACCTCGTTCTACCCTCTTCTTTCAATTTTACCAATTTATCCAGAAATACGGGATTTTCTCGTTACTTCTGACACCACTTTCTTCGTATACTTCTCAGGACATAATTTTCAAAATTATCGTTCAATCGTGGTTCCGAGTTAAGTTAAAAAATTTGACAAGGATTTTGTTTCTTGCTAGTCCTTCGATTCATTTTACTTTTTGTTCGTCGTCGTGTTCTTTTCTGTCTAAAGGAAAGTGCTATCGTTTCGTCTATTTTCACTGAGCAAGGTATAATATTAAAACAAATATGGAACTTGTTCTAAGAATTCTAAGAGATTTTTGCGATGTATAGAATAAATAATACATCCTCATGCAAAGTTAGAGGCCGTAAATATAATTCTAGGGCGTGGCGTTGGTTGTAATACAATCGACATTACCATTTGTTCGGACACCCAATGATCTGTTACGCAGCTTCTTAGCATTTTACATAATTTATTCGACTCCTACGAGAAGAAAAAAAGAGTCACGACTATATGACAACTACGGCACAATGCGCCACCTCGGCAAAATAATTGATGTCAAACGAGACTTAATAAATGCTCTATTTAAATGATAATATACCACTGGGAAATTTCCGTATGATCGATATTATTTAATAAACAGTATTACCTCGTAGAAAGTATTATCTCGAATACAACAACGCTATATAGCTACTGTAGTATAGTACGTTAATAATATCGTCTGTTACAAAACATTAGAATACACGCAAGTTTTACAACAAAAATATTCGGATATTATTTTTTTATATTCGATATTCGGTTTATTTTTGAAAAATTGTGTACTTCGATAACGAAAGTATGGACGAGTCAAGCTTCAATTATTTTAATTCCTTATAATCGGTATAGCTACATATGTATAACAGTATATTTTAGTTTATTTCATTTAAGTATTAAGTGTATTTTATACTTTTAATCCGATTAAATTAATTTTTGAAAGCCGATATACTTTGCAACTTTTCAATGCAAATACTATACTGAATACAATACTGAAAAATGTAATAATTTAATTTAATGTCATTTATATTATAGTTATACTAAATGTAATATAATTTATTTTAGTTTCAATGTGAGATATTAATTACAAATTGTACTAATAACTATAAATTGTATTAATTATAATTGTATTTTAAGCGCAGAATAAAGTACATTTTACACTGAAAGCTAAGAATAAGTCATTTTATTTCGTCATGAGTATACAGAGTGGATAATTATAAGTAAATTAAGCACCTACTAAGTAACTATTCCGATAGTTATTCTGAAAATTACAGTTATTCAATATTAACACGAATTACATGATCTAGAAATACCTAATATCGCATGATTTAATACAACTTATCTACAAGAAAAATTGTCCTTCCTGCCAATACTGAAAAATGTAATAATTTAATTTAATGTCATTTATATTATAGTTATACTAAACGCAATATAATTTATTTTAGTTTCAATGTGAGTTATTAATTATAAATTGTACGTATTTTAAGCGCAGAACAAAGTACATTTTACACTGAAAGCTAAGAACAAGTCATTTTATTTCGTCATGAGCATACAAAGTGGATAATTATAAGTGAATTAAGCACCTACTAAGTAACTATTCCGATAGTTATTCTGAAAATTACAGTTATTCAATATTAACACGAATTACATGATCTAGAAATACCTAATATCGCATGATTTAATGCAACTTATCTACAAGAAAAATTGTCCTTCCTGCTCTTTCTTCGTGTTCAATGGTGTGTACAAATATATTTTTCATTTTATATTCCAAAAACAGTATCGTGCAGGATTTTAACTAATATTATATAACCATGTTATAATGGTATGTTCATGTAGATGAAAATTATCTTGTAATTCTTTCGTATTTTTATCTCACGTGCGTTTAGAAGATTAGAAAACGACAATGGAATAAAATGTACGGCACCATTAACGAGAAACACGATAACGTTATCAATTCACTAGATATTGATGCAAACGAAATATCAATACGTAAGGAGTATGCACGGAGTCATTACGAAAATGTTTATCCGGCAGCGATTGTTACTGCAATCTCACCTTCACTTCGATTTCTATACTCGTATGGTGGTTTTTCTCTAGCGAATAGCACGAAGATCCTCTTTATTAGCGTTTTGAAACGATCGTTGTGCAAGAACAATCCTAGCAAACTATGTAGATCGACTTATAAATCACGCGTTTCAATTGAAGACGTATGATAAAATAAACCTTGTTACTTATTTCTTCTGATTAATTTACAGAAGATTAATTCTTTAAGACCATCGTCAAAGAAAATTCGTTAAGAAAAAGGTAGCTACGTTTTCACTCAAGTACATACCTATATTTCAGAGATCTAAAAGCAACGAGATGCCATTAGACGCTTTATTATTATCCGATATTAGATAGAAAGTAAAAAAGCTATTTTTTTTTTACAAATATGCAAATAAAATTGTGGCTGATATGATTACAAAACGATGGTATGAAAAGGAAAAGGTGCGTGGGGTGAGAGTTAATCCGCAATATATTTAGAGATAAAAAAGGAAAAGTCTATGTTTACATTTGCGTTAAATAAAACTAAACGTTGCAGTGGTATAAATTGGCGGTAGTGAAAATAAGAAACTGAAAACCAGTTTTACTTGTACCTTATGTAAGCGAGAATAGTTCGTAGATCATAAAAATCTCAATCTGGTAATACATCCTTTGTTTTTTTATTGCCAGAGGTATGGTTAAGTGTATTATCAATGGGTCATGAACTTAAGAATTTCTCGGCAAATGTTGGTAAAATGAATTTGTCGGACGAACGTAACCAAAAATATTGAGAACAAACAGAGCAAAATTTCTCCGCCCTACATTCTCATTACTGTAATCTGGACATTAAGCAGAGGAAATAAATAAAAAATCTGTGCTCCAAAGCATCTGCTTGAGAGCAGGTGGCTCGACACACCATGCATGTTGAGCAATTTAGTAAATAATGTAACACGTCATTTTCCACTCGTTTGCGATATATTTATTATTACTCGATTATTTTGATGATTCTTTAATACCCTACGTTTTCCTGTGTCTTTTTATACACTATACCAATGACGAACAAAATTGCAGACAGTCCTGTCTATTTTTCATTACAATGTTAAAGAATAACAATTAGCCGACAATCCTCCGACGCTAATGGCAATTTTCTACGGGGATTAAGTAAGATGCGGGATCCTGTTTGTAAGTAAAAGTAAAACCATCAGTTCGGCAGTTCTTATTTATCGACTTTGTTCTTATTTATTAAAGTGATTGTTAGTTCGATTCAACTATCTTTTCACTTGTTGTTTGATGGTAAAAAAGTTTTATTCATTATTTTATTATATAGTTTTAGCCAGATGTGGACAAAATACGACAAGAAACTTGATAGATGTAAATATGTGTATAATATAAAGAAATAAATAGAATTTTGTTTTACTAATATTGCTTTTACATTTTAATTTCCTCATTTTTCATTAAAGCACAAAAGTATTTTTATTTTTTGTCCCGTGTCTCTGACATTATACGCAAGTTCCTTTGAAAATACCGATCTCGGGAAACATTAAAATGATTCTTACGCCCTCTGTGATTTGTACTTGGCAACTTGCTGAACATTGCGTCTCATGTTCTGTAATGCCAACCATTCAAAGGTTTTTTACGCCCTCTACAATTTATAACATGATGCTATCGCAGATATTGGTGAAGCGAATTCTACAATACCAGTAGCCAGTAACAAATATTAAATTTCTTTAAATATAAACGAAATCTATTCATTATATAGTTCTCCTCTATTGTCACTGATGTATTATATTTATGATAGATGAACAAAAAGAAAATTTTATTTTTACTAGGCATGTTATTTTAAATAATATAAATTATCTTAAGAGCTACTACACATATCTTTAAAACTGTAATATATACATATATTTCTCGTAATATAATTTTACGTATTGTAATATATGCATGTAAATATTGTCATGCATAGATATCTGAATATGACGTTGCAGTCAGAGTGTAACAAATAGCATTCTTTTTATGTGGTTGCGCAAAACCGAAGGACAGTGTTTAGCTAAAAATAGGCGCATACTGGTATCTTGTATTTCTCTCGATTAACTTATTGAATCAGCGCCAATCTTAGGTTTCCTTTTTCTCTACCGCGATTAACACTACTGCCTTAAGAGATATACAAAGTCATAAAGATGCGCAATGTTGTACTTATTATATTTCAGGAGTATTTCATTTAAAATCAAAATCTATCAAAAAAAAAATTATATAACTTATCTTGAACATCATTTCAAATGAAGCGAATGCTATATGGTTACATACCTGTCAGTGGTTCTCATTGACACCCAAAGTCGATATGTATATCAATACGGTGATAAAACACTAAACGCATTATTGTGTGCAAAATATGTACATAAATAGATTGTAGATACATAATGTTAAAAATTTAAATATCGATCGAATCGACTCCTTATATACTTGTAGAGTTAACTAATGAAATATCATTGAATTCATTGTAATTTGATCATGCGAAAGGCAATATTATTACGTGATTGTCTTACAATGCAACGTTGCATATATTTCAAATATTATAAAAAAATACCGTAACTTATTTATTTTTGTTGTTGTCATCAATGTTGTTATCAATTTGTGCAGTCTATAAACTTTATGTAAGTTACGAAATATACATGAAATTTTACATTTAAATACCTGAGAAATTATTTATCATTAAATTTTATAATACTACATCAAATAGTTATCCAATAGAGGAACATAAAATCACTACAGATTGAAGAGATCTTTAAATTAGACGGTAGACTTAAGGGTTCAGTTACTTACATATACACCACGACCGCGACTAGAAAGTGTATGTAGTAGTCACTAAAAGTCTTGGGGTAGGGCAGTGGAAATTTCCACTGTACCCGCTGAGACGGTCAATACTCTCTTCGTGCTGTAACGTGTGCTACACAAGGACCACTCGAACTAGAGGAAGTTTCAAATGAGAAGAACATAAGTACATACATGCTTACGTATTTAGATATCAATGGTAATTATATAAGACCTAGTAGATGAATTACTCTATCTAGTCACAATATAATTACCATATTTAACCTAGAAATATGCAAAACTTGCCATTCAGTGATTTATCACATTGTTACGTATTTCCTATCAATTAGTAGTAAGTACATTACGCCACTAAAAGAAAAGAACTATTTATTATAGATAGGAGTATCCAATCGATAGTAGCACCATCTCGACGAGATATCTCGAATTGAAACGAAATTGAAATCTATAAATTTGACTAGTTATCGATATTAATTTTCACACAGAAATCGAGATCGAAAACAGAGAAACTAAACTCTTTTTCCGTTGAATAATTTAATAATCGTGTCTCTTACATCTAGAATCTATGACAAACGAATGTGATTGTAATCGTGCATGTCGTGTATGTCGTATGTCATTTTGTTTTCATAAATTGGTAAAAATATAGGACCTGTATTTGAACTTTTAATACATAACATTGTTACATTTGTTCACAGGAAGCATCATAAATGTGGAAATTTACTGAATGGAAAGTACCACGTTGTTAATTGTGGCATAAAGGTCACGGGTTAATAACCAGGCAAGCAGGCGCCAGCTACTCCCGATCTATTAATCACTGTAATCATTCATTCTATATGCCAAGGGACAAATATATTTAAATAAATCGTTAATACTTCGATCAGCAACACATCTGAAATGCAACAGTTGAGCCTTTATCTTGCCAATAGAAATAAAATTAAACTTATAACATCGTTTAACAAAACTGACGATCAGCACGTATCTTTTTTATTAATTGCAAAATGTAACGAAATGGACGCGTGAAATGACCTGTAGATAGAAGATTTCTCTTTTTCTACATAGCACAACATTCAGCGTGTATACGTGGAGGTAAGTATGTGCTACGTACGTATGTAGACGTAGGTACTTGTGGCAAAGAAACGGCAGCTAGCCAACGGTCACGTGACACATTCTGAATGCAGCGAGAATCTTTAAATACCTATCTATCTATGCACAAATGCTTATATCTCCCATGAATGCGGGCAAAGAGGAAATTATTCTTCCCATTGTTGATCACGTTTAGATACGAATAACACAACCGATATTTAATACCACCGTTTCCTACAACCGTTACACATGCACATACAATGGCCATATTTTGATATAGATTTCTTTATTTAGAAACAAAAAGATTGCGCTTTATCTGCGTGAACAATGAACATACCTAACTCAATGTGTAACGCAATACTCCTTTATAATTATATAGTTAGATAAAATAAATAATATTTCCTGCATAAACGAATTATGAGTATTCATGTATTAATATACTTTGCAAATCAGCATTTTCGCATAAAAGTATGTGTCAAAAATATGAATCAAATCAAAAAGTGGAATATAAACATACAAATATTTAATTTCGTTTACTATACATCGCATGTGTGTTAAAAATTATTGTCTAAAATAATTGAGAACAAATTAAACAAATACATATTTACATTTAACAATCTAACCTATGCTATGGAACAAATGCAAAATCAAACAGTTGAATAGATCGAATGAAATTAGACCGTAAACTGTAACAATTCGCATTATAATTAATCATTGTATACATTTACGATAAACATTACCGCCACTGCGGTAAAAAATTTATAATACAGGTAGATTCTAGTTAAAAACTACCGAAATGTTGTTAACAATGTATCGTATATTTTTATATATTGCCATATATGTTAAATGTACTTACAATATTTATCAAATTTTGCGATTTTTTCACAAATGTTTAAATATACATGGTTTTGTGCACAAAGCTACGAAAAATTCATAAGCGAACAGAAGCCACAACTATTGCGAACGAGTGCGGAAAGAACTCGAAAGTACAAGTCTGCACGATAAAACGTGCAGAAGGGTTTCTTTCCTTTCCAGCACAAAGATCATCGTGTTTTATCGTTCGAGCGACACCCTAAGTCCTCGGTCGGTAATCAACGAATACTTCAAAGTCGAAGAGTTCAAAATCATTCATAGATGTCATCAAGCTAATTGCTTTCAGCTGACAATATGTCATAATAGACGTCGACAATATAGTCGACTTATGATAAAAAATTAACGAAAAAGAAAAGAAACATTCAAATCCAGTAAAGACTATAAGAGAATGACCTTAAAAAATTGACAAGCGATAACGAAGCAACAGTTAGTTGATAAATAAAATGTTAAGGTTTCTAAGAATCTTAGGACATGCTCGAGACCGAAACGACAAATAATAATATTAGTAACATATAATAATAATAAGCGTTTATCTTTTTAATTTGCAGCATTTAATTTTCATAGAATATCACTATCTATAGTTAACAATTTTCTAAAGAAAAGTTTTGCTTACTTATGATTACTAAAACAGTCGGTTAACACGAAAATGTACAAACATATCTTCGATTAAAAAGATAATTAGTGAATAACAAATGTGTCAACCAATAAACGCAATTATTCGCCATGTTCTAATAATATCTTTGTTGTTATGAAATATAACTAGACATACAGAGTGTATCATCTAATACGTCTACTTTATTCGATAAAAGATATTGGTATTCGTTTGATATGGTGGTTAAATAAAATAAATGATGCAATTTGCAGGAATGTTTTTAATTAAGAACTAATCACCTATTGCAAGGACATCATTCTCTCTCTCTCTCTCTCTTTCTCTCTCTCTCTCTCCAATTAGGTATTAATATAAAAATTTAGCCTTTTTTTATCCACATATGATCGATATAAACAGACGCTAAACCATGTGATAAAAATGGACGTTTAAAACAACGTAAGCTGTTTGAAATTTATATAAATAATGATAAATGAAGACTGATCCAATATCATAGAAGAAGGCTACGACGTAGTCACAGGCACGGGCGCCAGGATGGCGCAACAACTTTGACTAAGATCGATAACATGAAAAAGAGATATATCAGTCCTATACCCTACCGTTATCTTCCGACATTTATGACCATCCGTTCCAATATTTTAATAAAATGACTTAAACTGCACTTGTACTAATCCGATCAAACAATCATCTCCATTAGAAAATTTGAAACTTTTTGTCTCATTTCTTTGCTCAGGAGAGACCTCCTACGAGCGCTCAATCGCTCTTCCACCAAAGAAACCTTACACTAATGACTCAAAGAGTTAAATCTGCTTAGCATGCTACAACGCGTCTTTCTTTATGTATAAATTACTCACTTTCTATAAGTTACTCCTTAGGCAAGTTTTCAAATCCTCTCTCTGTATTTATTAGCTTTAAATGCTAACATTTTTATTCATTATTTTTCTCATTTTATACGGTAATATAATTATAGTTTTTCTAAATAGATATCAACGATGAAATTAGCATCGATGAAACACACGGAGTCTTATCTTTGAAGACGCGCAAAAATGTCGTCAATTAGATATTTTGTATTCGAAGGAAAATAAGGGGAATGATGTATCGGTTGTCCGTTATTGTCTTTCACGGCAAATGGATTTAGCTGAAAAGAAGGCCACGACGTAGTAGGCCAACGTGGTATTGATTTCGGTCGGTCGGAGTTCTCTGCATCCGCGCTTTCAGTGTCATTTGAGTACGACGTAGAATGTAGATATATTAGAAAGGTACATCGGAAAGGAATTAAACCACGTTTCTTGTTCGATCTAATTTCAAATGAAAATGATGGGAAGGTAGGCGGAAAATACGAATGACAAGCAAGTTTTTTTCATATTGTCAGTAAATAAGTTCGATGTAATCGCAATATTTCGTCGTAGTTAATATTAATCTATTACTGAATAGAGAAAAAAGAAAAAGAAGAAATGTAACGTAATCGAAAACCGATACTTGTATCAAGTATACGTCGCAAGCTATTTTTTTACCACATACCATTCTGTATTTGTGTAGGTTTGCGTGGACATATCATGTACGCATATGGCCATAGAAAAATACATAGTACATATATAGGTATATGAAAAGCTTTGAAATTTGAAAATCCCGCTTTATCTGTAAATCGGTAATCGACATTTAGACCAAACTTACCAGCATTTGTCAATTAACTGCTATTCGATTAATTTCAACAGGTAAATAATTCACTATAAATTGTAAATGATCCGTATGATTCAGCATGAATGAACAGTTAGTGATCCGACAATTCTAAGAAGATGAATGGTTAGAAAACGATTTGAAACGAATGAAATGCTGCGCTCGTGCTGTGATTTTCAAGTTTTAAACGGCTACATAACTGGTCGGTAACCGGTCGATGGCAAGACCTTACACCGACATCTGTATGGAGGGTAGAAAACCGATACAGAAACATGGTTAAGACTGGTTTCCCTTGAAAAAGCGAATCGGTCTCGGCAGACGGCAGTAGGGAATTTCCCCAGCCAGATAATATTGTCCTTGTTGAGAATCCAAGATCTTGTACCAAGGTCAAGTCGATTTCGCGCGATTAAGTTGTTCCCTGTTGCCTTGTTGAACCATTTGATCGAATTATCAGTTCAGCGGTATTTTCTATGCTCGCGATCAAAATCGTTATATACGTGAAATCCCCTGATAAGATCGCGGGATTATTTTGACGTCAATTTCACAATAGACGTTAGTCGTGTCAATTATATTTATTGCATCTAAGTTCAAACTGCGTTAGGTTGTTCACGATTGACAGTCATGCTAGTTCTTAGTCCGGCTGGTAGCGGAAACGGTCGACACATCAAACATAAAAAGAAGATTAAAAAGGAAACAGCCAACAGATCTCACAAAGGACATAACCTAACAAACAAACACTCACCTCACTAAAGAAATAAATCAATCAAATTCGAAGATGGTATCTCACTGGGGGTAGCCATCCACATGTTATATTATTATATATAATATTTTACCAAATGTCCTACTGGACAAATTTTACAATGTAAATAAATAAATAAAAAAAAATGCTAGTTCTTAGTCATTAAAAACCATTTCATTTCTAGCGAAGCGTGGCGAATGCGTGATACGCAAATGTACGACCAAATTTTTTTTTCTTTTTTTTAATTATGTAATTCGTCTAGCTGGACATTTGCTAAATTTTTCTAGCTTAATTGCTAACGAACATGTGGATGGCTACCCCAGCGTGATACCATCTTCGAGTGTACGACCAAATTTGTCGTCCCTCGAGGGATATCGTTATCATCTGTTCAAATCCGAATCGATCGTTTAAAGCTTCCACCAAAATATTTCTGGTATTCCTTTTTTAATAGTTGTGTATTGTAGAATTCAATAATTTTAAAAGATCCGATTTAGATTACGTTATCGAAATCCACTAAATCTACCAGATTCTTTAAAAAGGTATTAATAATAATCCAGTTAACAGGAAGCGTATTTGTGCGCGGCGATAGAGCTGTCAAATAGCAACGTGTTGCGTTACGTACGAATTCAATCAGGGCACGTAATAAAAAGCAGATGGAATTGTCACGTCAACTACGCACGTCTATATCATTAGCAACTACGCGAGTAAAGAACTTATACATGTACAGTCACGATGAAGAATCATAATGATGATATTTTCGATTCACTGCTTGTTATCTAAATACGGCTATTTCTAAATCTGCTGAATTATTTAGCAAACTAGTGCAAATTGCAATAAAGGATACGTTTTAAAACTGCTTTCCAGCGCATATAGTTTAGAGACGTCTCTGAGCATGCACTGTATCGATATACTGACCGCCAGTCGCAAAGATTTAAAATTTGCGGACGGATTGTCTTAATCTAAATTGAAATTATTAATACGATTAATTGCAGGAAAAGCAGTCCAAATTTAGCAGCACGCACGACGAAGATAAAAGCTGCATTTATCATGTTTGTTAATTACATCTGCGTATGTATAACGTATACGTAGTTACGTATGAAGTTGGATTAGGATAGGTCAAAGAGAACCAACATAATGTATAAATTATACAAGAAAGTTAAGTGGACAGCTGTCTTGATAACTGACATGCGTCATAAAGAATAGCCGATTCCTCGTTCCAACGATAAATTAATCTTTAATCTTCATAAAAATGAATTTTAATGACTTCCAATACACTTTTTTAATATGGAGGGTTATATTGCCAGTAAAAGACTGCAAATATTTTGCATTACATTAACAACTGATGTAATTGATTAGCGGCGTAATCATGTCCGAATCGAGGCAAGAAACGGCGATGTAAGAAAGAAAATCGATCTTCCATGGGGCGGAATCGCTGTAGCTACGTAAGTACGTGAATGTTGTCAGTATTTAATCACAAGGATAAATGATAAGGAACTGCCGGTGCTATACGCACTAAATCTGTAGCGGAAAGAGGTTGTATGTTAAAACGTTAACGTTGAAAATAAATGAGAAATAACAAACTAAATCTCTGTTTCGCTATTTCCTTTAATTTTATTCGAACTGCGCGTTACATCTTGTACTAACAATAAGTCTTGTCTTTCCGCAGAAGTATACGATGTATACAACGAAAGACTTGTTAGAAATTCGGGCAGAATGACAGTACGCACTGATTCGCTTTTAAACTCCTTCTATTCTTTCATCCGTAGCCTGGCTCCTTTATACATCCGCTCGCTCTTACCGTGGGAGGTTTCTAGGTATTACAATGTTCGCCTATAGGTATGCCAATGCTCAGGTTTATCGTGTGTATCACAACTGCATGCTTTGGCAGTGATCGTGACAGCGTGCTTGCAAAAATGTTCACGTGGGTGTCGAGACGGCGCGTCACGGCACCCCTAGGCGCCGCTCGCTGCGACGACCTACGTCGCTATTACGCCGAAAATAACAAGGTAGGCTGGTTGACATATAAGTACACACGCTATGTCGATCGAACGTACTCACACACAATTCACGTTCACCGTGCGTGAAATCGCGAAACTTCCTCCTTCGAGATTATAATGCAAATAATTCTCAAACGGTAAAATAACCTTTTAACCCTAACGTTACTCGCATCCCTATAGACATACGTTTGTATCCAGTAATTCACAGAAATCTGTGTCAACCTGTTCGAAGTTGAGCACTTTAGCCTGCTACGTGCCAACTTTACTTACCTTTCTGCTAATAATTTTGGCTGTAGGTACGTATATCGTACTTATTAGTACTATATCGTAAATACTAAGATTCATGTGCGATGACTAATTAAACATTGTGGGAATTAAAAAGACAGATGACGCATTGCATAACATTTAATTCGATTTGCTATGAAAATAGTACATATATATACATTGTGGGAATTAAAAGGATAAATAACAAATTGCGTAACGTTTAATTCGATTTATTATGAAAAAAGTATATATATATATCGAAGCGGTATTTTGTTGATGTATTATCGTGCAGTGACGTTCGTCGGTAAACGGTTGTTATTATTAATAACTGAAGGTATTCGTCTGTGTTATTACCAACTATGTCGATAAGTTCAGAAACAAGTCGTGCCGTTTTAGCAGGTACAAATGACACTCCTCGTTGCGATAAATAGCGAAACGCCGGGGATGTTTTCCGATAATCTGAAGTACATCGAATACATATGGTTTGATTTAACAATGTTATGAATTGTACGAGGATGACAGATAGCGACGTTCCAATGCGAGAAAAAATTAAAGAAATATTTTTTTTTATTTGGATTTATTTTACAATCAATTGTCATTGAGAATTATGAGTAAATTATTTTGGCGTGGTACTATGACGTGAATAATAAGTGATTATCGTGTGTTTGATTCTAGCTGAATCTAATGCTTAAATCTAGAGGACATGGATAGAAGACTGAAAAGGAAACACCCAGCAGACCTCACAAAGAACACAACCTAACAAATACGAAGACGGTATCCCGCTGGGGGTAGCCACCCACATGATAATCAAACAGCTAAAGAATTCTACCAAATATCCAAATTGGACAAATTGTGAATGTAAAGAATTAAATAAAAAAAAAAAATCTACAGGGTAATGTCTTTTTAGCCTGCGGATCTGATCCGTCGTGTAAAGTAATTGAGTAGATACCCACTGTTAAAGAAGAAATATCCAAAAGAGTTAATTTTTTTTTATTTATTTGTTGAAATTACAATCAATTCTCACGTTGAGAATTTTCAGTAATTTTTCTGGCGTGGCGCAGTGACATGGCTGTTTATTTACAATAAGTTAATACTTATTATAGATAGGTATAATTTATAAGTATTATAAGTAAGTGCATATGCTTAATTTGGATAACTAAATGAATCTAGCGTTTAGGTCTTGCGGGTAGTGCCTCTTCAGCCTGCGAATCTGGTCCGTCGTGTCAAGTAGTCCAGTGATTAGGGGGTTTCGGTGTTTGTTGACTCTTTTGCTATATCTGTTGCTGTATTTTGCTATTTCCTCTTTGATAACAGGTCACCATTAACAACACAATAATTCCTAGCAAGGACTCAGTCAGATACCTGGGCATGACCCTGGACAGGAGGCTAACTTGGAAAAATCACATCACAGACAAAACAAAGCAACTGAAGGACAAACTCAAGAAATCCAACCTAAGCACACAGAACAAAATTACCCTCTACAAGACCGTAATAAAACCTGTCTGAACATACGGAATCCAACTATGGGGAACAGCAAGTAACTCCAACATTGAAATACTTCAACGCTCCCAATCGAAAACGCTAAGATCCCTAATTGATGCACCTTGGTATGTTACCAACGAAACAATACACCGCGACCTCAAGATACCCACAGTCAAAGAGGAAATAGCAAAATATAGCGACAGATATAGCAAAAGAGTCAACAAACTCCGAAACCCCCTAATCACTGGACTACTTGATACGACGGACCAGATTCGCAGGCTGAAGAGACACTACCCGCTAGACCTAAACGACAGATTCAACTAGTTATTTAAATTCAGTAACATCTACTTATTTACAATACTTAAGTACAAATTATACTTATCTATAACAAGTATTAACTTATCATAAATAATTAGCTATGTTACTGCGCCACGCCAGAAAAATTACTGAAAATTCCCAACGCGAGAATCGATTGTAATTCTAATAAATAATAAAAAAAAAAATTTCCTCTTTGACTGTGGGTATCTTGAGGTCGCGATGTGTTAGTTCGTTGGTGACATACCAGGGTGCATTTATAATGGATCTTAGCGTTTTCGATTGGAAGCGTTGAAGTATTTCAATGTTGGAATTACTTGCTGTTCCCCATAGTTGGATTCCGTAGGTCCAGACAGGTTTTATTACGGTTTTATAGAGGGTAATTTTATTCTGTGTAATACAATATAATATACGAAACAGATTGATAGAATGTCCAATCGAAATATTTACACTATAGGCTCCTTGCTCGATCGAGAAGGATTTCTTTAGACTTAAGCATAAAATCGATACCTGTAAATATATACGCCTACAGCCTAGTCCAAACTGACAGACAATTGTTAGCAGCCAATCAGTGGAATAACGTTGTCCATGGAAAATCTGCGGAGAAACGAACGTATGTACGACGTATAAATTGTCTATAGACAATCGCCTATCGGTCTGGATTAGGTTTAAGAGGACCTTGCAACGCTTCGGCAACTTTTTAAAACAGGCTTTTATTTATGTTGCTTCCTTATCTCGCGAATGATTGTACGATTAATCACAAAGCAATTCTCGATCGATCGGATTGGAAATTCGTGCAAATCTATCGTATGACGGTTACTCGAAAGAACGCGAGGTCTAGGAATCAGTTAATCAGAGAAACGCAAGGTTTAGGAAACAATTATCCAAGCGATATCGCGTTATCTTGCCTTTGTATAACGATCAATTATTTCGAGCGTTCATGCTCACACGTATGTAGATAACGAGTTGAAAAGATTAAGCAGAAGGAAAACCATAAGAAAAAAGCAATTGTTGTCGCGAGTAAAGTTTAAAAAAGTATAATTTTTTTGAGCCGATGACCCGGCTTGATCGCGTGAGCCTTCTCGTGTACGAAGAGAAGTCGATCGCGGTTCATGAATTTCCCAGCCATGTTGCATGTTAACGAATCAACGTGAGAGGAGTTGTGTTCTAAGAATAATTCACAACGAGTTAGAAATAGTATCGCCGTACAAACGTATTGATCGGCGACCCTATTCCGTACCAGCCAGAAAGTCCATCGACCTGAATTCTTTTCCGAACCGCGTTCTACCTGTGCTTCTGAACTCGTCAACCGCATTCGGAGTTCAACGAGTTCTTCCACCATGGTCGTTTCGGAACAGCGCGATGCGACTCGGCGTGCCGTCGATCGTTCTACAAATAGCAAGGTCTCGAGCTTCGTCTCCCTAAATAGATCGCATTTAAAGCAAAGTCGTTTGTATGCAAACCGACTCGGTTAAATACTGTTGAATCGAGATTGTTCACGCGTCGAACCTACCTTTTTATCGCAATCGCATCAATAGGATTTCATCAACAGCATGACTGTTCAACTGTTCGCGGAGAGACGCAATTGCGAAGAAGCGCGCCAACGAGAGTCGTAAATTCCCGTTACGATTTGATAATCGACGCCACGAAATGATCGATCCCCTATTTCGGTTAGGATAATAGAGGTGGTTGAATTGATGCTAACACCTGGTTAATAAATTAAAACACGCACTTTATTTCTAACAACTTCGAATACAAGTCTGCGAGTGTATCGCGTGTACAAAGATTTGATCGCAAGTTAAAATGTTTTTTTTTCTAATATTTATTAAAGTTTACAATCAATTCTCGCATTGAGAATTTTCAGTAACTTTTCTGGTGTGGCGCAGTGACAAGGCTAATTATTTATAATAAGTTAATACTTATTATAGATAAGTATAATTTGTAAGTTAAAATGTTGACGGGCTAGAAAACGTAAAGTAGCTCAAACTTCTGTGACGATGATGCAGCGGAGAAAAACTGGCGATGTGTGTGTCTAAGGACACGAGATAAGCGGACTCGTTGATGACAATGTTTCTTTAGGAAAGTGAGGGCGACGGACATAGCTGCTACTTGACTAAGCTACAAGGTTGGAAGGGGAGGAAAGATACTACCTGCCCCTGAGAGAAGGTTACTAACGGGAGGCATCTACGCGAGAAAAACCAGATTTCCCGTACCTTCACGTTCTAATGCAGTAAAGATATTCAAACATTTGGCGGTCATCTTGCCCAGGGGTTAGAGTCTGCTTTGTGTAGCAAGTCATGGGACGTAACAATGACTCTTCGATCAAGGACAAGGTGCTAACAATCGTCCCATGTACCTGTCCATTCTGAAGCGCACTATACGCGTAAGGTTGCCAGTCGAGAAATCGTTATTTAACCTATGCGAAAAGAAGACGAAAAAGGAAACACCCAACAGATCTCACAAAGGACATAACCTAACATACAAACACTCAGCACATTAAAGAAATAAATTTTTATTTATTTTATTTATTAAAATTACAATCAATTCTCGCGTTGAGAATTTTCAGTAATTTTTCTGGCGTGGCGCAGTGACATGGCTGATTATTTATAATAAGTTAATACTTATTATAGATAAGTATAATTTATAAGTAAGTATTATAAATAAGTGAATATTACTTAATTTAGATAACTAATTGAATCTAGCGTTTAGGTCTAGCGGGTAGTGCCTCTTCAGCCTGCGAATCTGGTCCGTCGTATCAAGTAGTCCAATGATTAGGGGGTTTCGGTGTTTGTTGACTCTTTTGCTATATCTGTCGCTATATTTTGCTATTTCCTCTTTGACTGTGGGTATCTTGAGGAAGCGATGTATTGTTTCGTTGATAACATACCAAGGTGCATCTATTAAGGATCTTAGCGTTTTCGATTGGAAGCGTTGAAGTATTTCAATGTTGGAATTACTTGCTGTTCCCCATAGTTGGATTCCGTAGGTCCAGACAGGTTTTATTACGGTCTTGTAGAGGGTAATTTTATTCTGTATGTTTAGTTTGGTGCGTCGGCCCGTGAGCCAATAGAATTTTTTTAGTTTGTCCTTTAGTTGCTTCGTATTATCTGAGATGATTAAAGAAATAAATCTGTCAAATTCGAAGATGGTATCCCACTGGGGGTAGCCATCCACGTGTTATATTGCTATATCACTGAGCTATAATATTTTACCAAATGTCCTACTGGATAAATTGTAAAATGTAAATAAATAAATAAATAAATAAAAACCTATGCGAATGATAGGAATCGCTTTGATCGGGAATGAAGAAACAAAGAGGGGAGAACGGAATGAAATGTAGTCGGTCGATAGACGTTGGATGCGAGCTTTCTAAGCTGTCCGGCTGAATGAGCCCACAACATGTACATACTTACTTACACTTTGCCAATGGGAATGAGACGAGATAATGCATGGTGGGTGTCATCCGGTGACTACCTACACGCTGTTTAACTTCCTTCCTGCATCTCTGTACTCGACGTTCTTGTCCAAATCCTCTAGTTATTCCTAGATAGAACTGCATTTTCTAAATATGAAAGAAACCGAAACGGAGTTGATCGTGTCATGGGGTAAATTGCAGCCATAAATGGAACAAAAGCATCGAACTACTATGCACGTGATATTGTTTTTCACGTGTTTCGCGCGTAGTTGCGCCAAGTATTTTTCTGTTGCGCTGGTACAATTTTCGCGCTAATAAACCAAACAGTGACACACCACCGTACGCGGCGGCTCCTCACGCTGTGGAAATTTCCATTCGTGAAAACCAGTGGCGTAGTCAACCGCTTATTCCGCACTGAAACTCCTTCCACTTGCATTCAACTTCCGTACTCATATTTCGACATATCCAAAATGTTTGATGTCCAGCCTGCGTATAAATGCCAATGGTAGGCATCTTCGATTCATTCGTAGGGTAAATTCGAATCATTCTCTATGTCACCATTATCTATTATTTCAATGATTTTATCGAGAATGATAGCCATAAATCACGCGTTGATAAATTAATGCTTTTTTCATCGCATAGTAAGCTATTTTTTCGTTTCTACATTAGTATGTGGAAGATAACGAGAATATCCATGTATTGCAACATCATGATCCAATGATTCCAACAACTTTGACATATTGGATATGTAAAAATTATCGACTACGGTCGTTTCCATAATAATTATTTTTAGTTTCACTGGCTAAATATTTTTTAACGCCGTTCTTTACTCTTGACCTCGTTAAATTTATTTAGAGATATCAGTTGATCGAAACACGAGTTTCATTTCATACTTACTAGAATTAAGTTGCCTTCAAATTTGAGCATAAAGCACATAAAAGATCAATCCGAATATTGCAGCGGACTATGGTAAACAGCAGATGGTTTCAACGATTGGCTGTGAATTTCAGTTGCGCAATGTCGATCGTGTGTTATCTCATTTTTAATTTCTGATAATAACAGGCTAAACGGTATAACAATTTTGACAATGCAAATCTCGTTGAAGTTTTCTACGTACGATTCATTGTTATTCATGTGTTACGTCAAAGTAACGATTGCAAGCGACTACGATGACGTTAGCTACCGCAGAATAAACTAAAAATACGACTATTTCCTCTAGGCTTTTTCAAATAATATCACGAAAAGAACGAGTTTGCCGCAATTATCAAAAGAAACTCGTGGAAGTATTCTTACAAGCGGCTCGTGTATGATTGAGTTACATTCACACAGTGTTATTTTAACGCAAAGTATCATTTTAGTTAGATTTTATTTTTTAGAACTCCAAGTATATCTATCTAACGAGCTGACTGCTTGTGCATTCAAATTAAACATAAAACGAATAAAGTATGTACATAGTTATGCTATCATTAACGATATTAATAGCCGCATAAACGAAAAAACTTAGTGTGGAGGTCGATTGCAATCGAAAAATCAACGTACTCACGCGACATTTATGTAAATGTGTTACAGATACGGCAAAGGTGATTCTATTTAAAGTATAACGAACTCGAAGAACGTCCTTTTGGTACTATTTCAGTTAAGACGATATATCGATTAGTTTACCAACACAATGCATTTAAATACCAACCGGTAATATGAATTTATATTTTTTTTCTTTAGAACGAACGATTTATTTCACAATATACATACTTCAGCCTATAGGTGCTATCTGCAACAGGCGGTTACGTCGACAATTCCGTCTTCCAAATTTTCCTCGACTATACGTTTAGCTTACCTTATTTTCGATGCTGAAAATCGTTCGACGAAACTTTGATTGCAAATTGGGTTTCGACAAGTTTGTCAAATCAATCTTAAAACTTAATATCGTTCTTATATCTGCCATACTTTTAAGATCGAATGCCCGATGCCTGATACAATCGGTCTGTCGTTCGTCGATCGTATCAATGCGATCGTTTCTATTCTTATCGATATTATTGGTAAATCATACTTGAAAAATTCTATATAATCATGAGTCATAACGATTGCTCATTCGTAACTCGAATATCAAATGCTATTTTGCACGTGTCATCGTCGTATTAAGCAACTAATTGTCGTCATATTGAAATTGTTGCGTGACTCAGTATGAAAAAATTACGCGAGCATCCTAAGAAGCTGTGGGAACTTTCGCTTTCACAGGTTTACCTTTGGAAAAAAATACTTCAGGAAATTAAGAAATACTCTGTTAATACTTTGAAACTCATTTATTGAACATGACATAAAAATCACGATATATGATAATGATGAACCGAGTCTATTGTAAGCTTTCAAACTTTAGATATATTATTCATCTTGAATGTTCGCCTGTAATATCTTACTCGAATGTCTTAACAAACGCTAACGGACTCGTTATTTTATACATGTATAATTATATTCATGGAATGTGCACCCGTCATTTCGCTTTCTTTTCCATTTTGTACGTCCATGTACGTATATACGTCCAGAAAAGAAAAATAGGAAAAGAAAAAAAAAGATTGATAACAGGTTTTTGACAAAAAATTCCAAACGTTCGCTTAGTATCGTATATTTTGTTATTTCTTCTTTTTTCAATCTTGAAATATTGAGAAATTAAGAAGCTCGATAATGTACCCGACATTTCATTCTTGGTGAAGTTACGTTGAAGAACGAGCGTTACGGGCTTTTCAATAACAAAAGCTGCTATTTTATAAAAAGAAAAAAAAATAAATACACAACATAAGACCGAAAAATAGCGAGAGAATGATAGAGGTTTGTGGTGGCAAAGAACGAACAGGTTGCCGCGGAAAAAGCAACAGCCGCTCGTGAAGTCTATCATGTATGTATATAGATGTTATATTTTTATGCGATCCTGGGGATTTTGGCAGTGACATTCAATCGTCATGGTTGAGGAGAAAGTCATTGAGGGATCAACGATACTATGTATATCGACGAATAATGTCGTTTTGAATCGCCAAAGCGACAATTCTACTTCTACACTGCAAAAATATTAGACAAAATATGAAACGGCGAGCATATTCTACTTATAATACAAAAGCGTTATTCAGGCCGTTTTATTATACGTAAAGTATACCTAAGTAAATACGTAAAAGGTACGTAATAGATTTCAACATAAAGCTCACCATGCATATCTCTAAACGCGATAGAAATTATTTTCTGATATTTACGTTCGATTCTATCGCTCAATCCAAGCCGAAACTATCAATTTGTACTTTCGTATGAAATTGCTCCTGACCGTTTCCCCATGACTCGTACCTCCATCTCCTCAGCCACGCGCTAAAAATCAGCTCAAAATGTCCCGAGTGAGGTATAACGAATAACCATAACGTAGTTGCAATAGTTATACAAAAAATAGTCAAATTGTCGAATAATGTATATGTATATATGCACACAACAGGCGCGCGACGAGCGCGTGTGCGTGTGTCGATGTATACGTATGTACATATTCAAATATATATAAATATATTTGTATATATTCATATAGCTTTATAGTTGCGCGAACATTGTGACCGTAGAATGAAAGTGGATCGAGCTGGAACAGATAAACTATAAGATACGTACAGCTAAGTGTTTTATAAATCGAATTAAAAAGTAATAAACGTTATGTAAATATTTCGAATCAAGGGGAAAAATATTATATACAAAAAGATAGGAGGTCAAAGCTTCCAATCCACGTTTACTCCGCGGTCCGAGGCCGCCGTAATAAATAGATCGTATTATCTCGTCAATCTCTAAATTCTAATAACACCATTGTTCCTAATCAGTACAAATCAATCAACGAAATGATGGAACGAAATTTCGCCAAGGTTCGTGCAACGTTCTCGACCCTTCGCGCGTCCCAACACTTCGTCAAGCACCACGTTTTAACATCAGATCGGTAATTCTATTGTTTTTCTGTTCTCTAAAGCAGTCTTACATATAACGGCAATTTTTCTGAATTAGTCCTTTCATTCTTATCGGATCTGATCTTTTCCTTAGTTCGTTCGTTCTTTCTTTCCTCGTTCATCCCGTATATTCATTGAAAAGAAAAAGGAACAAAAAAAAAAAAAAAAGAAAAGAAAAAAAGGAAAGGAAACAAAGAGAAGAAAAACTGTCGGACAATCGTCTTGAAAATTAGGCGACGTGCTTCTCATATCAAATTTGATAATCTTTTAGAATTTAATGTTGAACGATATCTATTTAGAAAATAAATTATCCCGAGAACATGCTCGATCGAAAATTAAGGAAAAATCGTTTGACCCTTCGTTCTCGTTCGGATCAACATTGTTATTGAACGAGGAAAGAACTCGTCGCTGTCGCTATCAAAGGACGCGCATTGATTGACGGAGAATCGAAGCGTTCGTACGAATTTTCGTAGTAACAATAACATTTCCCCAACTTCTACCTCCATTTTTTTATTTTTTTGTTTTTCTTTTATATGATTGTTGCAAAATAATTCTACCTTATAGCTTACGGTATCACAGAGTTACACGCGGTATCATATAATTGCTCCCACTTCGTAATTTCGCAAAACGATAAGGAAAGCGCGTGATCATCTTATTCGAAAAATTGAAAATTGCGGTAATATATAGATGGACGCAGACGATGTCACCGTATTACGCATATAAAAAACAAACTTCTGTTTATCTTACACGTAATTAAATACTGTTCAATTATTATGAAACGGAACGATACGTTGCTGTAACTTTGCTCGAATTATATCGTCGTTAAAGTTCCGTATGAACTTTAATTTTTTTAAGAAACAGCAGGACGTTTCAATCATACCGTTCTTTGGTTTTCAATACCTTCCATCGTGTATGAGACGATCGAATAAAAGCAAAGGTAAAGAGGAGAAGGATAGGAAAAAAACGTGAATTTAGTATTTGTAGAATTGCACATAAAAGTATCTCTAGGATTTCATTCGATGTCTTGGAAAGACGTCGTTCTGCGTCCAATTTTCGAGGACACTTTCGTTTCTATATTCCAGGATTATCCGTATCAAACAGATTGCTCAACATATAGCAAGTAACAGGCTCGACCATTTATCTCGACGCAACTAATATATCATTATACTATAAAGAAATTTAACAAACGCTTCGTAACGACTAATCAAAACAGCAAAATCCAGTACCTCGGGCGCGGGACAAAGGAAAACCGCTATGATACACTTGGATACATACTGCGAGGATTCTTTAAAAAATCTATCCTTTTTGCGATATAAACTAGCAAATAAGTCTCGTATGTATTGCAAATACGTTCACCTCGAAACGATACCACAGGGAGTTCAACCTCAAAAAATCAGAAACGGATCAATCGGGAAGAAAGTTTGAAATAAGCAATTTTCGTGCGGGACCAACGTTTTATAAATAAAAAAAAAAAATATATATATTCGTGCATCGTTTCGAAGACAAAGTATTTGCTCGCGTGTTCGTTAAGTTTTATGCGAGACGAAGTTTAACGAAAGCGTCAAATAAATATTTACGCATATAAGTACGCATATATGTGTATATATATATACACATATACGATTAAAATAAGTAAGTCTTTTCTTAGGCTCCGTTCTCTCACTAGCTCACCTATATTGTACGTGTATATAATGCGCATTCGTATACCCTTTCGCAGTTTTCGCATATACGCACGCACATTCCCTTTGGAGGCAGCAAGTAATCTTAACGATGAAAACAAGCGTTTCCGGTTGTCGTATGCGAGAACCTCTACGGGAACTCCTTTGACTCGGACGCGACTTACGCCACGTCATAGTCAGCCCATTTTTCTGCTTGCCCTAATATTTTAAAAACATATTTACCACAGTTACCATTTGATTGGCTAGACGTTACACGAATGATAAAAGGAAAGTAAGAATCTTGTAAGTAAATTCCAAAGAAGTGGGAAGAAGCTCGAACGAAATACAACTTTGTTTTAGCTACATCTTTAATAGAAAGGGAGGAAGACAAAAAGAGAAAGAAAGAAAATAGAGGAAGGAGAAAGAGAGAGAGAAAGAGAGAGAGAGAGAGAGAGAAAAGGAACAGAGCGTGAACAATTTTGGTCATTTTAGTAAGAAGCGAAGGTCGTGTAACGCTTGAGCTGTTTCTGAGATTTTATACGCGCAATAATATATGTACAATGAAGGAACTAGCTTTTAGGTCTGGACATTAAGATCCTATACCGACCCCGACTGGCCACGAACTATGCAATTATACGCGTACGAAACGAACGCGAGATGAACGCGAAATGAACGCGAAATGAATGCGAAATAAACGCAGTCCAACGTACGCGCCAACGTAGATAACGTAGATAACGACGAATTCCATTGTGATTATGTACCTCTTTCACTGGATCCTTCTTGTTGCTCGTTCCCGGTGCTTGTGGTCCTTCGCTCCTTCTTATTAGATGCCACTGTTGCAAGAATCGATCATCATCGTCGTCACTGGCAATCGAATCGCGGGAAACTTTTTCTTCTTACGGCTCGTTCCATTCTATTCCCGTTGCTGTCGTTGTCACTTTTGTTGCTGTCGTGCTGTTTTACCACGCCGAAGGCGGCGGATCCGGACAGGATCGTACCACCCCCTCGTGGATCGTTGCGGACGTGGTAACGGGTGCAGAGGTACGTCGGATCTCGATCGGTTTCGAGCCGGAAATCGGTGGCCGGCCCAAAACCGCCTGACTGTTTCACGACAAGTTTCGCTGATCTTCAGCGGTATCGTCGGCCTTTTTCAACGACCTTTTCAACTTGTCCACCAGCCGATTGTGGAACTTGTTCAGAGAGTTAGAGCTGCCGGTTTTCGGCGGAGACGAACCGGTACTCTTGCTCGGACTTTGCAACGAGCTTTGAGACGCCCTCGAGGACGTTCTCGAGAAATGCCGAGAAGTAAGGGGCACGGAACGGTGAGCCGGCGATGTCAGAAAGTCTGACCCTGGCGAGGTAGACAACGATGGACCCTCGGATTTTGAACATTCCGAAACCTGCGAACAAAACGAATCGTTTCTTAATTCTTTACTTAAGTTCTCACGGAAATCGTTAAAAATGTATCGATCGGATGATATCGATTCTAAACGCGCGCCAACTTCATTGCATAGCTACTACTTTCACTTTCTATCTGGTCCTATCTTCTGCGGTCGACTCGGTTCACAACATTCTTATATTCTACACTATACTTTGCAATTTCACGCTACGCGTATACGCTTTCGAATTTTCCGAAACAAAAACAACGGAGAAATTCACCCAATAATCTTCTCGAAAGCGCGTCTTTCCTGATGGAAAGTCCTCGTTGATAATCTCGCGTTCGAAAAGTTCCAGGATGAAAACTAGACCGAGAAACTCGAAGAGCAGGTACGAGGAGTCGACGATATCGGTAGGAATACGGCACGGGTAAGCACAAGTAGATACTTGGGCAGATAGATAGAATCGTAGAGGCAACGCGTACCCGATTGTCGCCCATACTGGATATACGGCAAACGATCGACGTATTGTTTCTGCCGTGTACTTCGCGGAGCGAATTTAGCATTGCATTGCGTTGCAGACAAGGCCGAATGCCCTCGATGCAACGTTACGATGGAACAGTGGTTCGCAATCAAGCACGCCGCATCGAGTAATCGATGTTGCACGTGCGCACGTGCGCCACAACCTCGGACACGACGAATTTCTCGCCGCAGATTCACGTACTTTGGTTACGCGCGATTACGTAATTTCTTATCACGAGAGCAATTGGCTCGATTCTTGGCTTCGCGCGTGGCTCTACGTCCGATACGAATTAGCATCCGATCAAACGGTCCTTGCTATACCGCAAAGACGCTGACACATGGCCAGCTGAGTTTCGGTGATTCGAGTATTTCGAAAGCTTTACGAAATTCACTATAACGTCGTGTAAATCGAAAGTTAACACGGGTCGTTGAAACTCGGCTAAATGCTCGATCGAGTCCAACATACATACACACGTAATTATCGGTTAACGCGTTCACAGCCCCGTGCGATTTATAGCAAGGTCTCACTTCTCGAACTTTGCCCGACCACAACGACTACGACGATATCGCCGCGATTCAAAACGACACGCATCGGCGAAACACGAATGTGTTTTTAAACGAAAAGATTTGGTTCGAAGGAACGCTAATCGATGGTGTAAAATTTAGAAGGATATAAAGCGATAAAGACCGGCGATGAAACTTGGGAAGAATTTCGCCTTTGACGCCGGAAGTCTAGCTAAATAGCCTTATCGATGATAGATCGAGTTGTGATTTCGCGATTCGATCAAAGCGATACTATCGAAAAGATTATCGCACGCGATGCGTTACGAAATTAGGCACAAACGTTGCGCAACCATGTATCACGCCGTAGCTAAGATATGCCTACGAATGTCGCGTCGCGAACGCGCGGAAAGAACTATTTCCTCGCGAAAAAGCGCACGAGCAAGCGTGTTTTCCGTTCTGTTTTCTTCGTCAGCATTACCAGAATGCCGACAATGCGACTACCTCGCGCACAAAGTGTAAATAGGTATGTGCCACAATAAACGCCGGAATGTTTCGTATCCGTCGTCGAGTCACTTTCGTCGCGCGTAATCGACCATTCGCTGCCTGACCGTGAAATTATTTCCGACCGCCGCTGTACGTATTTACGTATCTATATGACACGCTTGAGAAATATTCGTGATCGAAATTCGTGCGATCTATGAAATGCATTTCGGATACGGCACGCGTTAACAACGTGCTTGAGTTAACAACGATATTCTCGAGTCTTTGAATATCGTTTCCACGCGATATCGTTATCTGAAAAAGCGCGACGAATGCTCGAAACTTACCGTAACGATATGGAAAATCGAATACACATCGTGCGAACAAAATTTCGCGCCAACTTCGAGTTACCGGAACGCGTGACTCGATCCGTTTGTATCGATTCTGTAGGTTCGGTTTCAGGCGGATTTGTAACAGATAAACCACTCACCTTTCTACTGCGACAGGCCTGAGGATTGGAACACTCGGAAGATCGACGACTGCGGTTGGTCTTGTAAATGTCCCACTCGTTTTTCATAACGGGCATCATAAACGCCATCTCGATAGCCGGCACTCGTGACCGAGCACACACTCTCTTTCTTTCTATTCCGCGGAAAGTTGTCTTCCTTTTCTTTTACCTAGCACTATACCTAGTAGTTGTCTTTCTCGTTCCGTTTTTCTGGAAAGTTCAAACCAGACGGTTCCTGTCGTCGCTAAACGTCGATAGTTTTTCCAAGAAATTCCGTTGAACCACTGCGTGCTCTCCCTTCACCAGATTGACAAGACAGTTTCTCTTTGTAGCGGGAATTGACGAGTCAGTTTTCGGAACGCGTGTGCGAAACGTTTGTCGCGATTCGAATCCGCTTTTTCGTTTAGGTTTTTCGTCTCAAAATCGAGTCGATCCTAAATTCGCGCAGTGTTCGTTTCGATCAGATTCTCTGACTCCAATAGAGCGATTAGACGCCGTCGTCGACGACAACAATGACTCGTCACTGAGGTTGTTGTGGTTGCTAGTACCGCTGCCAACTGATTCTCCCAATCGCTGTTGCTACTATTTCGACTGGAAAACTGCATACACGTCGTACGCTTTCACGGATAGCTGGTCGTTTTTTATGGTAGTTCGGCGTGCTGCCTTTTCAACAACGTTCTCGATCACGCGCGTCCGGTCGATGCGGTAGTCTGCTACGGAATGAGCACGCTGCTGCTCGTGTGGGTAGGTGTAAAAGGTTACCATGGTGGGGATCAGCGGCCGACCCTATTGGTCCATTCTGAGGCGGGACTCCTACGTCACAGGTTACCATTGATTTTCCAATGTTGATACACACGGCAGCATGACGTCCCGGATTGATTTTTCTGGCAGGGGTTCCTGCTGGATCGCACGTATACGTTGCCCCGATCCGGTATATATCTACGTCAACGCGTAGGAATGTCTCCTTCCCTCCGAAAGGATTCGCTTCGACCTAACGAGCGCCCAGCTTCCTCTCTGGCCTGTCCTCGACCCTTTCGCTTCTTCCTGCAAAAATCTGTTTTCTTCCGCTCTCTCAAGGTCGCCTTACGGCAAATTGCATCGCGTTCAAACGCAGATACCAAATACGTATGTACACGTGCGATGCACGTTCATCCATTGCGATCCGTTTCTTATTCGCGATATAATTAGGAATTGCCAGCTTCTATTTTTGAGCTATTATATCCTTCGAAATTTTTCATTCGATACGGAATACTACTGGCCGTTAGCGCTGGCGCTGACGCTGGCGTTCGGAAACCTTGAGACGTAATTTCATCCTAGTAGCGAAATGACGTACAACAAACCGCTAATAATCGTTGAACGTTAATAATTGGCTGGCACATAGTGATGCAATATTAAAATAAATTGCGCGGTACGCGATAGGTATATATTAGAAAACCAATTCTACCCAATTTGCGATCATTTTTTTACCGATCGATCGATGCGCGATAACACATGACAAATGTACCACCCGATCAAACCAGAAAAATGTATTCTACGCTGGTAAATTGCATGTAAAATTGAGAGAAATACGTTTTATATCTTGATCAACGGTTAGTATCGAGTGCACGTATCTACAGTCGGTATCGTATCATCCGTCGGTCACTAGATGTAACAGTAAAAATAATGGTAACTTATCGCAAGAGTATTATATATGTGTTACAATACAAGCTTTTCCAATGTTTAGCATTATTTCCATGGTTGCGAACTTTTATTGAACTAAAAAACAGTAGAATAAAGGAAATATAAACTGTAATAATAGAAATATGGTAGATCTAGATATCGCATATACAGTCAATAATTTGCAAACGCGATCTCGTTTGTCAGCAATTTGATCCAACGTGGTACGTAACGACCTGAATTTCTACATTTTTGAAACTATGACGACTCCAACAGTTAT
The DNA here is from genome assembly GCF_011952255.1 of Bombus vosnesenskii. Taxonomy (NCBI): domain Eukaryota; kingdom Metazoa; phylum Arthropoda; class Insecta; order Hymenoptera; family Apidae; genus Bombus; species Bombus vosnesenskii. The sequence goes on from NW_022883055.1 coordinate 905,531, forward strand.
AAATAATACGGAGACGTAAAATGATCATGCATTATCATTTTTGTAAAAAGTAAATTTATTTCGTTCGCAAAGGTACAGGGATCTTGGTTTAAATAAACGCAATTCGTTTGTTTCGTGCTGTTGTTGAGTGACCGAAAGAAAGTATAGGTACGCGATATATTCGATAACTATGCTGCTTCCGTTTGCCTCCATAAAAGACAACAGGATTGTCTTTGTTCTAACATTTCGTAAATTCTTCTTCTTTCCTTAACTATAAGTAGATAGTACGTAGTTTCGTGTTCGTACATCGGACAATAAAGGAACTGTAAGACCTGGCTTATTGTTAGTTTCAACAGAATCGTCGATACTATTACAACGATACTACGGTAAAAAACACTGTTTTTTTATCATTCCTTGGAAATTCATTAAAGTAACATCATCAAGAAAACTTTCGCGAATAGATACTTTGAGGACTTGCGTAATCTTGTACTTGTAGTGTTAGTATCGCCGCGATCAGACCTTCGGAAGCTCTCACACAAGTGGTATCGTTTTCCACTCGGTACTCAGAAAGTAAGCAATTTCTATATTATCATATTACGATAAAATAGTTATGTTTTTCTTTCCTTCGTACGCGTATTATAAAAGAAGCGTTTACCAACAGATACGTTTCGTACGGCGTGTTATAATCGCTTTAATCGCCAAACTGTTACGAACTTGTTTTTTTTCAACGCTATACTTCTTCGACGTGGCTAAATGATATTTTATTATATTGCACGATCGCAATATCGTTACTCCGTAAAATCGCTACATTCTTTTCTTTCAATGAAAATACATCTTCGAATATCATCTTATGATTTAACGACAGTGATATCAAGATACCATCTTCTGTCATTTCCCGTGGATCTTTCATAAAACATAAAAACTAGGGGGCGTATCTTTGGCACGGTTAAGAGGTATTTGCAATTGTTTTCCGAAACACCTTTCCGTTCGCATAGTTCGGTGATCTATAAGCTAATACGCAAGAAGCACCAAATTACAAAAACTTGAGACGGATTCGTTTAGGGCCACCTGGCTCTTCCTCTATACGCGTAACATTCCAGTCTCTCTCTGTGCAAATATATTTATCTCGTCTACGTTTAGTGTACAGTTACGACTTACACGCTAGCAAATACTATATTAATATCTCTTTTTTGGCACAGACTTGACAATCACACCGATCACAAACATCAAAAGTACTGTAACTTTGAATAAATAACTTTGCGTTTCTTAGATACCGTTGAATATTTAACAGGATAATTTTCGAATATCCAATCGTTTAATGCCAAGTCGGATGATTCCAAGTCATTGTTAGTTTAAGTACTTGAGCTATTTATACACACGATGCGCATAAAAATAATATATTTTCGTATTGAACACTCTTTAAAATGGCATTATTCCCTTAATAATTTACCGTGACAAATGAATTTCATATTTAATTCTCGAATCATACCGATGGATAACCGTTCTGTTTCTCAGTTTCCTTATTTCTGTTAAATGCCCCGTGTACCTGTAACCCTCTGCACTCCGAATTTTATTTCAGTTTCGTTATCAGCAGTTGGTAACGCTTTTAAGCGCTTTATTTGAAATTTACTTTAACTAAAAAAATAAGACAATTTAAATAAACGAAGGAAGAAACAAATTCACTTAAATACCACTTTTAATCACACTATTGCTATATTTTGTAATTTTTAAGTATACGATATATCTTGAAACAATTTCCAGGAAGCAAACCTGGTTTTCATTATCACGTTTCATTAAAGAAACGTGGACACGAAAGAATGTCGGGTGGAACTCGACAAAGTAGCTTCTGAGATAAAAACTGATATCGAGTCACACTCGATATAGGAGTGCAAAGGGTTAATTAATAATTTTACGAAAAAATTTTTCCTCTTTTCCTCCGCAATATTGCAATCTCAATGAGGCGTAAAACAATTACAAGTAGCATTGCACGGCAGAACTTACAAAATAACGCTTTACACTATGCTTTAAGGCATAACGTTACGAGTCACGTGTTAACAGGACTGTTAACGAGAAAATATTGCATTTGGGTAACTTGTACATGTTGCACCTTAGAAAAATATCTCAAACAATTCGAATAAAAATATTGCAACGATATGTCTCCTTTAAACTAAGAAATAGTCGAACAAACGAACGAACGATTTCATAAACAAAACAGATAAATAAACGATATATCGGGTTGGCAACTAAGTGATTGCGGATTTTGTCGATATCGACTAATGACAGAATCCGCAATCACTTAGTTGCCAACCCGATACGAATAAATAAATAAATAAATAATCGAATAATCAGACTATCGCGCGAAATATAAAAGGACAAGCAAGCGTATAGATTATAGGGAGAGTACTATTTCAATTTCGCAATTCAAACGTGCAATTCGAATAGAGGTGGATCCTCTGATGATCCCGCAGGTGATGTCGATGCTTGAATCGCTTCTTACACCAGGCGCATTGAAATCTTGGCCCAACGCCGCATTCCAGCCGTAAATGCCTGGTTAGGTTGCACTTGTGGGAATAAGTACGACCGCATTTCGGACACAAAAACGGTGGCCCATCTTCCAAATCCTTCAGCATCTTCCAAACTGCAACATTTTGTTAAGCACACGATGAAACGTTTGTCACGCATTTGATACAACGATTGGCAAGACGTGGCGGAAGTAGAGAAACAAGCGTTTTACGGCAAAATAATATTAATGTCGGGAAAGAATACAACGAATTCGAGGACCTTACATCGAGCCATGCTATGGCAAAATAAACGTGTTCCTTTCCTCTCGATCGCAACAAAATTTAGATAATCGTGTGAAGATGATTGGCACACTCGCGCACAATTACCTGTACGTTCGTTCTAAACAATATTCTCGATCAATCGCAAACAACAGTTTTCGCATGCAACTATCGACATTTCTATGGAAGAACAATTTCATCGTGAAATAGATCCGTTTCTCTGACTATTATACACGGTTTCTCAACGGTGTTAACATTTATTAAATGAACATTTAGAACGATGAGAATCGTCACGGTCTGCTATTCGTTTTCATGATACGAAAATTAATGACGCAATAAGACATACGTAACAAGAGATCGATAATAAATCGATCAGAGATACGATAACTTTTCGTAAATACAAAATATTTATTTTCTTTATCGTACAATTGTGAGTATTCATCGATGCCCATAGTTATCTATGTATGTAAGTACATGCGTGTATACTCGAACAAACTTCTCCCTTGTTTCCTTTGATATATTTTATATATACATATATATGTGTGTGTATATATATATATGTATATATACAATAATGGTTTATCGATTTCATTTCGACTCATCTTACCTATATTTCATCTTTGTCTCGTTTACTCTTTACTTTATTGTCCTGTCCGTACTACGTTTACCACGTAGAGCAGATATTATAATTTGATGGAATTCAACAGAAAAATGGCAACAAGTCAGTCTACTCTGGTCAGTCGAATATTAATACAATGGTGAGTAACCTTCGAGATCACCGTTGAATTCAAACTATACACATTTAACGTTTCTGTAAATTAATGGAAATGTACTTGGTTTCTGATGAGTTCTCATATGAAGAAGCAAGTTGTGCTTGTGTTTCGACTTCTTGTGACATATGGGACACTCAATTGCGGCTCGACACCGCACTCGAATCTAATGTGCCTGTTCAAGGAGTGAGGCCTCGTGTAAGCGTTTCCACAACGCGAGCAAGAGTAGCTGCAAGTATCGCGAACATTCGCGTGATTTCCTGCCAACGATGGCTCGTCTAATCCATTCTCCGACATCTTCCCCGACGCAACAACGTCGTTCAGGCAATTTCCAGAACGTTGTATCTTGCTGGAATACTCGTTACTGTCGGAACCTGGCTTCTCCGTCACTTGACTTTCCGCCATCAGACGAAGATACAAGCTCTGGTATCGATAATACCATTCGATCGCTGCACTTGGTGAGTACTTGCGTTCTAGAAAATAGATAACAGAATCAATATCGTTCTGCGTTGTCTGCTATTCGTTTCGTCGACGATTCTCTTACATCGATAGTCGTTCGAAAGAGATGAAACGTGAATTACGCGAAAGTGGATTTACACTGAAAGCACGAATCGTGGTACGTTCAACCGATCACCGTGAAAACGATTACCCGCGGCTTTAAATCACCAGCTCGATCCTGTCGTTTCCAGTTATCAAGTCTGCGATCAAATTTTCGAAACTCCTGAACGTAAGACGCGTTCCGAGTGCTATTTAGACATGGAGACTCAACGAGACATCGAGATCGCTTACGCCCTTGTATTTCTGTTTGATGTCCAAATATCGTCGAACGCGGCTTATCTTCAAGATTCTGTTACGTTTGCTGACGTTTTGGATGGCGCGTGTTATTAAGCAAATGTAAAACCCGTCTCATAAAATTAGTTACGAATATGAAGTTGATTTTTCTGGCAATTGACACAGACACATATATACGAGGTTTAGGTTCACCGCAAACAAGGCTTCGTGTTATGATTAAGTAGCACGTTAAGTTTTTATACAAGCAGCCACACTTTACTTGCAACATTTATAAACTTCACCGAGATTTTCCACCTTTCTCTTTTCTTCCTTCTAATTCGCTTTGTTTCACGAAAACGGAGAGCATGGTCGCCGATTCGGATACAACGTTGAACAAGCGATTCGACGACAACAGGCCGATAGGAAAGAGAGGAACAGCAACTTGCAATTTATTCGCATTGTTATGCTTGAAATTGATTAAGATGGTATTATCGATGTCATTAAAGAATATAATGACAATTGTAATTCACCATATTTATTCATTCTTATCACGGCTTCCTAGTAATTATACGTTCAGGTATAGCAATTTATCGTTACGTACTTACACGCTATTAAGTAGAAACCGATTATGACTTAGTTCAGTTTTAGTCGACGAGATCTGATCGATTTGTGTCTGTGAAAGAAACCGGCGATAAGAAAAGTAATATTTTTCAAGCGGTACAACGAACGTATTCTAAAGCAGTCTTGTTGCGATTAACATAGTTTCATCGGCTTGAGATACTATCCCCGTCGATATAAAAAGACAATTTGAGAATCGCATCGAGTATTTTCGCAATAGTATATTCTCGAGGAACATTTTTGTTTCGCCGGTTAAAATATCGATATAAAAATATTCTAAAAATCATTCGTGGAACAAAGATCACTAAAGTTTATGCGGTTTAATGGGGCTTCGGTATCTTGTGTCGCCCCTGATAATGTTCGTTTAACTTATACTGGTGATAGAATTTTTTCGGACACAATTTGCAAAACTTTTTTCTTTGTTACCACACTCAACCCTCTGATGCCTTAATAAACTGTCTCTCCACTTGTACCTCTTGCCACAACCGAAACAAATATTCATCAAGTTGCCATCATTGCGCAAATATTTCATTTCATCTTTTGCGGTAAATTCATGCTGGCCGCGTAAGGTTGAAACCCCGATGGCAAACCGTACGGCAGTTGCAACGAGAAGTAGCCATCTGAAATTCAAGAAACAAATAAACCGTTTAGACAGCATTGCCGAATTGTTACACGAGAGTGAATAATAGTGAAAGAATCTTAGAAGCGTAATTCGAGCACTTTTTCAACCTGTTCAAAGTTCTTACGATCAACCATGTCGATAATACTAGACGCTACGGAATTGTCAAACGATATCGATCGATACGCGCGGTGCAAGCCGAACGACGCGATTCTATAGTTTTCGTCGATCTTACAATCGGTTCGTTAAAATGCCGCTTGAAAAATTCTGTACTAAACGAAGCGTTGAACAGGAGCAATAACATAAGATAAAACATTGAAACAACTTTATTCAACGAAAGTGAAATGCAACAGATCGTACGTAGGTACAATAATCATCGATCGATCGTTCGAAGAGGGAGCATTCGAATGGCAAATAGGTAGAAAGAACGGAAAGAATTCCAAAAACCAATTCCAATTGCAATTCCAATTTGTAGAGTTCGCGGCTACAATATTACACAGACTGGTGATTTTCTTAAGGGGGTATTCTGGTCTAGAAATTTGAAAAAATCGAAAATCTTTTTCTCATATTTCCAAAGTTTAGACATTCGAGAATATGCCCTTAAAAGGATTTTTCAAAATTTCAATTGTTTTATGAGTTACAGCCATTTTTCTGACGCAGCATCTGCTTAAACGCGTTTTTCTCGAAACTACTTTTTTCGAGTTGGCGTGCACGATATCTCAAGTTCTAACGAACCGATTCATTTTAAATTTGATCTGAATATTCCTTATATACTCCTCTATCGTCCGGACCACGCTCAGCTCAAAATCTTTAATATTACTATTTTTTAAACGTTCGGAATTGTGAAAAAAACGTGCGAAATAAGAAATTTTTTTTCAAACGGCCGTCATTTTCTAAGAAAATGTTGTATTGACTTTTCCAAGGTTCGGACGATAGCGGCATCCATACTAATTAAGAATCTGTTCGCATTTTTTGTTTCGGACGACCAGAAGGGTTGATATCATGCACGCCACGACACCCCATTTTTTTGTCAGCACCCACTTTGCCAGCTCGTAACTTTTTAAATATTGAGTTTTTTTTCAGTGAATTATATCAATCTAATCTCGAAATATCAATAAACAAATGCTAAAAAGAAGGATAGCAAAAATACTTTTTGTTTCGCTTGTACAGAGCTTCAAAGATCGCCCGAAACTCATGCCTCTAGACCAGAATACCCCCTTAAGTCGCTACTCTCTATTTGTGTTCTCGTACAGACACCTATATACTCCCATTGCTTGACTTGAAAAGCGGCAAGTGTACGAACGAGTCTAGTCCCTCCGTTACGTAAACCTACATGGCAAGCCATTTATATTTTCGCGTTTACAAATACCAGTTGGCGTCAACTCCAGAATTTAGTAATTAACGTTTATTCGACAAAACTTCATCCGACGTAGCTTTGCGACGAATTTTTCCAAATAGTTGAGAAGAACATTCGCATCACACGCGTGTAATTTGTCGACAGTCGTTATGGCACACGTTAAATTACTGTGGTTCGCGCGCACATATAGTTGTGCGTGTAACCATGTGTCAGTGGAATAACTTTATCAAGTTCCATGTAACGTGGCAGACACGAAATGAAAACATTATTGACGATATAAAAATGTTTATAGACACGCGCGATATATTTGGCTGCTGGTCAAATCGCTCGATGGAAAAAGATTCGAATGCAAAAAGAGAAACTTAGCACCTGGCGGATTTATAGGTCGTGGTAAGCATCGACGTGATTCCGTAGTTCGTATCGGTACTTGAACTTTTTGTCGCATAGATGACAGGAAAATTTCTTCTCCTTGTTCCCGCAGTCGACTCTCTGATGTCTCCTCAAGCTATCCTGCCATTTGTATCTTTTCCCACAATGAAGGCACACGAATCGTGGTCCAGGAGCAGTGACGCACGAGTTGGATTCGTAACGTGGATGCATACCGCTCGCGAGACTCGCCGATCCTCCGATTTCCGAGATGTACGATTTGTTAAGGAAGTACGAAGGTTCCTCGTCTTCTCCGATGTTACGAGCCTTTCTCTTCAGCACCCATAACGCGCTGTAATCTCTCGTATCTTCGATACCTGCGGGAAAAACGTTCAGTGGCAGCGATCACGTTTCATGCGCGATAATTATTGCGAATCATGTAAACTAAAGGCAATGTAATATACTTTCGAATGTTTCCAGTGTTTGTTCTATGTTTAATTGACGCATAAATATAGATACAAATACAAATTGCATGGAAATAAACAAGCGTGAACATTTCCGTTAAGTCGCATAAATTTCGCAGAATGTTAATCGAACAAAGTCGTGAGAAACATTTCTCTTTCTCGTTTTGAGAAAAAAAAGAAAACAAAAAAGGAAATGTATCGATCAAATGCGATTCGACAGTTTCTTTCGATAACTCAAAATTCCATATAAAATGGAGAAAATTCACGTTCTCTCGCGCCATCAGAAACGAACAATCACGAAACGACAAAGGTTCCGAATAGTCTCAAAGTGAGAAGAAAATTGTCTGCACGCTTTTTTTTTTTTATTAAACGGTCGGTTTATCGGTAGCTGTAGACGCGTTGTCTTTGTCGCCGCAAACGAGTCTCTGATGCCTCCTCAACGTGTCCAGTCTTTTGTAACCTTTGCCGCACTGATTGCAATAAAACTTTTGTCGATGTAGCCATTCGACTTCCTCTTGCAGCTTCTCCAACGACGCGTCGCATTTGGCTTGGTGCCGTTTAAGACTGTCCATTCGCGTGTACGCTCTGTCAACCGTCGCATCGAAATTGTTGATGAGATTTCACGTTTTTCCGGAGCACGCTCGATTCCATGGAATTCAAGATGGACGAGTCACAGAGCAAATAGTTCATCGCTAACTGTCCGTGAAACGAGATCTCACAAACCTCGGCGTCGTCCTCTTGCTCTTTTTCCGAGTAGCTCTCCGACTTCTCTGCAAAGAACACCATTTCTTCGTTATAAATGGGAGATCGCAAGTACCTTGTTGCGCTAGTTTTCCTCAAAAAGGGTAGAAGCATGCATGTGTTTCGTTATAGTCAAATTACCTTCCATTCGCCTTGCCTTTCAGCAAAAGCTTGACATACGTGACTATTCGCTGATTATAACGCGAATATCACTAATTTCGTTAGCGATCGGAAAAACGACTATAAACGAGCGTTCTTTACCGAGAGAGAGAGAGAGAGATGGGAGAGCAGGAGAGAGAAAGAAAGAGAGAGAGAGAAAGAGAGAGAGAGAGAGAGAGAGAGAGAATTCATCGAACAGATGAGCGGAGATTAAAGAGTGTCGTTTGAAAAACGTTTTATTCAATTTCGAACATACCAAGAAACATTAGCTTCATGGACGCGCTTAATTTCACGGTTATTTACTGTAATACATTTACAGCATCCTCGATATACATATACACACGTACATAGAGCATGAAAGTGAAATTCTTTCTGACAAAAACCATATCACAAAGCAAAATATTACAATTATCGTACTGTGATATTACGCTAATTGCTTCGTCTTCGATGATTATTAGAGTATTTGATACCGTGGATTTTCAACCATTTACACCGATAGAATAGAGTTTTACCACTCTATAGAAAATAAACAACACTGTTGTGGCGCGATGCAAGAGTATTTTTTCTAAATAGATGAAAATCCAGACTATCATAGTCACGTTCTTTAATGTAAGTTGTCTCGTATTTCTTCCTCTTTCTGTGCAATATTATGTAATATTTTCAACAAGAAATACTTGTAAAGGTAGCGCGACTTCACGGTTTGTATGATATAGAATGTATAACAAGGTACATAACACAGTGGCACTTATTCGAAAAGATGAAAACGTTGAATTGGTACAGAGCGTATATGTTGTTTCCTTTTCTCTTCCCCCCTCAATCTTCTTTATAACGAGCTAATCCGTAACTGTGGTAACGATTGATAAAGATAAGAAAGATCGTACGCGTAACATGATCAACGTATAAATTTTATATACTTCGCTTCGAGCGAATCACGAAAGTGGGAAACAGCCAGAAGAAAGAAAAATCAAGGTAAAAATTTGTTAAAGTGGAAACTCAGTATTTTTGATGCACGGCGTTCTCCTATGATGTTTGCGATTTTAAAAAGAGAGTCGAATGCGCCGATTTCACGTGAGAGATCAGCGAGAGCGGCTTCGCGAACTTCTTGCCGCAAAAGCGACAGTACATTCTGTCTCCTTTTACTCTGCAATAATTCTTCTCGTGTCTTCGAAGACTGTCGAGCCTCGAGAAGCTTTTGCCGCATTCCTCGCAGATCACGCTCTTTGCAGCCTTCTTTCGTTCCGCCAAATCGTAACTGCTGGCAACGAACTCGAACAGTGTCTGCGGCTCCCTCGTACTCGTTCTCCTGCTTCACGAACCAATCGCTCAAGTCCGCTCGTTTCCTGCGAAGAACGAACGGTTCGCGTTAGCAAATATAATTACGTGGGTTTTATCGTTAGTCGGTTGATCGTATGAAACACAGGACAGTACATGCATCGGAAAAGATACAAATTTTCACTACTGCTTCGGTGGCAGTAATCACGTAAATATACTAATTTCATCGTGTTTCCGCGATATTGCGGGAAACGACATAGCATAGAATCGATTTCGACCGATGTGAAACACACCTTTCTCTTTTTTGACGTAGGTCGCTTATTCGTCACTTATTCGTCGCTTATTCGTCGCGTTCATGCCTTATCCCACATTCAAAGAACAGCAGACAGAACGTGTTGTTGCGGAGCCAGATGTGTTTATTGATCGAACGTAACAAAATTGAGAAATATGCTATGCCCGCGTCAGGTAGCTTAATTATCTTTATTCGAGATTCGATTAGAGTAAGGCTATAATAAAAGTTTCAAATTTCTACCCACGCAGAACACACTCATAACATTTGATAGCAGTACTTGAACCATTCGTTTGATACATTCGTTTGAGTTTCTCTCTAACCTCCGCGAAGCTCCGGCAAAACGCGTGAAACGCAGAGTTTATTCGTCTTGTTGCTAGTCGATGACAACTGCTTTGTACGAAACGAAGGACGTTCAACGAGCTTTCCTAAAAGCAAATCGTTCGTTGTTTCTAATTAGACATCGATCAAATTCGTCGCAGGAAAAATATAGCTTGATCGAATCGATGACAACGTGTGAAAGCAAAGCTCAAACATAAGCGGAGACAGATTACATTAACATAGAAGATTAGTGGTTATAAAGAAGATCATTCGATAAGGAGCGAAAGCAAACATTGTGCCACCACTTTATAATAAAGCTCTTTTCCATCAGGAGCCCGGAATAATGTCACTGATTTCTTACATGTATACTATACACTAGTATAGCACTAGTATACTGCACTGTTAGTTGATGCGGTACAAATAAATTACAATCGTCGATTATATTCTAGTTACAAGAATAAACACATCGAGTAAAGTTACGCAAAAGTGTAAAAAGATAGATGGATTAAGTGAAAAGAGAAAGGAAGTGATGTTACTATATTACTGACTACTCAAATATAAAGCCCACTGTCCCTTCGCTTACTAACTTGGCGAAGTAGCGTAGCATATACGTATAGAGTGTTTGATGCGACTAAGAACATGGAACGTTCGATGAAGATGATGATATTTGCTCTCGACGGGTTAAAATGCGTAGGATCGTCGACAAGTTAAGGAGGTGTGTTTGGTATTTATGGTGATTTGTCAATTCGTATCTCCGGTAAAACTCCCTTCGACATATTCTGCAGTGATGTTTGGGTAATTTCCCGCATTCGAGTCTTTGATGTCTGCGGAGATTAGCCATCCACGAGTATCCTTTGCCACACTCTCCACATGTAACGTTGCAAGGAGGTATGCCCGCGAGTCAAGCGTGGTTTAATCGTTTCCGGAATCAGTTTGATATCCTTGGATTCAAAAGCAGCAAAACTCGTTCATCAGGTTGGATCGTCTGGAATACGAGAAACATCGATTACTGCGAATTCGTCGTAACCTATCGAGAAGGATAACGTGGGAGAAAGTGGCAAGAGTCTAGAGAAATTGGACACATCTATATTTGCTGATATTTATACGCGCATAATTTACAAGCAATTCAAGTATGAATAATTTTATTGAATCGATGGATTTCACGCAAAATACAGCAAATACATCGCTGTACGAGCGATATACGGAGACGATGTACAATGAAAATGGAAAGAAAAGTAAACTTAAATACAAACTTAAAAGTTACTTCGAACTGAGAGAGAGCATCTGTACAGGTAAACTTTTCTAAATCAAGTCTGAATGATGAGCCAGCAAATGTTCTTTCAGTCTGTCGCGCCTGTAAAACTTTCTCGAGCAAAAATGACACTTGTTTCTCGCTTCCTTGTTGCCACATTGCAGCTGATGTCGACGTAAACTGTACATCCAGGTATACTCTCTGCCGCAAAGCGCACAGGTGAAAAGCTGTTGTGGCTGTAGTTGATGCTGTTGCTGTTGCTGCTGTTGCTGTTGTTGTTGCAGCGGTTGTTTCTTGTTCGGATCGAGCACGGGACACGGATAGTAGTACGCATCGTTGTAGTTCCTTTCTTTCAGCAACAGATCGTCCATGGAACTGCTTCGATAATCGTTCAAAGTGCTCCAGACGCTCTTCGATAGAACACCTGTCGAAGTAACACATTGTGTGAACAAGCAGCATTAGATCAAAGAGGGAATACCTCAGGACGGAGGAATGGTTTCGCGAAACAGGGTTAGATAAAAGTATGCGGTCAAATTAGGCGAATTCGGACAGATCGAGTAGGTGATCGAAGGAATCGCATTTGATTTGGTGCGATGAAAGGAACACGAGCTACGAGAATCAATATCATTGTCAGTGACAGAAATGCTGGAAAACGGTGCCGTTCCATTATATGTACGTCAATATAATTATGTTTTAATCGTTCAGATTCGTTTATTTGTCGATACATATAAAACGCTATGGTGAGATATAAAGCATTACGATTGAAACATTTGTTTGGTATCCGTTCCGTTGAAACAAAGTATACGGAATGTAATGGACATGATAGTATTTCCATACATTGTGCATCTTCAGCGTACACCTCGGTTCTTTCTCATACAATTACATCCGTTACCTTTCCCGTTACGTATCCAAAATGTTATTTACATGGTGGATTAAATAGCAAATCTATTTTGTATAAAGAAAGATCTCATTCAACACGATTTATTTCGAGTGAAAAGAGAACCATCAAACGATTACGAAATTTTCGATCGGAATCGAATTTAAAATGAATCTAATCATAAGATACATGTATGCGTGTATAAAATTCAAACTAACAACTCAAGATCAAAGATTTACACGCCTCCCACGTGATGTAATTCACAGAAGGGAAGGATTGTCGTTCGAAAGAAAAGGATAGAGCTGCAAAGATTAAAGACGAACGCTTTTAGATATTCGTAGAAAAGATTTGTTTAGCGCATTGATCGCAATCGATGCGTCGCGACTACTGTGGGAATCGCGGTCGAGCAGCTACTCCCGTTCTTTGGCGAATACCGGCGAGTCATCGGTTTTGTCCACAATGTGTCGCAGTTTTCTTCGGCATCCGACGATGTGCGAATTCAAGACGAATCTGTGCTTGAATCTTCTATCGCATATCGGGCAAACTTCGCAAGGTACAACGCCGCACTCGAGTCGTTTGTGACGACTCAAAGACGTGGTGGCCTTGTAAGTTTTCCCGCACCTGTTGCAAGCGTACTTCGACCCGCTATCCTTTCCATTTTTTCGTCTTCGATTTCTGTTCGGGTTGTAAGGCATGCCCGGGTAACGTACCCACAATGGTTCGCTATTGTCCTGCGGTTGTTGTATATCCTGTGATAACAGCATTGTCGCCAAAAGCCCTGAAACGAAATGATTTATTCGTTAGATGTCAAGCTTAGGCGTCCTTATCCGTTATAGTTTCGTCCTTAGCGAGATGAGCAAGAAAAAATATTTTCCCTTGATTCGAGAATTAAACGAGCTTTAAGTGTGCCATGTACCTGGGAAATTGGATTTTTCACCACGGGTGTTCGTAGTCGGTGCAGCTTTGGATGTAAGGAGAACGATCAAATGAGTCGGGGGAAGAAGGACATGATAAAGAAGAGCGGGAATGTCCTTAAAAAAGCAAGCAAAAGAATAAACGTGTTATTTAAAGTTGAGAAGGTAATACGTAAAAGAACATGGTATCTTGCATCCGTAAAAAGTCTTTTTACATAATACTAATTGTAAGCAAGAGAAACGCGATCGTTATGTAGAGGAAAACATGTATTTATTTAACTGTGTAAAAACTATACAACGCCGCAGCTCTGTTGTTGCTTTCGCGTTACGATTCCTTCGTAACGTGTCCATTGGGTCTTCTTGCCTTGCTTCAAAATTTTATCGTCGCTTTGCAGAAGTTAGCTGTCGAATTATAGTTTTCACAGGCTTAAATTTTATGTATTCGCTTCTCCGTGTTTTCTGTTAGTACGACGAATGTAATATACAAGGCAGCGTTTTATATCGTTCCGTAGTATTCCCGCTTTCTTCTACACGAAGCCAAATGATGCGTTAGCTTGAACCTATGAGTGAACTTCTTCCCACAAATTTGACAGCTTTGTCTTGCTCGACTCCGCATTCGAGCCTTTGATGCCTTCGTAGCGAAGTTTCCAGCTGATAACCCTTTCCACATCTGGTACACTTGTGAATCACCGGTCGCCTCTTATATCGTAGATTTTCGATGTTCTTCACCGTCAGCCTTGGTACTGGAAAATAGAGAAAAGACGAAACGGCTGTCAGTAAGAGGAGAACGCGTTTCATTCGATATTTATACGCGAAAAAAAGGAAAGAGGATCGTTACACGTCCTACGAGCGTAGTTATGTAATATATGTTAGGTTCACCGTTTAGTACGTGAATTCTAATATCGTAGAATGGAAACAAAGGCGAACGACAGCAGTGACAAGGAGGGGCACAGCGCAAGAACGAAAAAGAAAATTTGAATAATTTACTTACGAGAAACCGCGTTTTCTGGCGCAAGCCAAAATACTTTGTGCGTATACACGTGTAGCGTATACCTGAAATTTGGCCGAATTTTCCTCTCAGGAAGAGAAGAGAGGTAACACATTCCATTTCTTTCGTTTAATTGTATAATACTTACGAAACACGGGGGAAACGCGCGAGGATTTCGTTTACGAATTTTCGTTTCCTTGCTTCGCTAGTTTCCTTCGATTACCTTACGAATTTAATGAGAAGCAACCTCTTATATACACACAAACTACTCGTGGAACTTCGTTTGCAACGCTTAACATTTATTTCATGAAATAAAATTATCAAGATTTGATAATAAGTAAATTTCGTAACAACACACGTTCACAGTATATTAGAATCGTGTGCTATGGTTGTTACTTCTCTGATTTGTTGCATTCGTATTAATCATCAGTGACTAGCTAGATTCAAACTTGTTTCGTAGGTCATATATTAAGATAATGTATGAGTCTGGCATGTGACTGCCAACGATGTTTGTGCTTGAACTTCCGGCCGCAAATAGGACATTCAAAGGTAGGATCCTTGCCGCACTCAACTCGCAGGTGCTTCTTCAACGAGTCTCGCCAAAGGTATCGCTTGCCGCACTGGAAGCACCACCACAATTTCTTCGCTGCAAAGAAAAATTCAGAAATTACTTGAACGGCCGTGCATAGAAATCTTTCTGGCAGAAACACGCCACGTTTCGCATAAAACAATTAAAAGCTATCGGTAACACAAACTGATGGCTTTCATGTAATCTGTGATCCGTCGGTGACGAAATTTCGGCAGCCGAATAAGTGAAAAATGCGATCGCCTGTGACGATGAGCGTTTCATTAACAGACAAGGAACAAGATTACAAAAGATACGAAACTTTTCAGATACGTTCCTGTCTTTCATTCGTTTTAACACAATATGCGAAAAGAGGAGTCGCACTTATAGGTATTATGCGGATTTATTATCGTCGATAGTTACTGCTGCTGCATTATCTTCCGAGAAAACAGAAGAATCGGATAATCGTTGAGGATCGTTCGTTATAAATTAATATGATGCATGGATTTCGCGTGAGATTGCCATCGATGTTTATGCTTGAACTTCCTGCCACAAATTGGACACTTGAAGTAGGTTCTTTGCCACATTCCACTCGGATATGATTCTTCAAGGAACCGCGCCATTGATAACGTTTGCCACATTGAAAGCAGATCCACCCCATCTGAGAGTGAGCTGCAAAAGAAGAAGCGTAAAGCGGATTGGTTAGTCTTCGATTTTTAAACTTTTGTCAGAAGGTAAATAAGTTCTCGGATTTTACTACTTTCCCCGTTACTTCATCGTTAGTACTAACGAGTAACAATAACGAAACGATTACACCTTAGACAATACAACATTAACACGTTGCTCTTGTACCGTGCTCGAAATTACTCGTCGGATCGTTCGATCGAGCAATTTAATGCAAAACACTTCCTAATCGCTTATCAAACGACGAGGTCTATTCTCAATAACTTTGCGCAGAAATTAGACGTTTCATCGTTAAATTTTTAACGAACCTTTATTCATTTTCTAACAAGTTCGCTTACAATCTGCTGGAAGCCCTCAATTTCCTAAACTTTGTATAGTAGTGGTAAGATTTTCCGATTAATTTGTACAAAATTGATATTTTGAAATATTCCGATGAAAAATATGGAATAGATGATCAAATATCGAAAAAAAGTGAAATAGGTCAGCATCACACATCGTCTATAAAAAAAAAATGAAATAGGTCAGCATCACACATCGTCTATAAAATAAAAATGAAATAGGTCAGCATCACACATCGTCCATAAGAAAGAAATGCGCGGTGAGACGTGAGAATTGGACTTCATTTCCAACGCATTATTAAAATCCTTGATTATGCAAATTCGAGGTAAGGTGCGACTGCAATCTGTGCTTGTACTTGAATCTCCTTCCGCAAAGGACGCAGTTGAATTTCGGTTCCTTTCCGCAAAGGCGGAGATGCGTATACATGGAAGATTTTTTCGAGTAGATCTTGCCGCATACTCTGCACGGATATACAGTTTCCCGAGCGGCCAGCTCACCTGGAACACAAACGATTAGTCGTACGTGGATGCAGAAGGCAAAGTGTTTCGCGTTCACCGACCAGATCGGACAATCTACCCCATTACACTGATTGGCTACGATGCATACCTGATTCCACAAGATTACTTAAATTAACCGCAAGTATCGTCGATTCGTTTATTTCGCGGGAAAACACTCGAAATTCAAGCGTTTGCGTTACATTTGCGTAAAGCGGAAAGGAACATTAACCGGTAACAAATTTTCGGGTAAATTTATGGGATAGAGTCGGAAGAAACTTTAGCATAGTGAGCAGGCGACTGTTACAAAAATTTACATCAACATCTATTCTTAGCGAAATATCTTATCCCTGTTTATTGCTCAACTTCCTGTTTCTTTACGTATTGCTCTAGTTTTGGAACCAGCAGCAAATCGCATAGTTTTCGTTAGCATAGTACACGTATAGCACAGTGGTACATCCAGGAAATCTAGCAAAATACGAAATTTTTCGGATGCTATTAAAATATCATTTTCTACTTGTTTCTTTTTTCTCTCAGAGTCTTTTTCTCGTCAGTCTCATTTTCTTCGCGTGCAAATTATCGTGCAAAATGCGTTCGGCACTCAATACGCTGGACAAATCAAATATACGATATTCGATTTTAAAACGCAGCTCGCAGCACAGGCAGATCGACGTAATTGTGGATAGACTTGTGATGCTTCGCGAGATGGTGTTTGTGTTTAAATTTTCTTCCGCAGACTTTGCAAGAGAATCGTGGCTCGATACCGCATTCCATGCGCTTGTGTAAATTCAACGATTCTTTCCATTTGTACGTTTTTCCACAGTTGTTACAGAGATAGCTCGAACGAAACACGAAAATCGGTAAACCTGAAATCACAAAAACATACATTTTTATTAGAACTAAGAATCGACCGCTGTTTGTTCGATCAACACACTTATACACTTTCCATATTTTATGAAAAACTACTCTGTTAATAGCACGTTCAATGCACGTTCAATGAACAATATCTTTTATTATTACATCCAAGGATCGTTTACACATATTTCTATATGTATACCGTATACACATATAATATGACAGAGTGTACCGCTGAAAAATTATCGTGCGACAGATAATGCCGATATCTATTTTGTGATAATTGCGGACGCGATATAGAGCCGATCGACAAGGTTCTATTACTTGAAGATTTTGTATCGTTTCTTTGCTTCCTCATCGGATCACGTTGCCAGTATGGAAATGAAAGGAAAAGAAAAGAAAAACGAAGAAACGCGTCGATTTCATTAGTATCTTTTCAACCAAACGAGTTCCGATTGATCACGATGATGACGTCTCTTTAAATGTTCTTTCAGATGGTGCTTATGCTTGAATCTTCTGCTGCAAAAGATACAGCCAAACTGCGGCTCTCTTCCACATTCCAGTCGACGATGTGTATTGAACGAATCCCTCCACCTGTATGACCTGCCGCATCTGACACAGACGTGCTCCTTGAACAATCCTAAAAATTAACACACCGAATTTGTACTACCATTTCGATCAGTCCTTCGAACGACGTGCTTAACTATTTATAGAGGGAACAACTGGGCACTTGATATTCTAAAGTGTATTCGCAGATCTTTCTTGATTGCGGGACGACGCTCGAAACGGTATACAGAGTTGTACGCTAGATCTTAGTACACCTGCGAAACGGACGAGACATTTGCCTTTCTCTTTTCTTACAGAGAATCCCTTTTAACCGATTCTTCCCTTTACATTTTACGCCATAGATCGAAACGATATTCGTCGTGACTAATTCGCTACTAATTCGTATTACGCGTTTCTTTAAATTATTTATTGCGACTAAATTTTACATAACGTACATAAATACAATTTCATGTATAAAACATACATATTTAAACGATGGAAACATGGAGCGTAGTACAAGTTTTGTCTAAAAGAGTTACCGCCATTACGCACGATACGTGTTATCGTAATACGAAAAGTTAAACGAGCGTAGCTACGGAACAGCTATGTTTTAACATTTTAACCGACACATTTTCATGTCGAAACTTGACAATGCTATTGCGCGGCACCGTTGCTCGAACCGAGGTAAATATTTTTCCCGTTCGAAATAATCCAATGATGAACGTTGATCAAATGTTTCTTTAACATCCATTTGTGGCGAATTTTCGTGCCGCAAACGGGGCAAGAGTGTTGCGGGTCCTTCCCGCATTCTTCTCTTTCATGTCTAACCAACGATTGCATCCATCTGTATTCCTTGCCGCAATTCGAACAGAAGTGTCTCCCAAGTCTCTTGTAATAGTCTGAACCGCAGTAAGCTGAAAGAACAATGCAGTTTCTGTAATTATGTAGGTTCAGGTATACGCCTATTCGAATAGCTTCTTAGCGTTTTCCTATTACGCTTATCCTTACGCTCCTTTGAACGTAAAATGAAAGAAAAGCATCGCCCTAATGTGAAAATGTATCGAGCGCAATAATTCAAAACACTGAAACTTTCGATGAAATCGCTTTATTAAAATTGCGAGCTGTTTTCAATTAATCGGTCCATCACCATTTTTTGCGTTAAAATAGTTGCTTGCTAAAAGCTCAAATATTATTCAGATGTAATCATTAGCGATCAGATTCCGCGTTGCTCCATTCTTGAAACGTTCGGTCCGTGTTAATTCCAGTTGAGGCTTGGTTTTCTGTCTCGGTGTAAGTAGTTCTTGTTTCATTTGGCAGTCGCTGCGTAGTCTTTTCAATCGATTACTCGTACTACAACGTTTCCACGCTATTGTAACAATCGAAACCCTACTATACGTTTCATTTATTTTAAATCGCATATTCTCAGAGTAATAATCGTTCGAGTCTTATAAAACGGTGATAGGCGGTGTGTTCTCTAAACAGGTGAATCTGTAACGCGTGGACCACTATACGCAATAGAAATATTTATTTACACTGTGAACGTATGAAAATACGTAAACTGACATTAAGATAGATACAGGTATAAACACGATGATTCGCTCTCTCGGTCCGATGTTAATAAATTAGGAGATTCGTTATTAATTTTTGATAATAAACAGTCGAAGGATTCGAGCTGGAATCACATTTTTGTACAATTCTTTACAACATCAGATATTCTATAAACGCGATTTCGAACGAATTCCGCGATTCACAAATTTAAGAACCGAAATTCGGAATTGGGAATTTAGAATTCAGAATCTATAGTCGACTGAAGCAATATTATGGAAAAGTGTTCTTTTTATGTTTATCAGTGAGATGTATCGATGATTTGAAATCGACAATGTCAGTCTTATAAACGTGCAAATCGATACTGTGTATGAACTTACAGTATCGAGATACGCTAACGCAGACGATGAAACGCATTCTAATATCTTACTCTTCTTGTCAAGTTCGGAATGTTTAAAAAAGCTATCGGAAAGACGCGATATAAAAATGTTTTCTTTTCTTTTTTACCGAAAGGGAGAATATTACCGTCCGAAATATTCCGATCGGTTTGCAAAGGGACGCAGGAGCTCGAGATTCTCGACGTTCATGGTTTCGGAAAGGTTTCCCAATTCTAACCATCTCACTCTGCTTTGTGAACGTTATTTTCGTGACGTAACAAGTAATCTCTGCGTTTGAATTTTCTGCCGCAGAGGGTACACTTGTGCCTAGGTAACTTTCCGCAGCCTTCTCGAAGATGTCTGGTCAAGGAGTCCGTCCATGTGTAACGTTTGCCACACTTGTAACAGGTAAACGGAGTGTCGTAGTTGACACGATTGTGGTCCCTCTTCGAGTCTGAAACAGATCAGAAAGAGAACGAGAGATTAACGAGATTAACGGAGTTTCGTTGGCCGTTCAGTATCCTTTATCTCGCGCGCGAGTCGTTTATTTTATCTCACGTTGGAAGTCGTGTCTCGTTGCAAGAAGCAACGGTATTCCAACGATACGTTCGCCACGAAAAAGGTCATGCTTATCATTCGTCGGCAATCTTCGAGGCGCATTAAGGACCGCGTTAAGAAGCAAACCTGAAGGAGGGATCAAGAAGGAAGCGAACAAAAAAAAAATATTGTATGTACGTACACTCTTCTTTATTGCTCTTCCAGCTCGTGTTACGTATAGATACTACCTGAAAAATAACTGAATAATTTCGGTAAATGACGCAACATTTGTGCGTGTATTAATAACATTAACAACGTTCAAAGGCTATCGACGTTAACGAAAAAAAAATTAATCGTAGAACGGTTCTTTCGATATTCGATTCGCTTCCTGAAGGATCTTTATCACGGAATTATCTACCACACACTGAGTACGTTTATTTCGCTTCCACGCCGTACTCGCAGTTTTTACACTTTCTACTCTTCGATGCTTGCCGCATTTTTCTCCTAAGTGTCGATGATACGAAGTCTTCCGAGAATAGGTTCTACCGCATACACTGCATCGGTAGAGAGTGTTGTTCGCCATACCGGCATGCCCTACAGCCGCCACCCAGCCTGAAATCGTAGTTTCAGCTGTTAGATACGTCAACGTTTCCCTCGTATTACCATCTACAACCTTACTACCTTCAAACTCTCCTGTATCTCAACTTGGCTTCAAATATATCTGTACATATATCTACGCTTTTAACGTTTCCCTTATTGACCGCGATTTTGATCGTTTTAACATGTTGTTAAACTAAAACAGCGGAAAGATGATACCTTGCCATGTGTTCCGTCGTTTCATCCACTCGAGAAGCAAAGTGAATGTAATCACCGGCCAATTAACGGCGATCGTTAAAGTTAAAAGCGATTAAAAGTAGTTGGCGATGCATGGAAAATTGTCTTTATTCTGCGGTGCGTGAGAGTCAAATAGTCTCGGTTAAACGTCGAATACAGAAAATACTCTACGAGATCAATATACACTGTACACATACATAGAGAGTTACTTTCTTTCGTTATCAGCGAAAACGTGGGAAACGACGAGTAAATATATGTCGGAGATGGAAGGACAGCGGGGAAAACCCCAATACCCTGGTCCAGATTTTTATTATAGCTACACTTAAGCAATAAAAAAAAAAAAAAAAAAAGAAATAGTTCTAATGTTCCAACCTGGCTTTATGACGATGGGTTCGGGCTCAAGGTGACATAGTGGATCACTAGACGTAGCCACGATCACGGGAGGGACGTGTTCCTGACAGAAGTATGGACTGATTATATGGCTCTCCTTAAAAACAAAGATTTGAGATGTACGTTATTCCTCGCATTACTACTATATCAATCATTCTTTTGCCAGAAAATCTCAAGACTACGGATTCTTTAATTAGTGAACACTCGGCTCCAAAATCGGAGTAAAATGGAAACGACTCACCCGGATGACTTGATCCATCAGTTGATGCTCCCACTACGTAGAAGTCGATTCGACGCTCGTTATTGAAATTATATTCAGGGCGCTGCTTTGTAAAGGATTTTCCTCCATAGTCAGATTGACAGCTGCGCATCGTGCAGCGGAATCGGAGCCCGCGGTTTCAAGGTTAAAACGCGGTGACGAAAAATGGTTAGGTTCCACACTCGATTTTTGCGCTAGCGACTGAATTAACTCGCTCACGATGGTCGTAAGCTCTTGCAGTGTTATAACCAGCACTGATCACACTTCTGATGTCGGAGTCTGGTTTGAATTTTGGGGGGCGTTCGATGAACCTTTACTTACTTTACTATCGCGAATGTAGCTAATGTTTATTGGTACAAATGTGTAGCCACTACAAGAGGCTATGAGTAATAGCGGCGATAGGAAGGTCGAGATGACGGTGACAACGAATTCAGGTTCGATAACGAATCCACGGTCCACGGGATGACGAGTGCCAACCTAGTACACGATTCGGATAACTTTCTCGATAACTCAATCAGCAATTCGCCCAACGACTAACTAATTAACTAAGACGTAATTCAAATGAAACTGCTCTTATATATCTGTCTATCCTTCCCTTATATGTCTGCCCTTATAAACTGTCCCCACGTCAATCTTTGTTTTTAAGGAGAGCCATATTATCATTCCATACCTCTGTCAGGTACACGTCCCTCCCGTGACTGTGGCTACGTCTAGTGACCCGCTATGTCACCCCGAGCCTGAACCCATCGTCACAAAACCAGGTTGGAACATTAGAACTATTTTTTATTTTTTTTTTTTTTTGTATTGCTTAAGTGTAGCTATAGTCAAAGTCTGGACTAGGGTATTGGGGGTTTTTCCAACATTCCAGACGGAAAGTCTCGCTGTCCTTCCATCTCCGACATATATAATAACTTGACGCTACATTCGGATTATAAGGTATCGTTACTCGATTATACTTGAGCTCGGAGAATTCAAAAACGATCGGGTCACATGATGCATCCATGGACTGTCCAGATGTGTCGCTGAAAATTCGAACGTTGCTTAAACGCTTTTGGACAATAACGGCACAAGTATTGCGGCATTTTGCCACACTCCTCTCGCAAGTGACGATTCAGCGTGCTTTTGTTCGTGTAGGACCTGTTGCACTTGAAACAGGGGTACGGCTTCTGGAAATCATCCCGAGCAACGTTTCCCGGAAATCTCGGCTGACCTGAAATCAAAATCCAGAGCTGATCAATCACATATAGAGAGCGTTTCTCGCGATTTAAAAAGAGCTGTAACATCTTCGATGGTAGTTTAATCGATCTCAAATACGTTCCGATCCGATACGAGCCCGTAACCATAGGAAATCTGATGGTATATTTCAAAATCGGTTGCATTCTCTAATGCCGCGAAGACATTGAAAACAAAGAAACTGAAATGGTCTCCTTCTTGTTTTGTCATCTTCGGTTTCGTGGAAACAGATACGAGAAAGTAAATGATAATAAACGCGATTGCTCTAGAACCACTTGGCAATAAAAAGAAAAAGTCAGCAATTCGCACGACTGCCGATCTTCCGTGAAGATTCTTGCTCTTCCTTGTGTCTTCCATTGGTCTTCCAGTTGGCGAAAACACTCAAGTAGTTCGAACGCAAAAATATCTGAACGGCTACGGACGAATTCGAAAGATCTGAGACATGGTTTACCCTTGCAATTACAGTTTTATTTTCGCGTACTTCGATAATCATAATAAGATTATAATAAACTACAATAACACTTTGAGAAACTAGTTTATATATAACCAAGGCCTCAGCAAGCATCGTTCTCACGATTTTTGTTCATATATTGTACATCAATTATTCAACATATCACAGAACATTTCTCGTAGAATGAAATTTTTTAAATCAATCGAACTTTCTTCAGAGCCGGTCGACAGTGTCGCACATCGTACGGCTGTTGTTTCGTATTTTCCAGGAAATCGAATTTTTTTCATCTCTTCTTCTACTTCCGTCGAAAAAAATAGTATTATTAAAACAAAAGGAAGCGCCGCGGGTAAAAAAAAGTATTTCAAACGAAAACGAAAATCTTGCATGTATCAAGCTTAATCTGTTTCTGCTATTTAATTATATGTCGATCATTAATAGAAGGGTAGCGTAGCGAGTTACATAAAGAAACAAGAAATATTGCGTAAAACTATACATGTAAGAAAGAAGGATCGCGTGAAATTCGATTCTCTTCAGGAGAAGTTCGAAGAAACCGACGACGAGGAAGGATAGGTATAAGTTTGGTCGACGATGATCTCTTCATGGGTGCATCGACCTTTTACGATCCTAGCAGGAAAATACGGCCGTGAATCGTCGAATTGTGTCGTTGAAAATTAGCTTTTTGCTTGAATCCTTTTTCGCAGATACTGCAGATGTACTGAGGCGGTTTACCGCATTCGTCGTGGAGATGACGTTTTAGGCTGCTTTTGTTCTTATACAATCTACCGCACTTGTGGCAAGAAAACGGTTTCGGCAAGAAATCTTGAGCCCGCAGTGACGGATACATGTTCCTTGAGCAACTACCTGTAATTTAGAGGTCAAAAGAGCTTCGATTATTCGAACTAATCTCGTTTGAGCTAAATTAAAAACGCGTTCCTTCAAAATTCTCTTTCGTTCTTTTCATCTCACTTTTCGCTAAATCAACGACGCGCGTCTCGATATATATGCATACATAGAAACGAGTTTACGTGTGTGTTTTCAAACGAATGATTGCAATACACCAGCATCGAAAAAATGATCGATACGTTTCGAATATTAAAAATGTGCTAGTGCGCCCCAACTGAACTAACGAAACTGAAATGTGAAGGTTGATCTTGATCTTTGATAGTTGCGTATCTTCGGATGATGATCGGATGTGAAATGAGTTATCAGCTATGTGTGCTTGTTCCATTATTTCGGAAGCTTTATTATCCAGAATGTTAAACATGCTTGCGAATAAAATAAAAATTTATCAATTTCCGGAAATTAGACGGAAAAGGTGGAATTTCACCTTCCTCGTTCTCCAAGAACAGAAATATACGTTTCATTTGACTTTGTACGACTTCCATTCGAAGTCTTTCTCTTGTAGATATAATAGATACACGATTTTCCTGCACTCATCACGTATGTGACGGTGCAACGTCGTGGCATCGTCTCGAGTGCAAGATCTTCCGCAGAAGTAGCCAACATGGTCTTCGTTTTGGCGATTACGCTCTTTCAGCAATTGTCAGTCTCTTCTTCACTTTGCGTTCTGTAATAGAGAGAAAAAAAAAGTAAAGTTGTTCCATAACATGATCAATCGCTTTCCACCGCAATGTATCTGATTGATCCGATAAAAATGGTAACAGTGGGATAACTACAGACAATAGAAATCTGCTTCCAAAGTTGATGCAGAAACTATCAAGAAAATGTCTTCTTCAGAAGAGTATATACTCTTGTCGCGATAATACTCTTGTCGATCCGTTGAATAATTATGTCGCAACGGGTATCGTTCTGTTTGCAGGAAACTCGAAACGATTACAATAATTCTTGAAGAAAGAATGGCAATCTTATCTGAGATTTTTTACGAGGGAGCTTTGCAACGAAAATTATCCTATCGTTTCTAGAATCGATTAAATAAAGAACAAATAAAGAATTTCGATGGAAAGGTCGAAATTCAACGAAACATTTACAAAATTATTTCTATGAATTTGTTCAAACGACAATCTTTTCCTGGGCTATGTTGTAGATTGTTGTGGAAAAAAAGTCGGATTGCGATCATAAAATAAAAGACTCTCTTATCCCCGTGAAAATCTCAGACAAATAAGCAACACGAGCAAACTCGAGTCAACGTTGTTGCCGAAAATATTTCATCATTTTTACTCCATTATCGTGAAATCTATTTTGCGATACGCCGACGAGTTCCATATTTATTCGATTAAGCGAGATATGTTTGTTGTACAAGCGTATCAAACGACAAATTTTACTCGAGTTCTATTTCGTGTTCGTACCGTGCAGGAGAACCACGTATGATCCGTGTGTACGATCTAACCTGAAAAAAAAAAAAAAATTGGTAGAAATTAGAAGCATTGTTATGTGACTGTCCGCCAGATTATCCTTTCTAATTTTATCCAGTTTTTGTAAAAATGCATAGACCGTTGCAGCGAGTCGAGTTGAGACAGGGTAAAATTTTATTTCGTAATATTACATAAAACATAAAAACATTGAACTCCTCTATTTGAAGACTAACATAGCGGCTCCGTTCAAAGGAATCACTTGGTGAATGGAATTCAAATGTTTAACCAAATGATGTTTGTGCATGAATCGGTATCCGCAAATTTTACAAGTAAACTGCGGCAATTTCCCGCACTCCACGCGCCTGTGTTTAAACAGAGACTCCTTCCACTTGTACGATTTGCCACAAGTCTCGCAGAAAAATCTCGTTTCGTTAAATTGGCTTGCGATTTCTGTTCCCTGATGCCGTCCCGATCGTTGGCGTCGATGACTTCGTGGTTGCCACATCGACTCTGCAAAACCATGCAAACGGTAATAGAAGCGTTAATAGAATTAAAATATAATTCAATCACTGAAATGATTACGAACATGGATCTGACAAATGAGAGTATCCTTAAAGAATGTTATACACATAGATTATTTGTTCGAAACAAGGATTGGTGCCGACCACCTCAAATGAATCGAACGCAAAAGTTCCGCGGAAAGTTCCGTGAAGAATGTTTGATTTATTTCGTGAAGTAAATAAACGAGGATGCTTTTCATTGGATAATAACAGATGGACAAAAATAACAGATCCCAGATTTTCCGATTGACGAAACCGAGATCCTAGTCGACGCGAAATCCTAGTAACAGAGAATTAACAATTCGAAAAGTCCGAGTTTCTTAAATCTTTGCGGCGGCAGCTTCTCAAGTGCTGCGTCACGTGATGTCTGTGTTTAAACATTTTCCTGCACTGCGGACACGGTACGTTCGGCATTTTTCCACACTCGTACCGCAGATGTCGATCGAGCGAACTCTTTTGACTGTACACCTTGCCGCAAGTACATACGTGCTTCTTCGCGTTTATGGAAATCGAGGGCAGCTCTGGAAAGTGGTCGAACGCAAGCCCCACACTTTTTACGTGAAACAAGCCCGTGTCATCTGAAATCAGAAATATCGTCTTCCGTTAGTCACTTTCGTATCTCGTACGTATTTACGGTTCAACGTTTGTTTCTCACGAGCTCGGTCGAAACACACTGTGTCTTCTTTCTTCTTTTTCAAGACCTTGGATATACATATGTACATACACGAGGATGTCGGATCTGCTGATTTTATTTGCATTGTCTTTTAACAATTCTTCGATAAATTAATCGTAATTGAACGAATAGAAAACATTCGTATCATAGTCTTGTATGTTTATTAAAACTATAGAGAAACAGTGACGAGCTGCAAGCTGGCGCGCAAAGTTACAAAAAATATAGTAAATATTTTTGTACAGTCAACGAAGTCTCATATGAAATAAGAAATAGATAACAACGTTCTCTTTATTGTGTACAATTTGGTGTCTTGACGTGACGTAACCACAAATGAAGTTTATTACTTTTAAAGGTGCACTTTTCACATCGATATTCCTCTCCGCATTCGCTACGTTGATGACACATCATCGAGAACTGGTACTTGAAACGCCTCCCGCAATCACAGATTAGACGACCTGAAAAAAAAAAGCGGAACCGTGTCACTAGAGGGAGATAAATAGATTTGAAAATTGGGCGGTTAGACGATGCGATTGCATCGCCAACGAAACACCATATCTGTATTGTTTTTCATTTCCATTTCCACTTTCATTTCCTTTTCCATTCCCATTTTCATTTAGTAGTTAGCTTGAACAAAAAACGAAAAACGTTAATTGGTTTGAGCAGTCGCAAAGAGATAAGACAACGAGATGTTTAGTTTGTCAACGGTTACGTAGACGAAAACAGTACGACAATGTACGAGAGACTAATTGTAAGAGACAAATCGTTACTGAATAATTAAATTCTTTATTGTTCGTCGAGTATCCTCGCTAACACAATGGTTATCAGTGATACACTCACAATGGTAATTATATTTTTAAATTCGCAAAAAATCATAAATCATAAAGAATATATCGTATATATGTAACATTTGTATACGCAACATACGATGTTTATTGAAGTCGCCTGAGCGTCGTCATATTATTACGTGTGTATACTTTACACATGTTACGTGGATGAATAATGTTTTCTCCTCCTACTTGTCGCTATCATCCTCAGCAATTCTGAAAGCTCTCCACAAACAGAGAAAAATGTATCGAACGCTTACGTGCTAATTATTATCGTCATCGATCTTCTTAAAAGCAAGAGGTATTCTTTCATTCGGGCTTCGCGTTTAAGCTTTCTAATTTCCGTTTCTCGCTGTTCCTCGTTTGTCTCTCGCTTGTCTCTCGGAAAAATCATCGATATTTATTTTACATATTATAACATACGCGCATTACACGTATAACCATAACTTTTTATTTAGACTTTAAACGAATCCTTCTACATGGGTATCGGTTGCGTGTACACACATGCCCCATATTCCGTATGTGTATCAGACAGTTTGCACACGCGCACGTTAATCACGTTATTATACATATAAAGTATGTAATTTGAAAATAATTTGATAGGCATTTCGCGTACAATCACCCGCCGGCATAAACGGCAACTCGAATATCGCGTAAATAGCCTTGTTTATATTGGCACAAGTGTTGTAACGTCGACAGGGGAAAGGGATGTTTATCAAATTTATCCGATGAGGATAATTACCGTTTACCTAACGGCTCGACGAATATATTCGATGAAACCTCTTCCCTCGCACCGTATTATTCATTTCTTTTGACTCTTCTTTGTACGCCACTCCATCTTTCAAAGAAAAAATCAGAAACGATACCTGATTTACACTATTTGCACTATAAATTGCTTCGCATTTAAACGCGCCGCGTATCTAAATCTATGTTTTACCATGTTAAACGCTTGTAATAAACGTATACCTCTCACTTCCTACGATGTTTATAATCAGTCTTTGCGCTTCTATTACGCTTTTATTCGTATTTATATGCGTGCAAAGATTCCAATGCAAACGGAAGATAGCAAATCATAGTTTTCTAAACCACGTTAGTCATAGACCTCGCTTTAGTCCACCTAATTAAACAGGTTTTCCTACATTTCGCTCTGATCAATCTTGGAAGACGCGCGTTCTATTTCTCTCGAATCGCTGATAAAGTCGTCAACGAGACGTCAACGCGAATTTTTTGTTCGAAACTTCTTCTCATTTGTGTATCATCGAACAACGTTAGCTGTCATTGGGAACGAAGGAATGAAACGCCTAACGATCGGAGTCATTAAAGCAATCTTATACTTTGGCTTAAGTATATAAAACGAAAATAGCACGAGTTTCTGCGAATTCGCAAAGACTAGGACTCGGATTCTATGATTCTTTCCCTTCGAATAGAAAAATGGATATGAAACACGACATCGATAACAATAACGTTCGTATTTTGAGGCACATGAAGTTGGACTCGAACGCGACACGCGGGAGCCTTTTTCAAAAATTACTTTGAATTCTTTATCGCAAAGAAGCTCGTACGAAGAAACTGAAGAAGAGGCTGAGCTCGGCACGAATGTGCTTCGAAGCGTTCAAGATGGTTGAGAACAAGAACGAGAACAAGAACGAGAACAAGAACGAGAACAAGAACGAGAACGAGCGCGTGGAAGCTGAGAGGTTCGCACAGGTTGTCTCGGAAATCTCGTCGAGTTTTCTCATCGAACGATCGAATAGAAGGAAAGTTCGTGAAACGACATCCGTAAATCAGTTTCGTATCGGACAAAAGATGGATAAATCGAGCGAAGGAATAGCGGAGAAACATGATAGACGACGACTACGTAAAAGAGAGACCCAGAAATAGATCGTCGTCGATGATTTATATCTAGCTTCTATGTTAGCTGTAATCGAACAATTTGTCAAATTCAAGATAGACGTTTCCTAATAGATAGGATCAGGCAAAAAGCTGGAGAATCTCGCCGCGCTACTTCGAACAGGGCAAAGCGCAGAGCAGGAACAACATACGACGGGTAGAGAAGAGGAAATAGAGAAAGTGAAAAGTTTGGCAAAACTTTATGCCAATAGGTACATACAACAAGATAAATACGAGATTCAACGTCTCTATAGAACATTATCCATACGCTTCTTCGCTGAGTTGCGGTTGACCGGTAAACGAATCGTCATCGAATTTCGATTTGACTAGAATCTTACTTGAAATAATTCTTTGTCGAATCTTTGGTCCTTGATCGAGAATTCTCGTCAACGTAAGGTAATAAAAAAAAACGGAAAGAAAAAACACGGTTAAATTTATTCAGAAAATAACCTTCTCGTTAGTTTATACCAACTATTATAAAATCGACGATAGATCAGCTGTGTGAAAACTGTCGGACGATCACGAACCGTTCCTTTCATGCATTGATCGTGCATCTACGTAATCTTTAATATTATCACAGAGTTCAATGAAAAGTCGAACTCGATGGATCCGTCATTCCGGCCAAGTCGCATGGAAAGACACGTTTCTTTTTTCCATCGTACTACGTACGACTTACGTCCTCGCCATAAAGTTACTATTCAATATGTATAATATATGTATATGTATATGTATATATGTATAATATATTATGTATATAATAATATTTTTTTGATTTAAATAGATTCTCTATCTTGGATATTATTCTACGTTAGGTAACGGCCTGCTTAGGCCCGATTTTAAACTAGATGATACTAACTCAAACAAAAGAAATCAACGCAAGTTATCGAACGAATTGACCAGATTCGTTCGATCGCTTCGCTGATTCTCAAACTACTTACAATCTCCGATTCAATCGACAAAAATAATATAACTTCGATCTTATGCGACAACAACGAACGTTGTAAAGCTTGCTCTACATCGCCCTTTTGTCGCGTTAAACGAGTAAAAGGGCAACGACGTTATGCGAAGTCACGCTTTCCATTTCACATTGAATTGGTGGATAGTGTGGAAGAATAATCGTTCTTCCCTTAAGGCTCTTAAGGGCACGATTATTTCGTCTCTGTCCCCTCATCGTCAATTTCGGTGAGCCTACATACACCGTTTGTTTTTGACTAGAATTTCCGAACGTTACTTCAACTAGACTACGCTAAAGAACTAGAATACTACAATACTAGCGGGATATTACTAGCGTCGGAGACATTTCGTTGCATCGAGAATTTCAATCCTTCCGACTAATTGCAAGAATCGAGATGTAACTCGGGAAATCGGTAACGACCGATGAACTCAGTTTCCAACTATGATCATCGAACAAACCCTATTTGTGTATTTCGATTCGACCAATGGACGACGGAATCCTTGTCGCGAAATATCCACTTCTATATCCGCGATAGCTCGTGTAAAAACTCTTGCTTTCCTTATAATTAGTACAAAAATAATTGGGCGATTTAGCAATTTATCGAAGGCTCGAAAAGATTCCGGAAAAGCTTCTTTTTCTCTCGATACTCGTTCAAACTTAATCTCCAACGTCTGACAAAACCACGAAACGAATCACGCGTTTCTTTCCAAATTTTTCTCACATTCTTCTCGAGCCTTCCAAAATATTCAACAATGTTCTTTACGGCTTTTTTTTCTGTTTTTTTCTTCTTTTTTTCCTCATTTTATATATCGTTAAACGGGATCCAACAACGACTTCATGCCACGATAAAGACGGATCGTTAATTCCTCTATTTAAAACCGTCTTCTCGCTCTAATATGCTCTACCCGATCTACCGAATACGAAGCAAAAATAAAAGAAATTCTTCCGATTTATATGACGGAAATGTATTGTCATTATTGTGTATTACGGCTGTTTTCGGTTGCGTGAATAAGGAACACATGCTTATTACCATTCGGATAGTACACCAAAAGACAACAGTAGTTGCATCGAAACAGGACGTAGTAGTAAAACTACGTCGATGCAAGGGAACGATAAAGAAAAGATTAAAAACGATAGGATACGATACGAGTATCGTACGTATAGAAAGAAAGCATAGACGACTAATTGTTGAAACCGTTCTAAGCGCGTATTTTCCAAAGTATATCTAAAAATAGAGAAAAAAAAAACACGACAAGATTGTGGCCGGTGAAGAGAGAAAGAACAGAGCGGTGAAAAATAAAAATACCAAAGATCTAAGATGACAGATAGCCCGAAGATTTTTCGAATTCGAGGTTCCCTCGAGAACCGAAACTCCTCGTTCGCCCTCGCGGATTAGCTTTCGGATTAGATCCGGAGGTTGTAAGAATTTTCCTTCAGGCCCTTTGATTAACGGCTGTGCCGGCAGATTGGGAGGCCACGTGGCGGTGGTTGATATGCGCCTTCAAATTCCTCTCATACTTGGAACTAAAGGCGCAATGGGGGCAATTAAAGGAAGGCGCCATGCCACATTCGTAGAGTAAGTGCCTCTTGAGTATGTAAGCATTTTTGTAGCTCTTGCCACAACGTGAACAATTATGTCGACGATCGATCCCGGACACGGAGACTGTACCGATCGGCCGGTTGTTGTTTCTCCCAGGATGACGAGAGGGGCAATGAAGCCTTGCGCGTCGTTGAGGCGTCAACGGGGCCGGTACCTCGTTCGCGGAGGATCGCGAAACGCGTCTTGTCCCCTCAGAATTCCAACCAAAACTCGTGAAGAAACCTGAAATCAATCGAAACAAACGTTTCGAACGGTCCATTAGTGGCTGCCCTATCGTATAGACTGTCGACGGTATGTTCGTTGCACGATTGCTGTTTACAACGGCGAGGGCCATGCGATAAAAAGAAAAACATTCAAGTTTTCAAGCTTAGCAACAACGAGCATGTCAAGGGGAACAGGATCAACGGGGGGAATGATTACGTTCTCGTAGATGTTCTTCTTGCACGGGCTACTCTCTATATACGCATCCTGGTCTTCGATGATACGATACGCTTCCAGGGCAAATTGCGCCAAGGTGTTTCCCGGCAAAGGAAAAAAGGAACAGGACTTTCAGCCGTCTCCGATGAAACTACTCTTCTTTCGTACCTCGAGCATTTCTCTTCTGCTTACTCCGCATTAGCTCCATTCTTTTTGCCCATACCTTGTCCGTGCTTCCGTTCATGTACCGCACATGTTTCGTATACGGATCGTCTATGTTTCCACGTGACCTCTGGTATTCGCTCCAATCCAATTACTGTCCTGAAACACTCAAGCAACGTATCGATTAATAAACACGTGTATGTATATACGGGTTCGTTAGTTTTCGCTGATGTTGACGCCTTCGAGAAACAAGCGACAAGTTGCAGCTTGTCCTTGGGATAATCGTAGTTTCTCGTATGATTTCTTTGTCGGTGGTTCCTTCTTCTCGGAAGATCATCTCCTAGGCGGATGGAACAACCGGCCCGGTCACCTGTGGAAAACGAAAGCAATCAGTATGAGGAAATTACGCGTTTCTCACCATGTTCTGCTCTTCCTGGGTACGTCGAACAGCACGTCACCACGATATCGAAATCGTTGCCGCCAAACCAACCCACGAACACGTGCGTCATACGTCGTGGTAGCGACGAAATGAGCGAAACATGGAACTCGAAGCATTTGCCTTTCTAGACTTTATTTTGCTCTAAATCGAATACAAGGCTCTCTACAAATTGACAAAAAAAAAAAAAAAAGGAGGGAAACAAGCATTTTGGAATGTTCGACAAATCGAAACGATACGTGTACAAAAAAGAACAAAATGAAAAAAAAGCACAGTGTGTAGAAAATAGGAAATGAACGATCGGCCAGTGAATGGAGTCACGCGATTCGACACAGGCGACGACATAGAGATACGCATCATATCCGTATACATCGTT
The DNA here is from genome assembly GCF_011952255.1 of Bombus vosnesenskii. Taxonomy (NCBI): domain Eukaryota; kingdom Metazoa; phylum Arthropoda; class Insecta; order Hymenoptera; family Apidae; genus Bombus; species Bombus vosnesenskii. The sequence goes on from NW_022883055.1 coordinate 939,382, forward strand.
GGAATCTTGTGGCAAACGGAAGGGCAACGAAGAAGAGTCACGATTTTCCGATCCACCGACCGATTGTTCTATAAATTTCACAAGCAAGCGATTTTTTTCGCATAGTAAAACGAAGCGGGTAAACGGCGATGCGTTACCGGCTTCCGCTTTATCGTGGCTACGTTGCGACGTCCGTTTCCGCTTTTCACGACCGATTTCAATCTCGGTACAGCGCACGTTCGATTGTTCGTGTGCCGTACACCGTAGGTGTACGTGCGTTTACATGCATGCGGATTTGTCGCGAGAGAACAAGCAAAAAAATTATCTAGAAAGAATATTCGTTATCATCATAGCGTATTCGTTAATAATTATTGCTCTCTAAATAATATTAATATAAAATGGAGACAAAAATGTGTAATAATAAATCATCGTTCGTTGGCAAATACATGGCGACAAAGAAATTACGATTACAAATATGTTTTGCGTTCGAGGCGCTGAGCGGAAGTTATAGTTGCGTTATTTATTTTTACGTGCTCTCTGTTCTTTCTCTTGCATACACGCTCATACATACACTCGTACGTGAATTTGCTCTCTTGCTCTCATTTCCTCCCTGTGCTGTCTCTCTGATATTAACGGTTGCTTTCGCTCGCACGCTCATTTTCTCTCTCTCTCTCTCTCTCTCATTCTCTCTCTCTCTCTCTCTGTCACTAACCATACAGTCCGGTAGCGGTGCTTGTACTAATTATAAGAATATCGTAGTTGATGTCGAGCGCGAGATTCCCTTGGTGCGGCGCAATGAATTTCATTCGCGGCACTGTATAATACTTTTGTCATAGTTTGGAGAATTGTTTCGATTCGATGTACGTTCGTGTGAAAGAGAAACGGTACAGAACCAAGGGATGTCTCGATCTCGATATTTTCCACGCGGCCTCGCTCCACGTGCGGTAAATTCGCTATTATTTATTACAAATAATTGTACTGTGTAATTAAACGCGAACGAACGAAAGAAATGTAAAGGAACGCGAGTATAGCCGTTACTAAAACGCTATACTCGTTACTAAAACAAAAACAAATATATAGTGATAAAAAGGAAAAACAAAAGAACAAGGAGAAACGTATAAGAATAAATAGAAACCGAAGTAAAATAAAGACATGGGAATCACATTGCGGTTGTTAGGAATCGAGGAAAAAAGGAACAAATGTGTAACGCGTAAAGGATGGTAGTCACTATGTATGTATATGGATCGACAACGAAGATGAGTACGTCTTAGCGGATACATTGGCAGTATAAAGGCGAGTGATCGAGATTAAATTCTGTTTCCTTCGGCGTAAATAAATAATTTCTAAAAAAATATCACTGGTCTCAAAAGGGTCGGCGAGTGTCACTCGTAAATGGTACATTAACTCGCTGTATTTTTCGACAGATTCGTTCTTCTAACCTTATTTGCATAATTAAAAGCATTTCTCTCAAAAGGAAGTCAATGCTTCTCTACCGACCCACATCTTCAATCACATCTTTAAATATACCTTTTTTTTAGAGATACTATATTTTCTAAAGATACATCTTTTTTTAAAACAGCAAGTTAGGGGATGAATCCATCGAAATTACGCGTCAACTGGTTTCTCTGTGCGTGACACCCGGCCGATAATACCGTAGAAATTCGTTCACAGCTGGATGCGCCCAGCGCCTCTTGATTTCTTTTCTTTTTTTTTCCTCCTTCTTCTATCCTAAAATCTAAGTGTTACATGAAGGCACTTAACACAAGGCTCTCTCGGTTCAAAAGCTATACACACTTCCCTCGGTATTATCATGTCTCGTGACGCTTTTCGTTCGCTTCGCTCTCGTTACGCCATTCCTGCTTTCATTATCGCTCCTTCCATTCTTTCTTTTTCTTTCCTGTTCTTTTACACAGTCCTCGAACGTACGTTGCGCAAACATACCAAGAAAACGTATCAACTAATTCCGCTAAGTCGATTAGCGCGCAATCACTCACATCGTTTCTATTCTCACATTTTCTTTTTTTTTTTTTTTCTCGTCAATAATCACAAGACCGTGGTCCGCCAAGAAATAATCGTGGCGATTTTCGGAGAAACTTGACAAACGTAACGTGTCTTTTGAAAGATAGGTGTAACGCGAACGAGTACATCGCAGTGCCTGACTGCTGTTCATAAACTTTTACTTATGGTATAGATTCCTTTACAAGTGATCGGTAGCAGGACGTTGTCAATACGATCCTGGTATAAGGATAATCGACAATATCCTTCTTCCTTCACTTTCTACACTAAACGCTTCGTTTCATCCCCTCTTATCTCGCGTTCGCGTTCCACCCCGCTATCTATAATGTAATACATTCACACGTGTAACTGTCTTTCGAGTGGAGAGCCGAATTAAATATTTTCAAGCATTCGATTAGACTCGAAGAACACTGGGTAATTAACGATAAAAGTACGGATCGTCGCGTTGCGAGCAAATTTTTAAACATAAGATAAATATAAAATTTTCTTTTAGACAAAGAGCCCGCGAAACGAATATGCGAGCAATTTTCTGTTATACAGAACACGCAGTCTCGTAATTCGTTTCGTTTGTCTCTTTTTAAACCCGTGTTCTGAGTTTACGCAAGTTTTCGACGTTGCCTGTCCATAAGTATCTTTTATATAATTCTCTTCTCTATCTTCTTAAGATCTAAACGCGTTTCAATTTTGGACGCGATGCGCCAAATAAATGTTTCAACTGTTTCTCGCGGGTTCACAGGCCTTCCCTTTTTACCTATCTTTCCCTGAAATTTTTCATTGCGGAAAATTAACAATTAATTTCTCTCCTCTTTCCTACCATGCACGTCTGTACGATAGAACGCCATACGTTTACCTCGCTAATACCTTTCGTCTCTCTCTCTCTCTCTCTCTCTCTTTCTCTCTCTGCCTCTCTTTCATTGGCATTGTTTCATGTTCGTGCACACCACATTCGTACGCGTCACGCGTAACAAGAGCAACCGATTCGTCGGAGCTAGTACGGCTGAAGAATGTTCACGAATTTAGACAGATATTTCGCCCAAATGGAAACGAATAATAAAGTTTTCGATGGGGCGTCGCCAGATTGAACAGGCAACTTTTTGGCTCTTATTTTCTTTTCTACAAACTTTCTCTCTAACCACTTAGTTTCTCTTTAAAAAGCGAATGCTTTGCAATCGAATCTTATCTCTGAAATTCTGTTGTCCGAGGTATAATAATAGGAATACAATAAGTTATACAAAAAATAAAGCACTATACATCATAAATTTCTGGATAATATGGTTGGTCGCGCTCTTCCTAAATTGCCCTATCCCATATACCTAACTGTATGAATTTTTTCGATCTATGTTTGCCGAAACTGTTCTTCTTCTTACGATTAGTTTATTTTCTCGCAATAAGTGCCGCGAAAAAAAGAAAAGTTTCTGCCCTCGAAACATCATACGAATACCAATTACGCCTAACATATAATAAAAACTATATAACGTAAATATTTTCTTCACTTTTCTTTGTCTTATCTTTTTATTCACCGGTTTATCTTTAATAATATAAATGTCGTATGATCGAGGAATTCCTTCGCATCAAAGCGTTAAGCAATTTCTTAACAGAATTCCTATCGGCAAACAAAATCTTGATAAATTTTGCAACGTCGATCGTACGGAATTTCCGTGAAATTTTCGATAATAGACGCGATCCATCGCGAGGTAAATACATATAATCAAAACTCTGTGGAAGAGGCGAACGACAATTACCACTGGTAATTCGAACCATTAAAAACATTCTCTTGTTTTAAATACATTTTAATGCCGAACTATAACATAAAAATATCAAAATATTTTTTTCTTTTAAGCTGGACGTTATTAAATTCCATTCATTCGATACCATATAAAAATACTTCCGATTTCAACAGTTACTAATAAATGGAGCCCATATTTTTTAAACGATCGTACCCCGTCCAAGTACGGTTTTTCTACTCTTCTACGCCTTTCGAAACTTTAACGATTTCAAACTCTCTGGTGGTAAAAGGACCAAATAAAAATTGTTAAAAATTATCAACGTCGCGTTTCATTTCACCGTCCCTTGTATAAATACTATCTCGATATCTCAAATGTCGAAAATCATCGACTTTTACAATAGGATCATATTTTTCAATTGCTTTTGGTTAGAGTGTTCCCAATCCCAAACCGACACCCAAAATAAAGAAAATTCAAGGTATTCTAACTTTGCTTACCTGCGTAATGAAAACTTAATTATAAAAAACAAAAAAGAAAAAATAAGTAAACAATTATAATAAACCCAATTATAATGCGTAAGACACGAGTTAGATAGACCTGATTAAAAGCAGTAATAATTAGCACGAAGGATAACTTGTAAAGAAGCTAATCATTTACTACGACGACTCCCTTGTGTATCCATATGATGTGTTCGTGTATATGTGCGTGTATCTCTCTTTCTCTCTTTCTTCCCTGTGTGACGATGCGTATGTAAGTGTATGTGTATTTATTGTTTACGTACATGAGCACACACAATGCTTCTGTCTATTTATTTCAAAAATTTTATCCCCTCTTTTCTATCTACCCTTCCTTTCCCACTTTTTAATCGCGATATCTTTATATTACTATATATACGTTTTTTTCAGCTTTTTTTTTAAATGCTTTGAAACTGACGGCGATCCCGAATTACATGGTTCTCGCGACATTCATTGTTCTTAGGATTGCAAACGTTTCACTTTTGCCCTCTTCATCGTCTTTTCCCATATTACTTTGCTTTTTCGTCAATCACGATCGACGCTTGCAATAGTTGAGCAAAACGATTCCAGGAAATTTCAGCCGTGGAAAATGTCATGCTAATAAACCATTTAATATTTGCGTTTCCTTCTTGACAATCGCTTGAAAGGCACATGTAAATGAACGGATTTACGTATGCTGTTATCCCAATCATCCCGCTGTCGTTTTTCAGCTTGATCGATCGATTAACTTACGGAAAGTGTTCAGCAAGAGCTTTCGATACGCGCGTTTCACCATCGAGCGAAAAACGAGAAAAGCCGAGTGCAAAACGTTTCGAGAGAGAAGATGAAACAAATGAAACAGGAGCAAGTCCAGGTATACAGGTATATAATCGATAAGAACACACGATAGAGATAATCGAACGCAAGATTCTATGTTTTAGAATCTAGAAAGATTACTAGCGTGGTCGTGTTCAAGCTGACATTGGAAACGAGCGAATAAATCGATTATCCGCAAATTTTGTCACGATGATACGAATAAGTCCCCCCCCCCCCCCAAAAAAAGGTAGAAAACGTGACGTATACTTGCATATAGACGGATTCGTTTTTAGGTTTTGCAGGGGAAATGGTGAAAAACGGCGCGTATCATCCGCTCAATATTTTGTTCTATGCCCGTTGCTCTTATTCTTCGCGTCAAACGGTCTCTAGCGTTTGTTTCTTTTCATTTCTCTTTTTTTCTTCTTCTTTATCGCGATCGTTAGTACCACTTTTATCCAGATCGAAAATCCTCCACGCGATCTTTACCCTTTCACGCAGACGCACACTCACTCTTTCACTCTTTATTTCCATTCGTCTTGCTCACAGTTTACCAGCTTCCTACCAGAAACTTCGCTCTATTATTTGTTAATATTCGTCCGGCTTGGCCGACCACAGATTCTCGCACGGAGAACGCTAAGGCGTCTCTTCGTTTTTTTTTCCTTCTTCTTCTTCTTAGATACAAAAAAAAGAAAGTAGTCATTAAATTCTACGATCTACCTAATAGTACGTCTTACATGTCTAATAATCTAGTAATCTCCGTCAATGACGGCGGTCGCGTCGGTTGGCTCGTCGGTATAGAAATTACCGACCTCTATGATTTCTACCATTTCTCCCGACTGCATATATTCCCGCGAACGTTTGATACCAGCTCCGCTCTCGTTCGTTTCGACCGCCGTCACGCATCAAGGCCTCGCGAGGCAGTAATATTATCGATTAATAATTATTCAGTAACTATGCATCAAGTCGATCCATAAACGTATCTATCGTCTTCTCTTACCGTCTTTTCGTCGTCGTCGCTCCTACTACTTCTACTCAAGCCTACTCTTGTTTCTAATCCTCTTTTCGGATTTTTTTTTGCGACGAAGCGCTCATCTGCTCCCGTTCCTCGAACGTAAGCTCTCTTTCTCTCTCTCTCTTTCTCTCACATACACGCACACGCACACACACACACACACACACATACACACACACGCACACACTTTCGAAACAATAGCTGTTTGTTCGCTTAGCATACAGTACACGCATTGACGAACGAGTTGTCGATCGATCAAATAGAATATAGGTTGGCGAAGAGAAATGCTATGACTGGTACGATATCGGAAGAAAAAAAATACGGGTCGAAAATAAGGAATGGCTTAGTTATTGCACTCGTACGGAGGAGAGTCGATCCTGGCCTGCTACGTGTCGCTTGATTCGAAAGCGTATAAGGGATTGGCGCGAACGTCTCTCCGTTTGTGTTTAAACCGCGATCGCTGTTGTCGAGACTCGGGATTATTTTCGACGAGGAATCCGTGCGGCTGTTCTGCATCGAACGGACCTCACGGTACGAGGATCGATTCGTGACACGGGGATGCTGTGCGCGAAAGATCGATCGAAAACTCGTTCGAGGAAACCGCGAAGCGAATACGCTCAACGAGAAAAAAATAGAATTAAATCTACCGCTTCGTTCGCGTCAGACGTTGCGCTTACTTACACTGTATGTAATATGAGTTACGAGTATAGTATAGTATAGTAATATAATAAAGTATAGCATAGTATAGTTTAGTTTAGTTTAGCTTGTCTCATAAATATTGTCTACAGTATGGAAAGTCGGGCAGCCGTGGCGCGCGTATTTGGCGTAGGAATACGGGACTCGATGCCAGGTAATCGCCGAGAACACGGGCACGTTTTCTGGTCCGCCCCACCGTTACCGTGTGTGTGTGTGTGGGCCGAGGATAGTCGAACAAACCAACTGCTCGAGGAACATTTGCGACGGTACACTTGTCACGATCAAGCGTTACCCGGGACCGATAACGATAGATGCGAAAAGATACGACCGATCGATGAAGAACGATCGGGAACGTTACTTACGGTTATTCGTCAAGTGGAAGAACGTTGTAGAAAAGATTGGACGATGGGGGGATAGAAGGTGAACGACGGTTGCGTCACGACGGGCCCGCGCTCGGCAAACGCGATGCGTCGTTCCATCGAACCGGTTAACGTGCTTCTAGGTTTGTCGGCAGTGCATAACAAAATATCGTACGAAGAAACGCGAATGATCTTAACCTCGAGAATCACTTAATTAAAAAGCAATAATATTATACGCGTTATATAATATAAATATATGTATATACTTAAATGCATCGTATAGGAATCTACTAGGTTCGTGTATCTGGCAGTCTGATGATCACAATGCTATAGGAATACCCCGCTGAACTTAAAATATATGTAACCTTGTGTGTACGTGTATCTGCATATAAGTATACAGGCACGCGGGAAGCGCGCTAACGTCTGTGTGTGTCTGTGTGTGTGTGTGTGTGTCTATATGCGTATTGCGTACGCGTACATGATTGCACGCATATACGCTTTTAAAGTCCCGTGTATGGAAGGAAGCATTAGTGAGAAGCAAAAGACGCGCGATTCGATCGTATAGAAAAGATCGAATCGGTGCTTAATACTGTACCCTCTGTAGTTTACCGCTTCAAAGCGGTAGCGAGGGATGTAATAAAATGGCTGCCTTCGTCGAAAAGGCCGAAAAGATAAACGCGAGTCGGAATGACAGATCCGTGTCTCCTCACATCGTATCGGACAGGTTCTGCTTTGAAGGGTTATCGTGTAAGTGTTTTCGATTCGAGCTCGCTGATGCGACGCTCGATACGTATGTCGGATCGTGTAAACTTAGCGCTTAAAAAAGTTTGGTGTACGTGGCGTGTGTCGAATCTAACTTTGACACGAAGCACGAGAACCAGATCGAAGAACGATCCCGCGATACGATGAAGCAATTATTCAGTGAAATTTGGAAAATGCTTTCCCTCGCGATTTTGGTGTCCCTGGTGAGCCACGCGCGCACGGCTTAGCTCGTTTAAAAATATGGAACCAGTGTGACCAGAATGGTTGCTATTGGAAGAGCTCCGGTTTACCGGGCGGTCCTAATCCGACTCGGGGCGGGCTGTTCTCTACCGGGACGATTCTGCTTAATGATTCTCATTCGACTCGGTCCTCCTCTATGTTTGCTCTAAGTCGTTTTGGCTAGCTCCTCTAGAATCCGTCGAACACGTCGTACGAACGTACTTGACGCGTGTCGGGCGATCGATCGTTCGAAAACTCGATCGCTGATCGTGTCGATCGTGTTTCGAAAAAACGCGTCGATCGTGTTTTGAAAAAAACGCGTCGATCGTGTTTTAAGAAAACGCGTGTCGATTCCGGATGGAGGAATACCGCGACGCGATATCGACAAACATTTCTTGTCGATTGGAGAAACGTATGTAAGTATGTATGTATGTATGTATGTATGTATGTATGTATGTATGTATGTATGTATGTATGTATGTATGTATGTATGTATATCGTAATTGGAGCGAACGCAGTTGTCTCCGAAGACATCGCCCCGAGTGGGAGATTGACGCGGTCTCTCGTTAATGCGCGGTACATCTCGCTACGCGAAAATAATATTATTCAATCGATTAATTAATTAATCAATATACGTAATAATAATTAATAATTAATAATAATAAACCTTAGAAAAACGTTAAAAAAAATAGAATGAAGAATCGAGATAAGGAGGCTAGGCAGTTTGCCGTTCTCGGAGGCTACCGCGGTTGCCCGCGAATAGCTGAACCAGCCGCGTCGTCTTCGCGTCTCACCGCTCTCGATCGGTTTCGACCGCGATCCTTGCTGAATTAGCCTCGTTCCGTTCTTCTCTCTCTCTCTCTCCCTCTCTCTCTCTTTGTCGCCTCTTTCTCTCCACGCGCGCCTCTGTATACGTACGTTCTCGTTGCGATCGCTATTGGAACGTGAACCAAGCGCGAAAGAAGACGGCGATGCTCGTTTTTCCTAACATCGTTCTCAACGTTGCCCGCGATGTGTGCCACTCGACCGAATATATAGTCGTTTCTGTAGCCTCTTTCGCGCTCGGACGACGACGTCGACGGTTTCCGTGTTCACCACCCTCGTTAGACAAGCTCCTGCTTGTAAATTTTCTCTTTGTGCATTCGTTCCATATGCCGCGCGATGTGCATCTTTTGCTTCGCTCTGTACACACAGTGAGGACACTGGAATTGAGGCTCTTTGCCACACTCCCACTTCTGATGATTTCTCAGGCTACTCTTCAGCTTGTATACCCTGCCACAGGCCGGGCAATTGAAGCCTTCGGGATTCGAGGAGCTAGAACCAAGCCCTTTGCCCAATCCTCCGCCGGACCGCCACATGATCGAAGGCACGCTCCATCTGTGCCAAGCAGCCGCCCACTTTAGTCCAGTGATGCTCAGGTCTTCGGCTGGAACACAGGATTCACGACTTTATTAGTATGCTGTTCGTACGACCGCACGAGAATCGGACGGTCATTAAATCCTGGAACGCGATCATTCGTTCGTTCGTTCGCTTGTTCATCTTTTTGGAGATACGGGTATCGACCAGTACCGAAGCCCGATCTCTTCGTTCTTTGTTGCGTCGCAAATGCGAACTTACGTGTATCAAGCTTAGACGCTAAGCCAACTTGAATCGACGCAACCCGACACGACTCGCGATCGTTCCACGCTAATTTTGTTAGGGTAATAGACGCCTAGGCGCTGCGAAAATCATCTTCAACCTAGAACAGCGATACCACGAGGACACCTTTTCATTTCCCTTTCTTCCTACCTTTCGTTTTTCGATCCTCTTTGCGTTCCCACCCGTGTTCTACTCGCATACTATCGCCATTCCAAGCAGAAGATCGATTTCGCGAGTATCCTGAAAAACGATCGCGTTTTGTTCGATAGCTTCGAGAAGGAATCGTCCGAATCGTCGTGACTAGAGGAAGATCGCGATCGTGTATGTCTGATCCGTGCGATTCGTTCTCGAGCATGATCATCTCCACGCGATCGAAATGCGTAAATTATTATGACAAGGGAGAAGAGAGTAATGCACGTTTGTCGTATCCCTACGTTCGAGCCCCAAGCAGCTAGCTATAAATTTCGCATACGAAGAAGGAGCGGTATTTGTGCGTAACGAAAGAAACAGAACGTACATACAATTTCAACCAAAAAGAGGTATAACGAAGCGAGTGATCCGTGCCTTTCCGAGTCCAATAGTCTGTTCCTTTCGACGCACAAGCGATAAAAGACGTGTTTCTATGTACAAGTTTCGAGAAGAGTTAGTGCACATGCTACTCCCCTAATATCGACAAGAAGAAAAAGAAATCAAAAATTCAAGAGAGAAATGCAATTGCGAGAAACGCGTCTGATTATGACGGGAAGGATCGCAACGATGTGGTGGTCGTACGACGAACTGTGGGCCAAATACAGTCGAAACACGCTTTCGTATTTTTCCCTTTCTTTCTTTCTCTTTCTTCCGCGTTTCTAACGATTTCCGACTCTATTTCCCACAATTGGATACGTCGGTACATCGATGCGATCGTCGCTTTCTACAACAATGTACAAGTATTTCTGTATTTAAAACAGGGTTCAGAGAGATACAAGGAGAACCGGTGAAAAATTGAGATATAGAAACAGCGAGAGAGAGAAAGAGACAGAGAGAGAGAGAGAAGAGAGAGAGAGGGGGAACAGAAAAAAAGAGAGGGCAAGAGGTAGGAAAATAGAGAGAGAAAGAAAAATGAGCACAATGCGAAAAGGAAAGTAGAGTCTGGCAAACATGGGTGAGAAATACTCCTTTCGCTGGGAAAAAAAAAAAAAAAATTATGGAAGATCAGGTATATATCGCAATGGATCGGAGCGGTAAAATCGTTGATCTGTCAAGCTGAAACAGGTACGAACGGTTAATTGTTGTACGAAAAGAAAAATTTTGTAGCTGCATTCGATCGTGAGAAGTACGGAGGAAAAAAAAAATGTAAAATCAGCGCGTGTAATGACAAGGTAGATGTTTGGAGAACGTTCTGGTACTTTTCGTCTTCTAACACATTTATTTAATCAAACGTACGAAATACGATAGGGCTTGCTTAAAACGTTAATACTAGGTCGCAAGATCATAAAGCAACACTGCGACTCGTGATTGTCGCGCTTAAATATCAGTCTTAACAAAAGTTCGCTTACGAACCCATTTATGTTCCTACCACGTCCATAGAAAATACTCTTACTCGTATTGTTTTTAAGATCTAATATTTAAGACTAATTCTTTTTCGTGTACTTTCTTTCTGCTCGTGAGATTTAGAAACTCGTAGTTATTGTCGTGGTGAGCCATTACGATTACATCTACGCGCATCGATAAGGCACTGGAGATCGAGTACATGATGCGATCGACAAACTATTTCTATGAAAAGCATAAATATCTCGGTTTTACAAAAAAAAAAAAAAAAAAAATAATGAAAAGGGGAAAGAAAAAGAACAGAAAAAGAGGAAAAGAATATCGCAAAACGTATTAAAAATATAAAAATGTTAACCACACATAAATCCGATGTACATATCTCTAATAAATATCAGTCGGTGTCTTAAGCTCGAAATACAAGACTCACGATTACGATTGCTCGATGCACGCTTTTAAGAATAAAGTACGACATTTCTTTTTTTCTTTGCTTCACTTTTCTTTCAAGAGTAAAGCTAATTTTGCTTATTTTAACAACCTGAGACGCATATTTCATTAGTACAACCTTTCTCGCTAAATAAATAAATATATGTAAATAGTACATATATATGCATGAGGATAGTGTAAAAAAAAAAGATAAAAAAAGATTCATCGATAAAATTTATCGTTAAAACACAGGTCAAAATGTCGATACTTTTTTGTCTTAATTTCAATTTTCGAGAAGCAAACTAAACTCCACTAAAATCAATTCTTGAATTTTATCGAACACCCCTAGAAGCTGCTTTCGCGATTCGTTTTCGTTTCGTTGCTCGTAATATTTTGGTACAATAAAAAAAAAAAAAAAGAAAAAGAAAAGCAAATACGCACAATACGCGAATGTTACCAAGCTTTACGGGAGAAATTTATATTTTAAATCGATAATAATTTTTCCGAAAGCTGGCACCAAGTAGGAGGGAAAAAGTAAATGGCAGACGTGAGAGATCGATCGCAACGAATTTTGGACAATTATAGCATAGAGCAAAATTCGAATGTTGATCGTTCGAGTTCTCGGCAAATGGAAATCGAAACGTTTGCCCATTTAGTCGATTTCGAGCTTCGGCGAGTAAGCTAGCAAATAGGCCTCCATGTCTCCAATTTTGTCCAGGTGTTGTCGGCGAATATGTCGCAACCAGTGAGCCTTCCGTTTACATCGCTGAGGACAGAACGGACATTGAAACTGAGGTTCCTTGCCGCATTCCCAATGAACGTGCCGCTGTAACGAATCCTTCCTCATGTACGATCTTCCGCATCTACTACAGCCAAATTGTCCTGGTGGCTTCTTGCCAACGTAGTTGTAGGCCTTTGGTATCTTCAACTCGGCGAATGGTAGCCCCTGTTCCTGGATCTTCCATGCTTGAACGGGCAGATCGGCGTTCTCCTCGATAGCTTTGTTCCCGGTCGTGTCATCTGGAATCGGGAAAAGAAAAAAAGAACTTTAGATCTATCCTGTGTTTCGCGCCACGTCTCTGCACCACTGTAACCGAGCACACATTTAGTACAATACATACTGTGTTCGAAGCAACCTGATAATCGCTGCGTTTCGATCGGCTTAGTCTCAACAAGCCAGCTTGTAACCTGGCGAAACGTAGCCTTCCTTGCGTAATATGCGCATATAACGTGCAATGTTCATCGAATACGAGGGAAACTTTTATTCCCTTTGCGTAACTTTACGCGCGTTAGCTTGCGTTGCCACCGATCGAATGCACACAATCGATGTCACGTTGTACCACGTCGGATTATTTTTTAGCAAACGATCGTTCGCAAACAAATAGAATAGGAGAACGTACTTCTCTGGAGAGTCGGTAAACAATCCAATTTTCGATTATCTACGTCTAATGGAGGAATAAATCGCACAACGGACGTACGAATACAGCACGAAACAGACGGAGAAATGACCTTCTTAGGATTAGTTACAATAAATACAACACTACTTTTGTCCACACTTTTTCATCACTCTTCAACTTTACATCGTTTGAAGGGCATGCCAAGCATACGATACAATAGTTTACACGAATTCGATGACGAAGACGAGATCGAAGAGATCGTGGAATTACGTTGCAATTTTCGATACACACACTCTTTCCGCTACTTCCAGACGTTTACTTGTACTTTATATTCGACGATAAAGCAATCTTCTCACTATCATTGGTTTTTAGAACGCAGTTGACTCGTTTCTTCTGACCAGCTTCAGGATGTTGCGTGGCAAGATGTCGAAGAACGTTTCCCTTTTGATGAGACCGATAATCACAAAAGGCGCAACGAAATTTCTTGTCTGTGCCGCACGTGCTTCGATGATTGCAGCAAGATTTCGACGATTTAAAATATTTGAAGCATTTTGGACACTGGTATGGCGTCACTTGGACCACTGCGAGTTTCCAGCGAACCGCGCCACCTGAAAAATCAAATATGGATATACTACTATTCCTCTCTCGGCTCGTATTAGCTACTAGTGATCTACACGATTGACTCGTTCATCAAAACGATATATACTGTACCGCACACGATCGAACCACTGTTCAATGTTTATTCCTGAACGAAGACAATACGTACATATCTATATATTATTTCATTACAAAATATATCCACACCTACACGACGAAGAAAGGAGGAACAAATGATACATCGAGAGAACATGATGAAAAGTTAAATTATCAAAGAAAGCATGATTCGTATATATTGTCATTTATTCGAGGCGTACATTGCACTGTTGTAGGAAAGAGCAACTATAACGCTTCAATTTTATCGTCTTTCCTACAATACTTTAAGAGTAACAACAACAACAACAACGATATACTGATTCGTAACAAAATTAAATCTGGAACGATTTTGTATCTTGCGTTTTGCAGCATACGTTTCTACAAGCTTTATCCGCGCGCAAGTACTATAAGAGAAGAAATCACTGCATAAACTTAACTCACGGGCTTGCAAACTTATATTCGATTCTTTGGTGAGATTAGATAATCTCATAAGAATAAGGCAGCGCAAATATCTAATAGAAGAAAATGGCCAATTAACGATCAGCGATTCGTTGGAATTTTCTGTTCAAACTGGATGGCATTCGTAATAACCGATTTGTACCGATTACGAAGCACGTGGATATTGTTCCTGCGTGCTTTCTTGCCCTTTTCTTTCTTTCCGCTTCTTTTTCTGTCTCCTGGTCGAATTATTACATACCGTTTCTCAATGATAGATCAAACACGACGATCGATTAAACTGGGATACAACGTGAAACAAAATGTAAGAGCGTTGTTGGCATCTTTCGAAAGGCAGCATATAGAGTTGAAAGTTTGCAAGATTGTTTTGTTAATCCAATGTCTGTAAATCCAATGAGAATCTCATAACATTGGAAGAATATTATGCAACCTCTTTTGATGTTCCAGCAATCTGTCTCGTCTGTAAAACTTTTTTGGGCATAGGTCGCAATTATATTTCGGCTCCTCGACGTGCAGTTTCCAATGTGCCGTCAAGTTATGCTTATATTTGAACCAACCATGACATATTTTACACTGATATTTCGGTGCTTGTCCACACTCGACTCGTAAATGCCGCTTCAAGCAAGACATTCTCATATAGGAACGATTGCAATTTGTACATTTGTACGTTAACTGTCCACGTGTCATTCGACTGGATTGGAAGATGCTTCGGTTTCTTGAATTGGTTGCTAGTACCGGTTGCTGTACCTCGATCGTATTTTCATTCTTTGGATAAAGTTGCAGCCAATAACCTGAAACGGAAAGGAACGATGTAGATAATGTTCTGGCTGATCGTTGATATCACGAACTTTCGACACAAAATACAGAATAACACCTTCGCCTAGGAAACAACCAAATGAAACTTACACAAGGAAGTTGCGACAGAAACGGTGTTGATTGGAAGTTGTTGGCTAGCGAGTTAGAAATAAAAACAAACAAAATATATAACGTGTCGTGTAAAAAATAAGAAGCACGTTGGAAAATGTAATTTTTATTCATTTTAAGGAAATGATCAAATTCCGCAAATGAATAACCGAAACAGAGCAAATTCTTGCAAATTTCAATGCGTCTTAAAGTTCATATCTATGAAAGAACAAACATAAAATAAGCTCTATCTCATAACACTTATCGCTGATGTCGTTAACGACAATAATATAATACAAACGAAACTTTCCGCTACCTTGTCAATTATGAATCATGCAAACACATTTATCGTCATATTCTTTCTTCGTCTTTGTTATAGCGTTGAATTGTAACCTTTGATAGAAAGTAATTGCAACCATATATTATTCGATATTCTTCAAATACTAGTAACGATATTCGATGTTCATACAGTTTCGATTAAAATGGAAACCAATAAAACGAACAAAAATCGTAAATGTGAAATCTCGAATTGGCAATTCGAGAGCAGTTAATACGTCTTAAAACGCAAACTCGTGATCGGTGGTAACGAATGAAAGAATAGGCGTGGAAACCGTTAACGGCCGTAACTTCTCTTTTCACGCATCCGGTTCTCCAGTTTCGCCTGTCAAGCCGACCTCTCTTCGCGTTCAAAGTTGCTCGATTTCTTCACGTCCGCCACGTGAACGTTATAGTGTCTCAATAAACTGTGTTTGTGCTTGAATTTCGCGTGGCATATTACACACTCGAACTGAGCCTCCTTTCCGCACTCGAGTCTCTTGTGCCGCTGCAACGATATCACCCTCCTGTACTGTCTGCCGCAGGTGTCGCAAGGATACGTCTCGAAACCGATGGGTAGCCGGTACCAACACGCTGAAAACAGAAATCCTTGGTTAGCCGAATGTCTGTTGGGAAATTATCTTCTCGACAGCGGCAGATTCGGTGCTTCGTCACCGAAATATTTTCTTCCGTCATAGACCGGAGGACGGTTGAATTTTCGTTTCGCTTGCTAATCGTTAACGTAAAAAAAACGCTAAAACATGGAGGTATAGGAGAGTAGAATAACACTTACGCTCTTTAGAAAATAACCCGCAACAAAGATTATTTTTTTTATTAATAATATTAATAATAATAATAATAATAATAATAATAATAATAATTAATAATAATAATAATAATAATGTTAATAATAAAATTAACTGGAGATAATCGTAATAGATATTCGTAATCCGACAGATAAATCTTTCCAAAAAGAGAGTTTAAAGTGCTAAATATCGGAACGAGTATTCGAGAGAGACGACTTGCATTCTTTCCTCGTTAATGCATTGTTCATCTGTAACAGAACTGAAACAAGGAACATCAAAGACACGAGTAACATGCGAAAGGTACCCGTCTCCTTGAAATGTCCAGCGGTTATAAAAGTCGGATACATTGCGGAATTAGTCGCGATTGGTTGGTCGATTGGTCCCCGTATAAAGCACGCCAAACGCAAAGTCATCTCGAACTTAACAACGGAAAGTACAAGGGGAAATTGGGTAGAACGAGTATATCCTAGGTTAATTCGCCAAGCAGGTCGATGCGAGCATCCGTAAATACTGATATCAAAAATACTGGACTTCGTTTAGAAAAGTTCTCCCAACGAATCCTTTTCTTTTTCCCATTCTTTGCAAATGTATGTATACTTCTCCACCTCTGCCACTTTCTACCATACGCATGTACGAATGTTTATATAAAAATGGGAAAACGTTACTACTTATAAGGCTAGGAATATATACTTGTACGTAGAAGGACAAACGAGTCGATCTCGATAAAACGAAGGAATGTTCAAGTGAGGGAATGTTCGAGTAGTTTACATCTTCCGACGAAAGCGTTTTTCCGCCTGAATAAAAGTCACAAACCGCGTGGGTAATTCATAGAAAGAATAGCGCAGAGATCGACCCTTTTGTTCGCTTGAGCAAATTTAGTCGATCCTTTCGCTGAATTAAGATTAAGAGGAGCAAGTTTCTCCGCATTGGTAAATTCGTCTAAAAAGTATAATAATTCCTAAAGATTATAATGTCGATTGTCCCGTCTGCGATTTTTCGTAACGTGTTTAATCCTAACGAGTTTACGCAGTATCAAATTGGACGTCCGTTAATGATAACGATTATCGTTATTATATTGTTATTTAAGTATTTCGCTGATACTGAGCGATTACGATTGCTTGTCAAACCAGGCATTCTAAATGCGATTACGATTCACAGAGATTCGTAGCGATCTGAAAAGAAAAAAAAATATATGGTATGACGTTATGATTCCTACGACTCATCGTCATCTATATCTTTCACTTTGCCACTAGATTTCATTTCGTTTGTTGCACGCGCTATAGTCAAAGTATACATTGCACAAAGCTATCGCGCGTCGTATTCGAACGAAGGGCAAAGTTGAAAGATTTGGTACTTTTATTATCGTCTATCGTAAATCTAAGTGTTTTCAGGTAACCGATTTTCCGGAGATAAATGCTCGCGATAAATACACGATCGCTTTACGCCTAAGATTACTTTTATACATATCGAGCGCACATGCGCTTATACATGTACGTGTATACATACATATATCTATATATATATTTTCCTTTTTCAGTTTTGTCAAAGGCACTATCATCGCTTATCCCTATTACATCGAAGTGATATATAATTTCATGTGTACTATCTCTTCAGTTCCATTTACCTTACGTACCTTGTAATGTTTTAACATGAAAGTATTTAACTTAGTATCTAAACACAAAAATGTCTAAAATATATATGAAAGTACAAGAAAATGTACGTACACGACTCTAAGATAACAAATTCCAAAAGTGGTAACACGATCGTCAATGTAATTTCGACGTTGATCGGTCGATGAGAGAAAGCGGCTATCCTAATCTTTTACGTGCGAGATAAATGTCGTTTGACAATGTTATTTTCACTTTACGATATCGTAAGAGCCGAAAGTACCACGAGTAGTCGTACGTTTTTAAAATAAATTATTACTTGACATTTCGTGGATAACGTATTAAAGTTTGCGCCGATTGTAGTACGATCTTCGTAAGTACTCGATATACATAAAATAAACGATAAAGTAAACACCAGTTCGACCTTCGTTTGGCAATGGAAAATGCGGGGAAACGAAAAAAAAGAAAAAAAAAAGGAAGAAAGAAAGAAGAAAGAAACGAAAGGCACAATCGGTAATTCTAAGAAACGGTTTTTACAGGATAAAAGTAAAAAGAAACTTTAAATAACGATAGATAAATTGAAATTATGTACAGGTATAGAATCAAAATATAATAAATCCTTGTATTGAGGTAACAAACTCGGGATAAAGAAAATCGAACGATTCCTTTTACTATTTACGTCGTCAGCTATTTACAACGCCTGAATGCAATTAACTCTAGATGAGAAACAAAACGAAGGAAAAAAGGGAAATAGTGCAAAATTAACCCGATAAGGTACGAGAAGGAAGATAGGTCGAATCGAAACAAGTGAAGCAGAAAAGTGCACGTGTACGTGTTCCGATTTCTAGGACGATCGTGTAAATCCAACAAAATTCGTAACTTCGATTTAGATTCTAGGCGCTTTCGTCGTAGTCGATTTTTTGATGGTGACGCTTGTAGTGTACCGTCAAATTGCCACGTTGCCTGGCCTTGTAAGGGCATATAGGGCACTGAAAACCCGGCGGCTTGCCTCCGCATTCGACCATTTCATGACGACGCATCGTGCTTTTCCATCTATAACCCTTTCCGCAAAATTGGCACCGAAACTTTCGTTGTTGCTCGTGCGGAACGCCCATATATACAACACTAAGATCACAAGGCTGCGGCAATACCTCGAACGAGTCAGGAAATACCACCTCACGGGTAGACGTACGCGTACCATCACCATTGTCGTTTCCGCTATCGTAGCTGTTACTGTCCCAAGTGTTGCTGGCGCGTCTGCTCGCCAAAACTACACCGCCTCTCGTCGTGGTTGCAGTGGTTGATGTCGAAGGGCGACCTCTCTTACTGGTTTGCTGTTGCTGTGGTTGTTGCTGATGGTGCTGGTGCTGCTGCTGCTGCTGCTTGCAATCCGATCGTAATAACGACAGCAATGCAACCATTCCTGCAACAGGTCCCGACGCCAAGCGAGACGCGAGATCGTGGTAAAAGGTTATTCGACTAAGTTAAAAGAAAATCAACGAGAAACAAAAACGCAAATTATGACGGACGGTCGTAGGTGACGAGAAGGATAGTGTGGTAAAATGGATATCAAGGATGTCGAGTTTCTTCTCGTTCGATGCACGAATAGTTATGCGGCAAGAGAGATCAGTGAGATTAAACCCGTAACCAACCCAACACATAACGTATCAGCCAATAGCCCCGAGAAATAAGTGCGCCCAGTGGTAAAATTTTGTCGTGTTTACGTGAATAGGCGTGAGGTTTTCGAGGGAGAGAAAAAAGACGGAGAGACAGGTTTGCTCGTCACAACTACGTAGCAAATCTATATAGAATGACGGTGAGCTTACGTTTGCCCGATATTTACTTAATATAGATCGTTGCTTGATCGTAACGATCCGCGCTCGATCGTGTCTCTCCATCTCTTCCTCAACCTCGTTCATTGATGAAAAGATGCCAATTTCCAACCCTCCACAATAAAATAATCAAACAGAATGCTTCGCTCATCGTAAAATAATCTGCTTTCGTACATATATATTGGAAACTATATCTGTTAATGTACAATATGAAATATGTACTTTGTTGTAATCAATGAGTTTATACATTGTATACGTATATGTACGTGTATCTCCTTTTGAAACACGTACGAGTATTCTTGGGAGAGAAGATAAAGACAGGCGAATCGTTTTAATTTTGAAATGCAAGCAATCGCTACACATTTACGTAGTCTACGCTTGGAAAGTAACCTTTTTTCGACCACTGGGACGATTCGGTGACGTTACAACCGCTAAGCGACGCTTACACAAAATGTGCTACGCGATTTCCTGAAACAAAAACATGCATCGACAAGTTTAACGGCAGCTGTGATAAATCCGTGTTCAATGAATATGTCTCAGAAGGAACGATACTTATCGTTGTTCCAAATGCAAAAATCTTATCGATGCAATTTACCTGTAAAATCAAACGAACGATTAGCAATTTCTTTAAACGTTACGGTGTTGTCACACGTGATACAAAACTAATGGCAAGGATAACGAATATACAAAATAAATAATTAGACAGTTGTAAAGAACGCACACGTAATTATCCATGCGCTTTATTCTTATAATATTGGAATTATAAGGGTCGATTATAGTCAGGAAGCGATACGAATATTTTTTATTCGCATCGATCATATAACATTTTTGTACGCGCGAGAATTCTTTTTATCTTCTACCGGAGTATTGACGCGTTTTTCGTGATACATCCTGGACAGAGAAAATAGACATCACGCGATTCTAACTTATTTATTTACATAGCTGTTGAGCAATTTCCTATGCTTGTGTGCCACGTGAGAGTCCAAATTGAATTTCCGCTTTGAGCTGAAGCGACAGTAGGGACAGTGGAATTGTGGAAGCATGCCGCATTCGAGTTTCAAGTGCCGGTACAGAGAAGAGGCGTTCGAATAGACCTTCTGGCATTTTCCACAAGGGTACTTCCTTCGCGGCTTATTCGTTGTCCTAGTCGAACAGTGTAGCCAGAAATCTGTGAAAAACCATTGCGTCAGCCAGATTATATATCCGCTGTGAAAGAGAGGTGACATTTAGATTTAAAAAAAGAAAAACACTTTCGCGATTTTCGATTTTTTACGGGAGGTGATCGAGTAAATTTGCGAATAACGAGACAGCTAAAACAGAAAAATAAAGATTAGAGATAAAGGTTAAAAGAATGTGAGACGCGTTCAACGCGAAAAAGAATATTAAATGTCACACCTACTACGATAAGCTAAATAAATTGATTGGCTCCAATCCACATAAATAATCAAAAGGAAAGAGATACGAAAGAGCGAGACATCCCCGTGAGAAGTGATCTGAAAAAAGAATGGAAAATCATCTTGACAACTGCCACTACGCGGCACAGCGTACTTGTTGTTCGTCCGTAAAGAGAGCTTAGTATCGATGTAATCGTAACGCAGTAGCCTTTTGTATCAGAATATAATGCAACATTTATTTCTATAAAAAGATATCCGAAGTAACAAGAGAAATGGACACGCAGGAACGGTGCGCGCGGCTGCGTCCATTTAGTTATTTTACAAGTGTCGCAAATATCAACGGGTCTTGGGATACGAGGCGAATCAATTGTTAACATTGTAAAGCATTTTGTAGTGAATCTGTCGGATGAATTCGCCGTTTCCGGATGTTAGGAGAACAGGCCAACATTCCGGGCTCTCTCGCACGTGCCGATGCAAGGACTTCCTCCATTTGTACGATTTCGAGCAGGCCAAACAGGTGTTCCATTCTGAAAAAGAAACGCGTTCGTTTCGTCAGTGATACGCTCGAACAGATTTCACCGCAAAATACGCATGGACGTGCTCTAAAATCTCGCGGCTGGTGCTGAGGTCGATCGTTCCTTTACAGAAACCAAAGCAATCGCGCGATTGCGATTACGTTCTATTAGGTGTGTTTCGTGTGCAGAGTGGCTCGATGCAGGCAGAATTAGAGCCAAGAGCCAAGAGATTCGAGCGAGTTCGTTACAAACACCGATCGTTTTTCCGTTATAAACAACGACGTTATCGTGTCCAACGTCGCAATCCTTCGGACGATATGTCAGCCTCTTGCTCGAACGTGTACCGGCAATTTGTATTTGTCCTTAATCGATCGATTCAAAAATTCTCTTTTCGTCTTCGCTCGGCAGCTAATTTCTGCTATTTATTTACAAAGATGTGTGTGCATGCTATCGAGAAAAATTTACATTATATTACAAACGATCTCCCTTTCTCTCTCTCTCTCTCTCTCTCTCTCTCTCTCGTCAAGAAAAAGAGAAAAACGCGCAATGAGAGATATGCACGCGAAAAGGATTACCTCTTACAGAGGAACGATTACCAGCAACGCGAATATCCAATCTGATGACAAAGTTTATCGGTACAATAGTATCGAATTAAACTGGCGACGTTTCTTTGAATCAGCGAAAGTGTCCAGTCGCGTTGCAGTAGCTGCGCGGTTTCACATCTAACAGTTTCAGTGATCGAATACATTTGTATTTGCTGAACTCGCGCGTCCCATCGCGATCTCATCTCTCGAACAACTTTCCGTTTCAATCGTGTTTTTTGCGCATGTTCCGACGAACTACACACTAGGAATCTGGTCCTTTTCGGACAATAGAGACACTGCGTATGCACCTATAATGTACACGTACCCAAAATTCTTGCACGCGTGTGATCGATTCCCGGTTAGACTTAGATAATCTGCAAGAAAAAAGAAAGAAATCACAAACTTCGGTTAGTCCAAGTCGAAGAACCAGTTGAACGATCGTTCTTTTCGGCAAACGCTCGGAGTAAATACCTGTTACCGTAATCATTATCGACAAATACATCTACGACTGTCTTGCCGTTCATCGATGGGTCAAAGAGAGCATTATCGCGC
Source organism: Bombus vosnesenskii (assembly GCF_011952255.1). Lineage (NCBI taxonomy): Eukaryota > Metazoa > Arthropoda > Insecta > Hymenoptera > Apidae > Bombus > Bombus vosnesenskii. Next base: position 962,104 of record NW_022883055.1, read on the forward strand.
GCGTATGTGTTGTGTGCGTGCAGCTGTCTAACAACTGACGGCATCTTTGACCGGATCAACCCTATATCGACGAAAAATAACGACCACGATGGCGCCACGGCAAAGAGGAAAGCGCAGTGTAATTCGGTTGCGTATAATTCGGTTCAGGCCCTACGAACATCTCGATAATTTCACATTGATTGTACTGCACCTCGTCGGCGAGATCAAACGAGAAACGAGTGGTTGTTTCGATGACACTTTATTGACTGCTCTTTACCTCGAAATGTACGTCCGCGCGATATAAGTATTGGGTTGGCAACTAAGTGATTGCGAATTTTGCCAATACCACGTAATAATAAAATCCCCAATCACTTATTTGCCAACACAATATATACGTTAACCCCTTAACCTACGACTTACGTTCGAGAATTTTGGTCCGAAAAGGTAAACAAGTTATTATACATTATATTATATATTATATTTGGCTCGATCATCGTGTTACGGGCTATGCCTGTAGCTGTAGGTTAAGGGGTTAACTACGTTATACTTTGATCGGAAACGTTTTAATTGAAACGATTGAGCCGAACCGATGTCACGCTTCTTCCTTGTTGTCGGATTTAGTGATTCGATCGATAAAACTGTCGTGGCGCTCAACGAACGCGTAACGTTTTTCATATATATATATATATATGTATGACGTCATATATGCATTACGGTCGCTGTGCTGATCCGACCGAGTAGCGATCATCGCGAATGACGTTCGTTCAGTTCGTTGTAGCTTTGTCGTTGTAGACGAAAGAAGATACGGTATGGAAGAAAAAATGTTTATTCTCGAGGGACGATCCAGTCCATTCGGAGATTAGGTCGCTTCAAATTCTAGCCATACAGCCGTGTTCCTTCTTCAGATGGTTGACCAGATTGAACTTCATAGGCATGATGCTGTGGCAAAAGGGACACGTGTACAAAACTCTGCCGCATTCCTCTCGGACGTGCCGATTTAGAGCCATTCTCGATCTGTACGTTTTCTTGCATTCGCAGCACGTGTGGAAACCTGAAAGGAAGGAAGAGAGATATCTTTGAGTATAACACGTTTCGTTCAATGCCACTTTTCACGAATAAGCTGTCGCTCCACAAAAGCATCAGCAAAGCGTACTACTTCCTTTCTTTCTCCCTTCGCTTTAGCTTCCTCTTTCGTCGAGCCGTTTCGTTTTCGTGCACTTTCTTCTTTCGGTTCGATTCGAACTCTTTTTTGTTAATTTCGACGATATCGTCGAACCAAGTTCTCAACAACAATCAAGTTTTCAACAGTAGGATTCCGATATGTTCTCCTACATCCCACGAATCGACATTCACGATCGACACTCAACGTATACATACATAGATGACACAGCGTATCTAAATATCAACGTTCACATAGATTTCTACGTTTTTATCATCTTTATATATATATATATATATAATTGTAGTTATATATATAGATGTTGCATTTATTAAGGAACATACATATTCTATTCGTTGAACGAGTAATAAATAACGATCGTTACGAATGAATATAGCAGGGTATGCACGCTCCGTCGCACTTTTATTCGTGGAGAAATATTTGCAGATCATCGAAAAGCAAAGTTCGCTCCGACCAACGAGAACTCGGAAGTAAGATTGTTGTTTGGTCAAAAACATTGATCCATCAACATCGTACGGATAAATTATCTCGGAAATCGAACAATCTCGTCATCCGGCGCGGTGTCAATGTAACTTTCGACCCTGAGCCCTCAGGAGACTCGATCGGTGCACTCGTCGCCTTTTAACGCGACAATCTTGCCCGTGTTTTACTTGCAAATGACGAACAAGACTGTTCCTAAGATTCATCACGCAAGGACAGTGAGGACAGCGGTAAGGCTTCTTCCCACACTCCTCTCGCTCGTGGCGCACCAAGCTTTTCTTCCACTTGAACGCCTTGTCGCAGGAACCACAAGGATAGACGATAGCTGAAACACGTAAAACGAATTACTCGTTATTACGGATCCTGGCAGAAATCGTGTCGTCCTTTGTTTCTGTCGTCAAACGATCTCTCCAGTCTCTCTATTCATAATCTGTTCCCTTAATATGACCGTCGAGGAAAAAGGGGGAAAAAGAGAGAGAGAGAGAAAGAGAAAAAGAAAAGAGAAAGGTCGATACAAGGAGAAAAGCTCTCGTCGTCGCATCGGTTGCCTAAAAAATACAGTTTCTCCGATCGTTTACGATACTCTTCTGTTTCTTTATTTTTGGTATTACGAAAATACATGCATTTACGAGTAGCGGGGATTAGGTGTCAAGTTGGCGACGACGGCGTCATTCGTGCGATCCAGTGCTCGACGCGGAGCAACGCAGTTCGAGCCGATGCTTTATCCTTAATTATATAATTTTAATTTTTCTTAAGTCTAAGCGGTGTAAAATCAGTCACGCGTTTGCATAACGAACAGCTGGCGAAAATTACAGTGTGTATTGTGTGTGTGTGCTGTGTGTGTGTATGTGTGTTTGGTTGTCCTCGGAACGTGGCTTGTACCGTTTCCGAGAATAAATACGAGACGTATTGGAGGAACGAGTGAAACGATGTAAATATTATATATAACGATCGAAGCAACATTAGATGGAAAATAAGGTTTTCGTATTTGGAACACAGTCGAGACTAGCGATGATGTACAAGAAGAAGATTTAATCCTCTCGATAAAGTTTAGTACGTAAGGTCGATCAACGGGACGATTTCCGTACAACAGGAAACACCACGCAAACTGCGCATTTTTCATCATTTTTCGAAGAAAGAACAAAATGAACGGCGATTACGATCGGCCGACGAACGCATGCAATCTTTGAATCAGGATCAAATGTATACACCTGCCAGACGTTCCTAGCATTCCCGATGAGATAGTCCGTGTTCTTCTTTGTTGAAAACGAAGTGCGTGCGCTGATCGAATCGTAACCACGTCCGCTATTTACTTCTTGCCGCCGATCGATTTCGATCGATTAATCGTAGATCGTAAGTTGCAACGCAAAGAAACGATTATAGATGGTTATACGTAGCGTTGTTCGAGAGGTCCGAAGAAAACGAATCGTGGAGATTGAGGTGTCGTTGGTAGTGGGGAAAGCGCGAAAGATGTGGAAAGCACGGAAGACTCGAAAAGCAAATTACGGACGTGACTCTGATACGAATCGGTGATGCGAAGCGAGAACAAACAATAAGAATCAAAGTATGCGCGTTCCGCTATACACCGGTTGTTTCGTCGTCGATTCGAAAACCGTTTCCGCTAGAGGAGCAGGTAGGCACCAGGATGCTTCGACGCGAATTAAGGCAATCGGATACCGCGTAGGGGAGACGCGGATCGGAAAACGCTCGAAGCGGAAGGTTCAGGTGTTCGGTGACGTGACCTTGAAGTGTTGTTCGGCCTGATGGGCGTGTAGAATGAAGGCCTTGAACGCAGCGAATGGACACAAGGGACACTTGAACTGAGGTGGTTCGCACTTGTGCTTCAAATAGTTGCTCCACATCTTGTAGAACTTGCTGCACATTGTGCACGTATAGCCGAGAACCTGGTCGCCCATGTACATCTTCCGGTAGGCTGAAAGCAGAGGGACCAAGTTAGTAATAGCCGAGTTACGGAGACGTACGGAGGAAAGAAAGAGGGCCGGCTTCTTCGATCGAATCGCGTCCCCTATCAAATCTGAAAGATGGTAATCCGCGATTCGTCACGGTAATGGTGACGGTAACGGGCGTCGTTGCGTCGATCGTCGCGCAAATTATTCTTCGCGAATGACTCGATTCGATCGGCAGAATGAATCTGTGGGCATAGATAGGAAACCGGAGGTTAGAAATCGTCAACATAGAACGCATTTCTGCGGAATCGGTTTATTACAGAAATCAAGTAATCGTGGCTCGAACGCAAGCGTGATTGCAAAATTCGGATAAATCAATCACTGCGAAGCTTAAGTCACTATGTGCAACCAATTATCAAAATCAAGGACTGCTGTCCCACGTCTTTCGCATTGTTACTCGATCGTTGTTATCTCGCTCTAGGTCGCCTGTTATCGCCTCGTCGTCACGTACAAACTCGAGACCACCCATCGGAAGCTTCGACTTAATAAAAAAAAACCGTTATACGTAGTACTTGTTGCAGAACGAGTAGATGCTTCGTTGCATCTATCGCAGTCATTAGTGCTCGATCTATCCGTAGGGTCGAGAAAAATTGAATAACAATACTTACAAGTTGCTTTCTTACGTATGGAAATATTTTTGTACATAAATATTTACGCGTGCAAAAAGTAAAAAAAGAACTATGTTTGTAAATAGTATGATACACAGTGGCTTATCGCAGGTATTCGGGCTGCCTTGAAACATTAGCGGTCTTAACGTGTAATCACGCACAAATCGGACGTCGTTGTCGTCGTCTGACATGGAAGAAAATTTATTTCGTGTAATAGGACGAAAAATCCATAACTCGAAGAGATAAACTGTCGGGGTTGGTTACATTCGTGCGGTCGAGGCGATAAGAATTTTCTTAAAAATATCCTTCGTAACGAGCAAGCATCGGGTATGTTGTTCAATTCGTGCATCGATCTTCGTAGACAGGCGAACGAACTGCAATTCAATTGCAAACGTTGCTGTGATGTCTCTTTTTGTGATTCTCCATACACCATTTGTGAGGACTTTCATAGGGGCAGGCATCGCACGCCAATTTCGGTTTGGCATTGACGCATTCGAACTTTAGGTGTCTCCAGAGCGACCTGTGAACCGCGTACGCCTTGCCGCACTCCACGCAAACGAAATTTCTCTCTCGAATATCCGAATTGCCAGCTTGACGATGTTGTTGTTGTAGTTGTTGTTGTCGTTGCTGCTGCTGTTGTTGCCAATCGTTCCTTCGAGCGAGTTGGTTTTCTGGCTCGAACGCAAAGATGGTTTTGTAAGGCCATAATAACGCTGAAACAACAACAGCACATATTGGTTAATGCGATCGATCGATCACGAACCTCGCGAAATGATACGTAACAATTTCTCATCGAACACACAGATAACACGCATCGTTGACATTCGAGAAATTTCCTTTCTCACTGTTACGTTGACACGACTTCATTCCATACGAAGAAGCCTGGAAATAACCTTCGCCATATACTTGAATTCCATCGCGCATTTTTCAACTCACTATTAAAGGAAACGCGAGAAACAAAACAAACATTGTTGGGATCGATGTACATACGTACATACTACACATACGTAGTTGCTTTTCAGCAAACGCTGATACGTTCAAGGGGACGACCATGTTTATGGTACGCTGGTAAAACCTATAGAATCGTTTATTGTGTCCACGGACGAGTTAACAAAGAACATTTGTCACTTATTTCGATAAACGATGTTATAATATTTATAACGTTGATAAAAATCAATTCACGCGAGAATTTTGTTGATCGCGTTTAACTCGAATCCTTCTTCTCGAACAACGAATACAAATAGCGAACACAAACGGAAACCGTAAAGCGAAAAACGAAGGTTTAACGGCACGCGTTAATTAATAATGCGCGCTTACCATATTATTCGCTCTTCATACGATACGACAACGATCACGACAGCATAATCGACGGTCTCTATAAACGAAGAAATCAAACGACGATAAACGTTTGCTTCGGGCGTAATACTGATTCCTTACAAAATCATTCTAAAACTCTCTAAAACTATCTAAAACTCTGTGAAACTCTGTGAATCTCTCTGAAACTCTCTATAACATACGAGAGTGTGAGACTATACTGATTTTCGTTATAGATACAAATACTTTTGCTTATGAATAATATTACGATACGTGTATAGTCACCGATACGACGATGTACATGCAAAGTACATCTTGCGTACGAATCACGTAACCGCCGGAAATTTTTATTTTCTTTCGTGCTACGACATAGTCTATAGTTGGTAAATCGACTTTGATAGGCCTTTCGAATTCCACGATGGAAAAAATAAACAAGTAGCCGCGAACGGTCTACGACTATTGCTTCGGTTCGTTCGAGTCACTCGTACGATGAAAAGTCTTCATATGCCTTCTCACGCAGAATGAATAATTGCTACGAAAGTTGCATAGGTCGCAACGAAACTTTAACACGCCGGTATCGTGAACATTTCGCACGTGTCTCTCCATGTTCGCCTTATATGTGCTCTTGTACGGGCAGAAGGAACAAGCGAATTGCGAATTTCTGGGATTCATCTTGCATCCAAATTGCACGTGCCTCCTCAACAAGTTCTTCAAGGGAAAGACCTTCTTGCAGAAACCGCACATGTGCCTCTTGTGACTGTTCAACAGGGACTGTGTCACAGCGGAAATCTTAAACTTATCGAATTCCGGAGGAAGTTGGAGACCATCGACGGAGCCGTAGTCAGTCACGTAACCTTGTACGTTCCAAACGCCTGAAACAAAGCAAAAGAACAAGGATGAAGCAGAGTTCGTGAATATGCCTCGAGGACGTCGTTGTTCTCTTCGGATCGAGCGAACTCGTACGACGCCGCATCGAAATCTCGTTCAACGAATAAAACGCACCACGAGCATCCTTCGATCGCCTCTCAAACTCTCAACGAAGTGTCGTACACCGTAATTCCTGCTTGTGATGTAAAGCTTACGCTTAACCAAGGGCCAAGGAATAACCAGAATTCAGCATACGTGCACTAACGTTATGAAAGAGAAGAAGATTGCGGACCGCTGTAACGTTCGTTTAATCTTGCAACGATACTCGCAGCGAAGCTTACAGAGAGAAACACGTTAAAATGTAGGATCGTTGGACGTGCGCATGTTTATTAAATAATTGAAAAATAATATACTTGTTAAATAATTGAAAGAGAAGAGTGAAAAGGAAAGAGTTTCGTATCGATGTACCATTGTTGACGCAGTCATTCCACCTCAATGATCTTACGGTCGTTCGAATTCGAACGTTTCTCAATTCTCAACGTCCGCCTTGGCGAAAAGAAGATCCTTCGGAATTCTTCTGGAAGCGCGCGATCGGTCGGAGAAGCGACGGAAAAGACGACGAACAAAGGTAAAATTACGCTAAGCCGGAAGTCGCGAATGCACGTGTCTCATGTGCCTGAAGAGTATGTCCTTCCTGCTGGTTCTGTAGTCGCACAATTTGCAGCAGAACATCGGTGGTAATCCGCAACCAGTGCTCAAGTGACGCTGAAGGCTTGCCTTCCAGGTGTAACCTTTGCCGCATTTCGGACAGACAAAGACAGGTTTGCCGGACTGGTCCGGCGTCAGCGAGTCGTCCAACTGTTGGCCCGACAAGCCACCCCCTAAAAACCAAAAGCGTTCGGGTTAGAAATGATGCCCCTTCCTCGTTTTCTCATCAAATCCAATCAACATCGAAGTGGTTGCAACGCTTCGAAATGAGAGCGCGACCGTCTGAAAAAAAATGCGATACGATCACGTAAGCTTCGATCTATGCACGGCGTCTCACCGATTTCAAATTCACCGAATGGCAGAGAAAAGGAAATGGATGGCGAACGGTGGACGCCGAATACCAGTGAAACGTGACGATAACTAATCGCATTCGCTAAGGGAGGACATCGAGTCCGTACTAACCATTACGTGAAAGTACGAAAATGTTCATAAACGATACGTTTATTACAGATCATGACAGCGTCAACAACAACAACAACAACAACAATTTATTCATAAAATTCGTTCGATTTCAAATCACATCGTTTGAATTTTCTCTCACAAAGGAGATACACACCGATCTCGAATTCGTAACAAAAAGTAACATGGACATCGTGGAACGCTAATAGATCTCCTGCATTGACTCGCAAGCTGTGTGTTCGCGCAGCACATGGTACTTAAGTAGAGTGGGTATTCTAGCTCTGTGCGTGCAATAAGGGCAAGGATAAAGTGGTTCCATTTGGCAGAAAAAATTCATATGTTTCCGCAAACTCCTCCAGTCGCTGTACTTCTTTGCACACTTCAAACAGAGAAGTTCGTCCTTGCAACGCTTCCAAATATCGAGTGGCAGCTGATCGCAAAAAAACGGACCTTTGGCTGAAACAGCATCGGAAAGTTGCATCAGTGAAGTGACCTTTCGCTTGAAAAGAAAGAAAGGAAAAGAAAAAGAAAGTGCGACATCGACATCTTTCGATGTCAGGGACGACACAGATGCGGATTTTCAAATTGTATATTGTAAATAAGTGGAATGAAGAAAGACGCGAATGAAAAAGTACCCGGCAATGATTTCATATAATTCCTTTCTCTTATTTCCTTCCTTTTCCCTTTCTTTGTACTGCTCGATGATTACAGGAAAAGACGTTTAGAAGCACGTGTTCCGAATTTCTCGTAAAGGAGCGTTACACTTTGATGCGCCAGTGTGAAAGGAAAGCGTCATACGAGATATGTAAACCGTGTATATTTATTATTCTCATGCAACGCCTTATACAACAACAAATTTTTCTTTTTCGGATTGTGTTTGTCGATATCATGGTGTCGAGATAAAGTAAAAGTCGATGCAGATTTGGACCTCATTGGATACATCAATTTAGATACATGAGCGTTTTGCCACTTACTATTACTCGTCTTTAACGTCATTACTGAGAAAAATAATAGCAAACGTGGGACAAACAATTCTCACAGCCCAATCATTACCAAACACGAGTTAACGGAAATAATTAACAATTTTTAGCTGCTTTAATTTAACACAATTTGACAATTACGATACAACCTAGTGTAAACCACCATTTCCTGTTTCAACTTCCAATTCTGCTATATATCGTTATAAAATTCCCTCAATATATATTTCGAATATATACCCTAACTTTTTTTTGAAGCACAGTCTTAAAAATTTAATATTAACATAATAATATGATGATATAATAATAATGATAATGATAATAATCGTGTTGTAAGCAATATTCGTAGTAATAGTACCAGTAGCAGTAATTATAGCAATAATAGAAGTAATAGTGATAATAGTAATAATAACAATAATAATAATAATAAAAGTAATAATCATAGTAAAAAAGAATAAAATAATTCAACACCATCAAAGTGTATCTAATCCAAAGTTACACTTTAGAAAGATACACAATATTCGTCCGTGTATCACTTGACGAACCAAAGTACCGTAGAATGAATACATGGCGTTCCCCTAGCTCAAGTGTACGAATACCGAACCGGTAGTTCGATAATCTTTTGAACGAGGCTACATATGACACACTATAAGATAACTATAAGAAAATCAAAATCAATGACGAGAAGACATCGTGTTCGTGTCAAGCTGTGCTTTCGTACCCGTAAAATATTTCCAAATTACAACGAAGCGTATCACTGTTTTGTACCTTGATACATCATTGATCTAACTATAAAACATTTGTCAAAGAAAAGGTACATAACCATCGCGAACATCGTGATAATAGCATGCTTATGATCTCAAACTTTTAGAAAAAATCTTTTTTTGCGTCTCATTTATATATTATACATGTATATATATATATATTTTTTTTTTAATAGTCGATAGTTTATCAAAAGGATGTATACTATTTAAGCCGTGGACAGATACTTATATTCATAAACAACGGACATGCGACGTGTTGAACAGTTTCTACGAAGATTTTCTGAGTTTCTCTCTTTCTTTTATGTACGTGCACAGAACAATTTCAAATACTGAAATCACAGCAACGACTACATGTTGTTTTCACTTAAATTCTACTTTATAGACTAAATTACGTAACACAATGAAAAATCGTAATTCGTAAGCGATCTTGAAAACCAGCAAGTTCTTAGAGAACATTCTTCTTGGACAAAAAAAAAAAAAAAAAAGAAAAAAAAAGAAAAAAAGAAAAGTTCCTTTCCGATAGAAACGTTTTATGTTTTCTTAGGCGATTTCTTAGGGTTGCCTTGACGTGAAAATATCACATTCAGGAACCTGATCATCGATCTGAAAAAATCAGTTGGCAAAATATTCTGTCAGAAAACGATGATCTACCGACTATTTGATACTCCTAAACGTAATCGATAATTTAATGCTTGTTTCCGAAACGGGTGTCTTCATACTCCCGAATCTTCGGACTTTTTTTGCTTCCGCACGGCACATGTTCATCGGTTGACACTCTTAGGGAAATTAATCATCGTTGTTACTGTCGTGGAAGGTTTTTAAATGTCTGATCAGACTGCAACGTTGTGTGAACATGCTGTGGCAAACGAAACAGCAAAATTTCCTTTTCACGCCGCACGCGTATTGGATGTGACGATCGAGATTCCCTTTGGTGGCGTAGGATCTTTTGCAACGCGTACACTTCCATTTGCCCCCGTTATTCCTTCTTTTACCGCAAACTGTCCTACGATGACGATTAAGGGTGAATATGTGAGTGTATCCTTTGCCGCAGTTCGAGCATATGTAAGGCTTGTCCGTTTCTGGTACCCAATGTTGAGAAGCCCGGTATCCAATCTCCTCGAAGATATCCTTCGAATTCAGGCTTAATGGATCGGCGGCATCGTTGTGGACATCGACCGGCGCCGGACACTTTAGGTACATTTCGTCACCCAGTACTTCTGACAAAAAAAAACAAATAAATTTCACACGTTAAGGCGAGAGGAAACGTAAAAGTTTGAAGGAGAGAAGAAAGTTTATCGAACCGAAGAGTAGTCGACAGTGAGAGAATAATGTACCGAAAGAAAACAAGTTTAAGCATTCTTCGCGATTAGAGAGGTACGTGTCCCGAATACAAAAATTACAGATATGAAAGGTGTTATAGAAAATAAAAGAAGATTAATTAGGGAATGACGTTTCTTCCTTGACTTTCTTATTCTCATTTTCACCCTCGCTTTTGCTTTCACTCGCGCTCTCACTCCCACTTTCACTGCAACTACGAGAAGGGAAGAAGAGACAAAGAAGAGACCAGTAACGATTTTGCTTATTCTTTTCGCACGTACATTTCAAACAACGATGAGAAACGGTAACGATCGAACGGTCAATTAAAGATCTTCAAGACGAGATTGATCGGTAATAATTATTGTATACATACTTGTACATCGAAATGAGACGCAGGACGAATATCCTCGATAGGTGTCGGCATCGATTAGGACGAGCAAGAACATATTGTGATCGATTTCTATTTCTTCCGTGTTACATAAAGAAAATAAATTATCGGAGAATATAAACTCGAGGGTATTCTACAAACATAGAAGGCGAACGCTAAATTTGCAAACGGGAACTTTTTCTTTTTAAATTATTGTGTGCGTGCACGTGTGGTTTACACGTTCAATCTTCGAGTGGGAGACGAGCGGTTGTTACGAAAAATGCTTGAAAATTGTCGGAAAATTGTATTATTATATTTATTATCTCTGTTAGACACTTGATGTCACATCAAACTATTATCGACGCTCTAGGAGACAAGTTAAAACGGGCTTTGATAATATACCATTAAAAACAAACAACACCGACTACGTTAAATGCGTTCAGCCAAAATCTGTTAAGAGACTCGAACCATCAAACACGGTGCAATTTGCAGGCGTTTATGCGTATTTCGATAATCCTTAGCGCAATATCTTCGAATTCGAGGATGCAGTTCGGTGGCCACTTGTCATGGTTGTCTCTTCGATGATGTAACGTCAGCAGGTCGGGCTTTGAGCCAATCTTCGATTGTAATGTTGAGCCAGATTCACGATAATGCCATCTTCTTCGCGTGAATACGGTTTCTTCACTGACGGATTAAGGCATCTTCCGAATGCAGGACGACTTTGCTATCGACGAACAAATTCACTCGCTCACTCTCTCACTCTCATTCTCTCTTTCTCTCTCTCCCTCTCTCTCTCTCTCTCTCTCTTCCTCTGTCTGACTGACTGAAACCGAATGGTTGAACGCGAACAATCGACGGATGGATTAGCTTCGCAAGACCTAGAGGAACATAAAGAGTAAAGTTGTGTTAATCGCGAAACAGAAATATCGGAACAATCAACGTAGCACCATCGGGGACCAGAGTTTCATTGCTAACTTGGAAGAATCGATTCATCGATCCATCGATCCTCCCAAGGACAATGTTTCTCACTCCCTGCTCGTTGATGCCGCTGTCGCGAAAAAATTCTAGCAGTTATAACAAAAGGATATGGAAGGAAACGGACGTTCTTGGAACGTGGGCAAAGGCAAACACAAGGAACAACCTACCTTCCGAAGGATTCGAACGGAGGTGGATCTTGTGGATACGCGGGATTGTTGCTATGGAAAGGAAGAGACGAGAATTTTCTAAGTGATTTGAACGGCACTCCCGTAAATTGTAAGATTGACTGCCATTTAAAACTAGAATCGAATGTTGTAGCTGCTCTACAACAGAAAACAATGAATCTTTAGTATTATAGCATGTACAAATTGTTGCGTCGCGAATATTTAGCGGTTCGCGACATTGAAAGTGAACTGCATGATAGCGTGCAAGTACAATTTAGCGATTGAATTTCGACGTGCTCTGTTCGAGGGTTTGAATAATGTAATTTTTAGGTTTCGCCTCCTTGACAACGTCGATCTTATGAATCGCGGTCACGTGTCGTTGCAGGCTCGTCTTCTGAGTGAAACTGTAGCTGCAGTAGTAACAGGGAAACTGCCGTTTTCCTCCGCATTCCCATTTCATGTGCCTCCTCAAGTTGCACAGCATCGTGTATGCTCGACCGCATTGCTGACAGATGAACGGAGACCTCACGAAATCTGTCAAATGCAAAGAAAAATACTACCGTCAGAAAGTTTCATCGAACAGGCGGGCAACCGGACAATTCGTATATCGAGAAGCTATCGATTTTCTGACATGGATGGAAGTTTCTAATCGACCAGTAAACGTGTCACGAGTGCTCCGTCTTCGAGTGAATTCCCAGCCATCGATAGAAGCGGAGCATTTGTTCGTCGATTACTACAACGAAACGTCCAAATTAATTGCCAGTCTCTGTCAAAAGATAAACAGACGGAGAGAAAGGGTGAGGAAAAAGTATGCCGACCGCGATTCGATCGTTTACATCTGTTCTTCGAAGACCAAGAGAAATCTGTATCGTGAAACTGGCATTAATTTTCGTTGGCGCGTTGTGTCCGTGAAATGTGAACTATACAGAAACCGGGAAACGGTTATTGTAAAACGGTTTTTTAGTTGGGACGCGCGTGCATTTAAGTTCAAACGAATAGTTACGATTACGGTTTTCACTTTTCCTACGTGTCAAATGAATCAACGACCAAACGAACACGACTGGTGGATAATCGTTTATTTAATTCTACATGGAGAGAGCCACTGAAAACGTTAGGAGAGCGCGAAACGCGTCTTCGAGTGAATCTTCGTGGATCGTGTTTATCGTCTGTTTTATTTGTGCAGCTTGAAAGTAGTTCTTCTTCGGGAAGTGAAACGAAGATCTGCGTTCTTCACTGATGACCGGCAAACGATATCTTCCAATCGATGAAGTATCAGTGACAATGACCTAATTGTGGAGACCTGAAAAAAAGAAAACGTTCGAAATTTTATGAAAACGCTCGAACTTTATTACATGGCCCACAAAGTCCGACGAATTCGATCGCGCGAACAAATTTTGCTTCGAATCCGAACGAAAGAATGCGGCGTGGCTGTGGTTGCCGAATCACGTGAACGAGTAACGCCGTTGACGAATGTGCACGATACGTGGGAAGCAATGGTAGATAAAGACGAAGCTTCTCGCGAACGTTCGCTTGTTTTCAACCGATTTATTGTTTTTCTTTTACCGTTTAATCAGACAAACGTTACATGAACTAAGATTCTTGACAAGAATCGCGTTGCTTGTATCAAAAAGGTATCTTACTATGAAAGTAACGGTAACGAACGAAGACGTTGAGAAATATACGGCATTTAACCGTACGCGGATCTCATCCACGTCTTGCGCGGCGGGACAAAGATGTTGTGCGCGTTTAGCATATGTTGTCTTAGCTTTCCATTCTGCGTGTATCTCGCCGGGCATAGGTTACAGGCAAAATGCTTCTGCCCACCGCATTCGAATCTCAAATGTTTCACCAGATTGTGCCTCATTTGATACGACCTGCCGCATTGGTGACAGGTGAACGCTTCCACGTTCCTCAAGCATCCGTTTCTGGATCCCCAAGCGGTGATTTGCGTCTCTGTAAAATAATGAAAAGAAAGCGTCAAGTAGGATCTATCGGGGTGCTTTTGAAGTCCTTGAACTTTTAAAAAAAACAGTCAACGTAAGGTGCCCTCTCTCTCTCTCTCTCTACAAAGTAGCTAGCAGTCTCCTGTTTCTCGGTCGCTGCTCTCGCCAGAAACGGCTCTCTTACTTGGACGATTAAAGAAAATCAAGCTGTCTCGTGCGCAACGTTTATTTTAATATCGTTCGTATAATAAGGACCTTACAGTATATCTGTCTTTGGTTGTTTACCTCGTCTTATCGTTATAATTTTGTATATATACCCCCGCGGACATTCGTTGAAACCTCTAGAAACGACGAATAGACGTGCAAAGAATCGCGTTAGTTATATTATTCGACAACGATCGATTCGCGCCTATTCGATTCCATTTCTATCACTGAGCAAATATTCGTTTAGGAACGGAAAACTTTGGCGGAAGATAGATGTTGTGTCTTTGCAAAAGGTGTCGACGCAGCCCGATATTCTGCGTGTACCTCGCCGGACAAACGTGACACGTGAAGTTTCTCTGTCCGCCGCATTCGAATTTCATGTGTGTGGTTAAATTTCTCTTCATCTTATACGTTCTTCCGCATCGTGGACAATTGACAGGCGCCTCTGCCGCGTTTACGGACCTCGTGCGTGTGACGTTACTCTGGAACACGAGTCTCCGTCTGAATCCTAGAAATAAACGGGAGATCCTATTAGAGAGAAATAATCGATATTTCGCGGAGTACACAATTTACGTGGATTGGACACCAAAACAGAAGAATGATTTCACTGTCACATTTAGAAACTCCCTTCGATGAAAGGCTCTCGTGTTATCGTAAGGAAAAATCGGTGTACACCGATCGAGAAATGTCGATTGGACGGCAGCAGTTCGATAAACATTAATAAAAGAAACTGGTTTTCGTTGAATGTAGAGGAACGCATCGACTCAGAAATCGTACACGTTTATTCCATTCGTATAATTACACTTCATCTTTGGACGCGTTGCACACCTTTTAACGAAGCTACGGCTTAATCAACAACGAATCGGTTCTCGTGAGAGGATCGTGTATGCTTCTAGTACATTTTACTTATACAGGCCCTAATCGGAAAACAGGCGATTCAACGGCGCAGGTGAACTTGCGGAATTAATCGAAATTGCTACGTTTTTCGCACCGCGAATTTGAATTTGTAATTTTAATGTTAAATAAGAAAACTGATGGATACGAAGCGTTCGCGATATTCGCGATACGCTTTTCGCTATATTTCTTTGATAGTTGGTCACCTATTTGAAAAGTAGAGTTTTTCGTACGAGCGTTCATCTATCGATAAAAGGAAACGAGGTTCGACGACGACGTTCAATGCTTCGTTCTAACGTGTCGTTCGAGGTTGGCCTTTTGAGAAAATCTATTCTTGCAAATGGGACAACTAAACTTGGGTTCGACACCGCATTCGTAGTTTTGATGCCTCCAGAGCGACGTGAACAACTTGTAGCTACGATTGCAGTTGGGGCAAGTGTGCTTTTTCTTCCTTCTTCTCTCCTGTTCGTTCAATCTCTCCCTAACGATCTTTTCGCTCATTGCCGTTCGTTTGTTACACTCGAAGGTTCTGTGACGTTTCAACGAGGCCATCAACGCAAACTTTCGATTGCAATCGGTGCACAGGTATTTCCTCGGGCCATATCGGCGCATCTTGTCTTGATCGCCCTTAAATGTCATGGACCGCAGGTGCCTGGTGTACAGGGCGGTATTAACCGGTGTCAATGTCGGCAACGCCAGTACCGTCCAATTGGAGGAGCTGTATTTCTGTGCGTCTGGAAACGAACAAACGAAATAAAAGACTTTTAGCATTCTCGTTGATACGCATAAGCGGAGAGCGGCGTGCGATCGTAGATCCGCACACGTTTTATCGTTATCGATCTGAGATCTCAGATCGGCAAATACAATTTCCTAGTATATGTCGTAGTATATGTTGCTCCGTTCAAAAGACAGAAACTTCTGCAAATGTAAAATACAGAGGATCTTTATTTACAGGATATCGTGCAATGTGGTGTCTACAATGATGTAAATAAACGATAAATTCCACACGTATTTAAAATACGGTTGAACGCGAAGGAAAATTTGGCCGCGCGCTACACAAACGATCTTATAAATTTTGTGGAAACTCGTGATAGGAGGCGAACATGGTTCCCTGAATGTGCACGTTACCCTCGACATCGGCAAGGGCGTCCACCTGTTGCAATCTATAACGAGGATTCTGATCGAGAAAATGCTGATGTCTGGCCAGTATATGCTTCATCAGGCTATCCTTGTATCGTGTTCTATGTGGGCAGAAAGCGCATTTGAACTTTGGGTCGATGCCGCATTCGAAATCGTGATGCCTCTTCAGATGATGCTTATGCTTGTACGTTTTGCCGCAGGTGGCACAGGTATGCTTGAATACCGAAATCGCAGGATACTGGGACTCCACTGAAACAGACACGAAATTTCATCGATTAGTCGAAATCGATGGTTCCCGAGCGAAACAGTTGGCCAACTTAAGTCGTCGGACGATCTGAAACGGCTTGTTGCTCGAACGATCCGACAAACAAGAAAACAAGGAACGTGAATAGGAGATAGCGTCTCTCGGAGGGGATGATTAACGCACCAAATACAGACAACAATCGTTTTGGTATAGAACGTGACAGATTTTTATTTGATTCGTGCCACTTTTTCTCTCGACGGTCGACGACGAAAGTCACGCAAAGCTGGTCCAGCTAAACGGAAAACCTTGCGACGTTCGGTAGCGTGAAAATTCGTATCCTCGTCGTTTGTTCCTCGTTCCTCCGTTTATTTATTCTTTCCTCTTTCTCCATCTCGTTTTATTAATTCACGCTCAACATCGAGAAGTATACGAATCGAGAACGGACCGATCGCTTTCGAACATTATCGAATGTATTATACACATATATGTTTGTATTTGTGTGCGTGCGTGACTGCTTGTCTCGTGTGTCTGCATGTATATAAGAAAGAACAGATACGCCAGCATTTTCGTTTCTAACGAAATTATCAGCGAATTATGCAGCGCTGTTTACGCGATGTTCCATTCGTACGTTTGATCGATCGACGGGTAATCGCGAAATCGCTGCTAGTCGTTGTTCAGGGATTTCTCTGCTGCCTGATATTCGCTGTTCGCGGCGTAAACCCAGACCTGGCGT
Organism: Bombus vosnesenskii; assembly: GCF_011952255.1. Taxonomy (NCBI): domain Eukaryota; kingdom Metazoa; phylum Arthropoda; class Insecta; order Hymenoptera; family Apidae; genus Bombus; species Bombus vosnesenskii. The sequence continues at coordinate 979,391 of NW_022883055.1, forward strand.
GCTTCATCATGTGCACCTGTAGATACGACCTGTAGGTAGCTCGATAGGGACAGAAGGTGCATTGATGCATTGGTTGTTTACCGCATTCGTTTATCACGTGTCTGCGCAGGTTCTTCATTTGGTGATAACGGCGATCGCAATTGTCGCAGGCGAATCGCCCTTGTCCGCGCGACCTCCTTCGGTCCTTGGGCAATCGACTCACGTAGAACCTCATTTTCGCGTAATCTGCAACCAGGAAGAAATCATTCGGTTAAAATTCCAAGTTACAGATCGCGATCGTCGTTCCTTCGATCGTCGTTGAACGGATTATTTGCGCGAATGGAACGAACGTCCTTTCATCGATCAACGCGAGTATGACGTACGTACGTTACATATGCCTCTAAGCGTACGCACTAGCCGTACTTACGAGCAACACGAAAAGGAGACTAGGGGCTAAGGAAAAGAATTAAACGTTGTAATTTGTCCGAAATATAAGACAAACGGGATACGTTTTCGTTACATGCAGATGGTATCGAACACGATTGGACGAATCGTCGTAGTTTTGAATCGCAGATCCTTGACAACAAAAAAAAAAAAAAAGAAAAAGAAAAAAAGGAGGACGAGAACGTCGTGCTGCCACGTCGACAGCCTCGAAGTCAATTTTTCGAGTGTCGAGCGGCAAGCATCGAGCAACGTTGCGACGATGCATCCCCGAATCGATCCATAACAACTGCGAATAGCCATCAGGTTAAGTATGTCAGGCGAAGTATATTTTCGAAAAATTCAAATTACATTTCACCTACGACCGTGGCGGCGAATGATACAACGATCGCTATTGTCGGAGCCGATATTTGTACGGTAAACTTGATATTTGTATTTGTATGGGTTACACTCTTCTAGGTCTTTTCTAACGCGACCATCGCATCGTTCGATCACGAGTAGAGGAGACTCGAACGAATACGCATCATATGCTTCGATATACTGCTCCTATACTTGCTGCGACGTTGTCGGTATAGGCATTTGTATCTTCTGATTTTCACAGGTTTCCACGCTCGATCATGAAGCGACGTCTCGAGGATCTTTGAACCTGACGGTTTCTCGTCCGATTCGCCGTCGCTTTTCGCATCGCTCGCCTTTCCGCGACACGAAACTGCACTCTGGAATCGTCGATCGTCAAATTAAAGGAGAATCGTGCATTGGGTAACCGAGATACGAGGCAAATGGGCGAAAGAGGAAGAGAAAAGGGGGAAAACAGCTGAGAAATTTTGCAAAGTTAAAAAGGAAGAAAAGAGAGGGCAGAAGGGAAACGAATTCAAAGATTCGCCAAGAGAAATTAGGTATCTGTCATGTCGAGTTACCTCGCGCCGGAATTTCGTACGATTCGATTTTCATCCGTAAATTTGATGGAAATTTCAACGGAAAGATGCCTTCGATTCAGATTATTCGAGAGTACGTCGATCGATAAGAACGGGAAGAACGAAACGTCGTCACCTTACCGAAGAACGGAACATCCTGTTTTAACGATGAACATCGACTTTGGTGAAAAATAAGAAATTTCGAAGAAATACCCGAATTTTTAAGTTTTCTCTTTTATTGGTAAGAAATATTTATGTATGCACGTAGAGCGCGTAAGTGGTACAGTCGATATCTAATTGCAGTCTAATTGGGTTGATGAACTTTCAAAGAACGTGAACGCAATGTACATAGCTATAACACCGGTGGAATTTTCTTTATTTCGTTCGTTTATTGTCGATCGCGTATATGTATAGTAAGCGTAAGTGAATTAAACGTAAACGATCGTTCGTTTCTCAACAAAAGATTTACCAGCGCCCGTTAACCTACTTGATCCTTGTCTAATTTCGTTTACAAACCGATATAGATTTTATACATTGCGCGTGGCAATCGACGTCTCAGCCAACCTTCTGCGCGGTTTGCACAAAATCCACAAACTTGCATCCGCAAGTTGCGAATAAACCGTAGAGTTTCAAAGGTACGCGTACATTTTATCAAATTATGTCCTCCGTCGCGTTACACCGATGCACGAATTTGTCTGTACATTTTAGAAATGGACGCACAAAGAGCACGCGATCTACTCAATCGACCCGTCTTCTTTTCTTTCTCATAATCGCTCGACGAACAAATTCTTACGAATAACGACACACTGTAAATACGTAATAGTGCGTAATAGTGCGCATGTCGTTACACGGTATGAAAATAGAGCTACTATGAAAAGTAAAAAAGTCTCGCCGCTAATCGCGTTTAAGGTCGTGCAAGGTTTTTCGATCCTCGTTACACTTCGGCCGGTAATTAACGCAAAACTCGTTCTCAGTTTGATCACTGCAGTTCACCAGCGAAGTTAAAAGACACGAGTTTCGAGGGGAAAGGGGACTATCGCGCAGACCGGGAAAAGATCGACCGTCGTCGATGTAGTCTTGAAGAGATGTCGATCGACGTGTCTCGAGTAGAAAGCAAAATAGTCGTTGACGAAGTAGATTAGTTTCCAGCGTCCATGGAGGATGACAGCTTATTCCCATTCGGCATCGCGTAGAATTCGCTCAAAAGTTTCATATGCCTGCCGTTCAAGTGGGTGTTCAGGCTGGACTTGTGCTTCGTTCTGTAAGGACAGAGGGGACAGTGGAACTTGGGTTCCACGCCACATTCGTGCTTCAAATGCCTCGCCAGGCTGGAGTAGTAATTGTATACCTTGCCACAGTTCTTGCACGGATAGGTGACTTTCTGGCAGTTCAGGTAGCCCACGGAACGCGACTCTGAAAAATTCGAAAGACAGAAGAGACGGATATTAGAAACGGTCGACGAAAATACCGAGGAATTCGTTCGTGAGGATGGCACTTTCGCGATATTCATACGGCAGCCGTGCCATTCATGTCGTAGCGAGCTTCGTTGCAAGTATCGAAGCTCGTATCCGTAGATTTCGCGAGCGAGCGGTTTCGTTCGAACGGTTTCGATCGTTGTTCGAGAATTCATCCGGGAAAATACGTAGCGCAAAATAGCTACGACTATTTTGAGCCACGTGCCTCTTTGATCGTTTTGCTGGAAAAACTATACACTGGCTTTCGAGAATTCGTTGGCAGAGGCACGACAGGTTAAAGTACCGCGAGGGACTACGAGGCAGGGTCTCATGCAGTCTTTGTCAAGTCGTTTCCTAAAAAGAAACAATACGATCACGTTACCTCTATGGTAACTGGGTCCAACTCTTTTTTCTCTCCTGTTTCTCTTCTTCTGGCGTTCCACGACACGATTCCTTCGTAAACCGATCGGATTTTACGCAGACGGTTAACTTTCAGTTACCACAGTTACAACGCAGGTCAATTACAGGTACATGATCGATACGTGATAAATCAGTCATACTTTATTACGTTACTCACTGCTATTAGACATATTTTTCATTGTATCTGTTATATTAGTGTTGTGTTGTTATTGTTATTATTATTTTTGTACAAATAAATAAATTAATATATATATATATATATATATATATATATATATATATATATATATGGAAATCAATGTGAGAACGAGTTGTGAAAAAATTAGTCGCTGCAAGGCGTATGGTAATTCCAGGATTTCGAATCGTTTCGCGTGTATTTCTGCATTAAAACTGGAATTCCCAGTTTACTGTAACGATGAAGAACAGACTTGGATATGCAGTACATGTCAGCTGCCTTCCTGAGAGACAACCCACTGGCCACTGCTTCGACAGCTGATCTGATTCGTTCGAGTTCGAACTTGCATTTCGTGTATCTTCCTCCGAAAGATCTCGTCCCTCTGTCACTGTAATAGCCTCGCCCTGTAACACGAATTAATCGCAATTGTAACAGAAACGCAAAAGCGCGTTCCACCGTGATTACGGAGAATTATCTGGCTTGTCCCTGTGCCGTTCGATTCCCATAGAAGGGATCGGAGAAGAGAAGACGCAGGAAGGAAAAACGGTGATAAACGTACCGATGGCAGCGATCGAAAGACGCGTGGAGAACGCAATACCGAAAAACGCGATCGGCTGTAACGTACCTTTGGTAAAATTTCGATCTATCGGCGGTGCTTGTTACGGCGGCAAGGATGAAAACAAACGTTGGAAATTGCGATTTCAAGACGATCCGATACAAAGAAAACGTCCATAAGCTTAGTTTTATTGTATACAGGAAAAGATGGTGAAACAGCCACGAACCACGCGAACGAATCGAACATCTATATATCCGCGTGTATTCTCTTCATGTGAGACTTGAGATTCCATTTTCGATTGCTTCTGTAACTACAGTAAGGGCAACACTCGGCCTTTTTCTGGCCGCAGGACGCCTTTACGTGTTCCACCAAATGATGCTTCCAACGATACGATTTAGAACATTTCGAGCACTTGTATCTGCCTCCGAGGGGATCCGTGCTTTTGTTCCTGCATATTCGGGTAGGCTTGCGATCAGACCCGAAATAATTAGCCTCGTAAGAGCACCTTTCCGATCGTAACTCGCTCGCTTCGGTTACCGTAGTAGGCTCGAATACCTGATACTCCTCCCAAAGGACCAGTTCACCTGAAACACAATATTCAATTTGTCATTGACAGCGTTCGACACTGACAGGTTCTACCGCCTTTGCACCGTCGACGATCGTCTAACGAAAATCTAAGTGTAGCCGAATAATCGTTCGCTCAATGGGGAAACAGTGACGGTCAATGGATAAGGGGACCAAGCGACAAATATGAAAAACATGAGAGGGTTAAGATTACAATTCCTCTGGAAACATTGGATAAATATATCAAGCGGAATCAACTTTATTTTCTCTCTTCCTTTTCCTTTTCTTTCCCTCTACTGTTCAAGTACGACATTTACAAATCACAATATGACAGAAGCTTACACACAAAGCGTTTTGCGTCGATCAATTTGCAGATCTGCTCCTCAATTCACTTTATTTGTCGTCTATTTAACATCGATATCGAACAACTAAAACATAATCGTCGTGCAAAATTTCGTTTCGTTCCGTTTGATTTCCGACGGTGTTTCGTGCGAACGATCGACTCAGACGACTGTGTCGGTGTCGTTGCAATGCATACGACTGACGTGCTTTTTCAAGTTAGATTTCTTGTATGTACGAAAACTGCAATATGGACAACACTGCTGTTTGTCCTTGCCGCAAAATATTTTTTGATGTTCCACCAAATGACCCTTCCTCTTGTAGCTTTTCAAGCATTTGAAGCAAGAGTATTTATACTCTTGCCTATCTTCTTTCAAACCGCCTGTCGCGTATTCCATACTTTCCATCTCATCGTCGTCTTCGTCCTCGCAGGTTTCTTCCGTTATCACGCAATCGTCTGTATATCCCTTGACACTCTCGTTTTCAAGATTAATCCGTGCAGTTGCGACGTAAACGTCGGTCACGTCGAGTAACTCCATGCGTTCGCCAATTCCTTCTCTGATCTTGAAGGCGGCCACGGAATCTGAAACAAAATATCACGCGCGTTTACACAGGACTGCGTTTACACGAGAAACCGTACGTTCCGCAACATGAGAATCTACACAGGGATATATCAAAGAAGCATATTATATCAACAGTCGTGTTACAGAAATTTCCGTTGGTATTTGCGTTTACACTTTCGTTACAAACGAGTCTACTTCAACGACCGGTCAACGTTCATCCCTTAAACACATGTAAACATCGTTAGAAACTGGTTACTCGGTAAAAAGCAAACGAGGATTCTACGATCGTTTGTCCAGTGTTGATCGACTGCGAGCAAATCATCGACGTCGGTTGATTTCGGTCGGATTGTGGCACCAGCATTTTTTCAACGATCGTCAAAGTTGAATCGTCGTTAAAACGAAAAGAAAAGAAAAGAAGAAAAGAAAAATAACAAGTGAAAGATAACGAAACGGGACGAATCTTCGAAGAATTTTTTCAGATGGTTGGATCTGTACACAGGTATTTATTTAAAAAGCAATCGACTGCCGGACATCGTTACACAGGAACACTTAACCATCACTGCGCAGCATTCTTGCTCGATCTAATAGATTTACGGATCTATCGAATCGAATGGATAAGATAGGCTAGATGTTCATGCATCGTAAACGAACGATTCGCGTACATTATTCCTTCTAAACTATCGATAACAAGTACGATTCATCTTCCGCGTTCATACGATTACACAAAGAATGAGATGAAAGGTGACTGACGTTCACTACTTGATTAGCGTGAATACTTATATGGAATTGAATCCGTTACGTCGACACGATCTCGATCGATCGTAGCTTGTCACACACGAGAGCGAACGGTTTCTTCCTGCTCCTCCTCCCCCTCCTCCTCCTCCTCCTCCTTCTTCCTCTTCTTTCTTCTTCTCGTTCTTCACCTTCCCCCCTCTTTTGTCTCTCTTTAATACTCGGATTTCAATAAAAACGGATAAGAAAGAGAAAGAAATTATCGTACTGTGTTTCGTCTTTCATCCCTCTTCCAGAGCAAATGTTACGTAGACGATGAATTCGTCGAACGCGTCCGCGCATTTCTCGTACGACACGCGTCAAAGTTAATTTCTCGAGATGTAGAAGCATGTTCGTTCGAACAAGGAATCGCGACGTTCAAACATCGTATCGTTGCAGCCGTGAATTCTTGTTCGAGACACGCCACAGAGAGAGGAAATTGAGCGTACAACGTCGTAATTACAATTCTACCACTTGAAACGCGATACTCGCAAAGTTTCGAACGGTTTTTATAGGAAAAGACGGCTGCCAATGCATGCTTGTCCATACTACGATCGCTTCGATATCAAATAGGTAGGAAATCGGTTGCTAGAATTTACTGCGCTATCGTTACTTTTCTCGATATGGTAAAAATCGTGACAATACGTACGAAAAGTTGTAGATTGCACGATCCGACGAATCTATGTCGCTAGATTCGACCGACGAAGGTAGAAAAAAAGAGAGAGAGAGAGAAAGAAAAATAAGTAATGAAAGAAACGACAAAGTGGAAGAAAAAGAAAAAAAAAAGAAAAAAAACAGCCTGTAGACTAGATTGGATTTATCAAAGAGCGGCTACGGTTATTTCGTGAGTCGCGCTACTGCATACCGATATACGGATAATCCTTTTTCGCAAATCGACACACGACACTAACTTTCAACACTCTCTAACGATTACAAATATTTGATCGTCGATGACAATAACATTTCGAAGATGTTTTGGCTTCGCATAAAATTCGGCCGATCCACAATGTGTACGTTATGCAACGAGTTAAAGGAAAATTGTTGTTCAAACGTTCGAGTGTTGAAATATCGACTCGACAAGGACAAACCAATACGTATGCGTAGTGACGGATTTACAAACACCAATGAAACCGTACGAAAGAAACATCGTTCCGAACAGCATGGTTTCCCGCGTGGAAAACGAGTTCCATCGCAAAATCCAAAGACTTTGGCTTCGTACAAATATCGCTGAACGAAAAGAGTCGTAGACGATAAATGACGTTCAGCGAAACAGCTGTCTACTTGATGTTGTGCACCGAGAGCAGGTGCTTGAGAAACGAGGCCTCGATCCTCGATCTGTAAGGGCAATACTGGCAGGAGAAGTGAGTCTCAAACGTAACCATTCCGCAGCCCATCTTCAGATGTTTCCGTAGATTCGACGCCCAGGAGTACATTTGTCCGCAACGCGGACAAACGTGCAGCCGCGGCCTCACGATCGGGAATAAAGGAGCATCTGGAAAGAAATCTCGGTTATTAAAGAACGACGAGCGAACGGCGTGACGCGATGCGATACGATGCGATGCGATGCGACGTGGCGCAAACCGAAAAGGATTATTTAGGAGGGCAGGTTCCAGAAGAAAGAAAAGAAAGAAAAGATGGGGGATCGCAGTGGCTAGCTTCTAGACATCGAAGCGCATGCCTTGCCAGGTTAATAGAACACAACGGAATACGACGACAGTCCCGTCTAGTCGCCGATAATCGTACGCGCTCTTCGAGCAGAAACCTGCGAAGCTGATTCTATTCGACGGCGATCGGCACGAATAGTCGCTTCGGGATTTCCTCGAAAAGGGCATGTTTCCGGTTTCGAGCAGCTAAAAAACGACGATGCTAACACACCTGTACTTTCGTACTCGTGCACGCGCATATACTTACGTTCTGTTTTCGTGGCCCGGATCGTTTCGTTCGACTGCCATTGCCTGAAAATATTTGTAAAACGGTCGAGAGAATGTTAGCGTCAAGGGTTAGGTTTTCGCATGGAGTAAAAGTACACTTTATTATCGGCCAGCAGATCGGTCGCACAGTAATCCATTCGCTAATGCATGTGTATCCGATGTTTACAAAGTAAATGCCTCTTCAAATTTCCCTTAAAGTTGGACTTGTAATCGCAGATAGTGCAGCAGAAGTTTGGTGGCTTGCCGCAAGCCATTCTTTGATGCAGTCTCAAGCTGGAGGGCCAAGAGAATGGTCGACCGCACCACTCGCACGTGTGCATCATGTTACCTGAAACAAAAATCTTAGTCAGCGCATTGGCAAAGGCGTGGGCTTCCCAAAGACCGTTCGCAACCGACTTTCCATTCTTCTCCTCTTCCTCGATGTCCGCTAATCTAGCTTTTCCAACGTAGAAAATCCACGTTGCAAAAGCACCGCGCGATACGATAGTACGTCGCGACACACCCGGTTTCATCAACGTAGACACTGAAATCGAATACACGTGAAACGAACGTAACACTTTCTCCATCTGCCAACAATTTATTGTTCATACAGCAGATTTTTTTGGCCAGGTAAATGCAAATTTGCCGGGTTGCAGGAGCGATTGCGAATAAATACGACGACCGTGGTTGGCGAATCGGTGATTTCATCGTTCTCCAAAGTGTATTCGAAGTATGTGCTTTCGTAAGCTGCCCTTATACTTGGTCCTGTGCGGACAATACGGGCAACATTCCTTTGGATCTTTGCCACACTCCTTTCTCAAGTGATTCTTCATGTTTCTCAGCCAACGATAACCTTTGTTGCAGTTTGGGCACCTGAAGCAACCTGGCTTCTTGTCCAGGCAACTGCTCGATTCCTGAGGTAGCTTCAAGCTCGGGTTATTGGAGTATAGCACCAGCTTGTGATGGCCGACAGTTCTGCTTTGGTAACGGTATCCGGACCAGGACGACTCTGGAAAAAGAACGGGTGTATTTTATTATTAGAAAGAATTCTCGTCTGGCCGCGTATTTTCGTATGTCGATAATAATACTAAAAAGAAGAAGACAGTGGCGATAAATCGCTGTTAGAACAGAACGTGTTCAAGTATTTTACAAACGTCGCTTTTTATTCTTCGTTATATTCGTTTGGCACATGGCTTTATACAGGATCACGACACTTAGGCGTACAATATGGTACGTAGGATGGGTAAAGTATCATTTTCACTCGATAGTTTTTTCGATAGTTTTTTCACTCGATAGTAATTCTATCTGCAAACGAAGGTTCCGCAATGTGAAACATCTCTCTAGCTGCTCTCTATTCTATCGCGTTACAAGATTCGATTCACGCGACTCTATGCGAGAACGGGCGATCGTCGTTCTTTATCCTATATGCATTGGCGTTCACCGAACGGAATGGTAACGTACGAGAAAATATAAACGCGTACGAAGCGTACGAGGCTTACGAAACGAGAAACGAGGGTGCAAGAAACAGGTGGAGGAAGGAGGGAGAGAGGAAAGCCTCCTAGATGCTACTCGAGAACACGTTCTTGCCAGGATGATTGGTTCGAATATGTTGATAGAGATTGCCACGCTGTTTGGTTCTGTGGGCGCAATAGGGACATTTGAATTGCGGCTCCTTTCCACACTCGTGCCTGGTGTGTCTGACCAGTGTGGCGCGATGCTGATACCCTTTGCCGCACGTCTCGCACCGATACGGAAATTCGACCCGCTTCGCCATCCAAAGGGTCGCCAGGTCCTTGATCAGAGGCATCATCGGGTAGTTGCAATTCCTTTGAAAGTTCTTCGGCATAGTCATGCACGGGATCGGTATGTCTGCAAGTCACAGGAAGAAGAAAACGAGGGGCGTTAGTTGGCGAGCATAAACGAGCGACTCTTCGAATTGGGAAATACTTTGTCAGATAAGAAATCCAACTACGATCAAGAACATTTCGTTTAATTGCGTTTCGTTTAATTACGGCACAATAGTTTTCAATCAACATCAAAACTACATCGAGTCAAAACGTTTAAGATTGCACGAGAAATACGTGTTCCTTATTGTTCTTTATTTTCCGTTTTATTAGCTAGCAACGAAAGGGACCTTTATCTATGGACAAGTACACAGACAAAAGTACGAAATATTGCCGGTAGAAGTTTGAAAAGGAAAAATGGCTATTCAATTTCCGCTCGTGTTATACACTTCGAGCACCGCATGGCGGAGCCTCGGGTGACGATGTTCGATGTGCCGGTGGATCTGGTCGATGGTATCGCCCACGGTATCGCAATAGGGACACATCTTCTTCGACTCGAATCCACATACTCGTATCATATGCGTACGAAGATCGGTCAAACGATCGAACTTTTCGGTACACTTTGGACAGAAATTCGAGTCCCGGAACGATGACGAACGATCGTTTACTCTCGAGTAGAGATTTTCCATCGGTCCGGCGTGGATCCTTCCGCGTCGACGCGTCACGTCCTTCCCAATGTTAAACAACGCGCTTCGACGCGAACCTGAAATCGAACGTGTGCCAATTAGAAATTTCCTTCCGTGTTTTCCTTCTTTCGTATCTTTCGATCGTCTCGTCAACGACCTACGATCGATCGTCCAACGATTATCGTCTTACTATCAAGGCGATTTAGAGGGAAATCGAAGTAGCGGGAACGCGAAAGCGTTAATTCAAATGTTTGTCTGTTATCTTGTACGTTATTTACGCAATAACTTGAAACATTGTACTGTGTGATTTATTGTTTCTAACACTCTTCCTCGATTCTATGCTCTTACGATACAATAAGGTTAGTCGATAGTCGATAGTCGAGGGTGGACAGAAACGAAGGGACAACAGAGAACACGTTCGCTAGAAAACCGATCGACGACGGTCCAGGTGTATCCTTTCTCGTCGTTGTCTCGCTATTCTCTCTTCTGTCCACTTTCTCTTACTTTTCAAACACGTTCTAAACATTCGCTACGCAACTTCGGTTAGACGCGTGCTTGTTGAGCGAGCACGGTCCTGCGGCATTCTCTGCAGAAGCGAACAATTGCATTTGTCGCGCGAAATCTTATCTTAGAAACGTTACGCGCGAAACTCGAACCGATTTCTCTTCTGCTGGCGACTAAAAGGCAGAAAGAACTAGCGTTAGAGGAGGAACGATATTCGACGATCGTTTCGTCGTCTCGTTTGTTTCTCGTCGTTCGCCCGGCGAGTAGTACGAGTACAAAAGTCGCGGAAAAAGGAACTTGTTGCCCGTGATTGGCAAATCGGAATTGATCGGAGCAGAGTTCGATCTCAATTCAGATCGATCACGTATACGTTTTGACCACGATGACACTGACGAATGTGTCTATAAACGTGACCGCGTTGTTTCATTCGCGCAGCACAGTAAGGGCACTGAACTCTCGGCTCTTGTCCGCACTCGAACTTGGTGTGCCTTTTTAAATGCCATGCGTGTATGTAGCTCTTGGAGCATCTAGAGCACGTGTGCCTCTCAATGTCTCGAATAGCGGTGGCCCTACGCCTCCTCGAGCCGAGCGGCTTCTCTTCCTCGTAATCGAAATCCTTCGCTTCTTCCATCACCACCGAGCAAAGATTCTCCAGATCGGTTTCTATCTTGATCCTCTTGATGTCTAAAAAAAGAAAAGTAAAAAGGAAACGCAATTAGTCGCAGTCTCGGGACGTGTTCGCATGACCGGTCAGATACACGAAGAAAACAAAAATGATGGAAGCGGTTATCGTTACGAAGAGGATCGGGTTACCGCGAGTTATTTTTCCCGCCACCTTGTCCCCGAGAAGACCGCAAGCTGACCTTTTATCAGTGTCTTTGAGCGAGCAAACACGCAAAGGCAGAGCTTCCGTGTTCGGAGCTTCTCGGCCCAGGGACGAGAATAACCGTCGATTAACCGTCGATTAACTCGTTAACCGGCGAAGCGGAGGAAAGTTGAAAGAACGACCAAAGCGACCGCAAGTGGCTGCGTCGTTTTAGCGAATTCGATTTCCACGGCAAAGAGAAGCGAACGTTGGTCGTCGCGCGTCCAAGCGAAAGGAAAAACTCTCTCGCGAACGATCGCCAACAGGTGGTACTTGTTCGAGTCCAGTAGCACCGTAACAATGCTTTATTCGCATTTCACATGTACATTCGTGAAACGTGTATGCACACACACACACACACACACGTTACGACGGCCAGTATTCCCGTCCTTCGATGTTATATGTGTGTATATATAACGATGACGCAGATCGTGACGACGAGGCGACAACGACGACGCTATACCTTCGTTACAAGACGTTCGTTGTCGGTTAGAATGCGAAAAGAAAACGTGGGCATTCGGGAGAACGAGAAACGGAAGAACGTCGACGACGATGATGGACTGGACGGGGAACAGCTGTTACGAAGAGCTGGTCATCAAGGCGAATCGATAATGTAGATGCGTTGACCCGAGTGTTTTCTACGTATGTGCTCGTTCACGTGTGCCCTTTGCTTGCTGCGAGTACCGCAGTACGGACATTTGAATCTGGGCGCGACGCCGCACTCGTAACGAAGGTGACGATTCAGACTTTTCACCACGGTGTAACCATTCCCGCACTTTGGGCACACGTAGTTCTTTTTCTTGCTGCCTCTGCGTCGAGGAGATCCGTAGACATCGTCCGACGCGTGGAACTTGCTCGCTTCCTCATACGAACCGGCTCCGTAATTTCCGTACAATAGTCGAAACGAACGATCCACTGAAAGCAAAAAAGCGCTACGATTAGAATTATACGAGAATCGATGGTGCGACGCCCACGACGATCGTAACGATCGTCGCGACTACCGATCGCGATGCGACAATTAGAAGAGAACCGGAAACTCATAATCCGCTAATCCCGTGCACTCCTCCTTCGGGAACCACTCCGTTACCATTTAAATATTCGCCATTCTCGTAAATGCTCTGTTTCTCTCTTCCAGAGAAATATACGACAAGGATGGTGCGGAAGGACGTGGAAGGAAAGTTGTTATTGAATAAAGTGTTTATTACTTTACTTATGAATACAATATATCTCATGACGATTAAAATTTAAGGTCGATCACGCAAACCCTTTCCTCCGGATGTTTCTTGCGGATATGACTATAGATCTGTGACGTTTGTTTGCTCCTCAGTTTGCAGTAAGGGCACTTGAATCTAGGTTCGTGACCGCACTCGTACTTGTAATGCCGATTACGGTTACTTTTCAACGTGAAGCTGTGCAAACACTTGGGACAGTAATAGAGCAAGCGATCTTTGCCCACGTTGTTGCCCGGCTTTACCATGCTCATCAGCGAGTCCAACACGCTCAGATCTGCAAAGAAGAAACAAAGTACGGTGAACGTCCGTTCAAAGTCTGTGGACATGCGACTATAATACAACTCGCGCGCCAATTCGCGTTCTTCTCCTCACGTTCGCCGATCGAAGGAATCGATCTGTCGACCGAACGAGGGAACACGATCGACGACGTTTTCGGAGCTGGTCTGGAATATGTACAGACGCATCCATGACCTACGATGAGTTCGTTAGTACATATGTATCGCGTGAAAAAAAAGCAAAATACGTAGCACCGAACCAAAGGATTCTCCTGATCTAGCAAAGCGACGCGAGATAGAAACGAGAAAGAAAGACAAACATAAAAAAAAAGAGAAACAGTAAGGAAGAAGTAAAGAAAACAGAGAAAAGAAAAACCGAAAGATGAAAAAAGAGAGAGACAAACAAACACGGGTGGTAAACGATCAAAGAATTACATCACACAGTGCACGCTCGGTAATCGAGCGCAGACAGAATCGCTGGAGTGTTTGAACATCGATTTATTATTCGTATCTTACAATTCCACAGTGACGACGATATATGATCACAAAACATCGTGGAAAATGGGGAATAGTAATTGTTTCGACATCGAACGTAATTCGCGAACATTTATTCGTAGTCAAGTCCCGAAGGAAACGATCGGTCGTACGAAACCGATCAAACGGGGAAAGGACAACTTGTTCGTACGATGAATGGAGAAACGCGTCTAGCCCGGCTCTGATCGGGCGTGTATAGTTATTAATAAACGCACTTAACGCTACAACATCGTTAATTATATCACAGCAACAAAAACAGTCGGCCACTAACGTCTAGGTGTAGGTAGAAGAAAACGAGAATCAAAGAAAACATTTCGGTCGCGGTGCGAACGGCTACGCTTTCGCCGTAAGCACGTGGTTGCACCAAACGTTCGTATCCTGCTGTCTCCGCGCATCGATTTCAAAAGCTTAAAAGCTCGGCATTATCTTTCATCGTGATTCTCATTCGGTTCGATAAACGAGAAACAAAAGTGAAAGAACACAACGTTTGCCCCGACCGCTTCACCCTGTACCATTCAGTCTTAAAGCGGAAAGCGTACCGGCAAATCGAAAGGTACACTTTCCTCTGTTCCTCCCCTTTTCACCCTTCGAACATCCAACGATACGCCGGACGCACAATTACCCGAAACAACTTTTAAACGTTATTTGACGAACGCGCGTTTTCTGTTGCTCCGGTTTCTTTGCTTTTCTTTTTCGCTTTTCCTCGTCATTTCTTCACCTTATAGCTGGCTCGATTTCACCAACGGATGAAACTGTTACGTTAAAGTCCATTTCTTTTCCTGCTATGAACGTTAAGGATGCCGTTATTATCGTTATTCTTACTATCTTTTCCATCGACTCATTCCTCCTTTCTTCTCGCGCACACGCACACCTTCTCATTCGCTCTCTCTCTCTTTCTCACACACACACACACACACACACTTTCTTTCTCAATCTTTTTTCCATAGAAAACATACAATTTTATCTAGTAGGACGTCTAGAAATCGAAGAACTTTTCGTGTGACAGCTCGTGTGCATCGTGGAACTTTAAATGCAATTGTACTTGAAACATGTTTACGTTCGATTTCTCGGGCAAACCGGTTACCGGCTAATGATTACCTCGTCAACGACGTGAACCATTCGTAGAAAACACGAGCAATTTCAACGTGCGGTAAATTAACCGACGGTCGCGTTCGATATCCTAAAATTCGAGATTCGTTTGAGCATCGTCTCGTTTCACGACTAAATCTCGTAAACGATCGTTCCCTAATTTTATAAAACATTTAAAAATTTGATAACAACGGAAAATATATGTATCATATGTTAAATGTATGTACTGTATAATATTCATATACGCGTGATGTATATCAATGAACGTGGCTGTGTGTCAACATGTGTGTGTAGGTATATACGCGTATATTACATGTATTACATGCATGTAACGTATACGCAAATGTGTGTACGTTATTTCTCTAATTATAAGAGGCGACAATCGCAAAAGGCGGCGTTCGCGCGGAACTACCTTCTACGTTTCCGATGCGAACAGCAAGCTTTCGAGACAGTCCGCCGACGACAGAAACATCTCGAAAGGGACGGAGATCGGATCTGCCGTAAACACGGGAAACTATTACGCGAAAAGCGGTCGATTATCTTAGGATCGAACACTCGCACCTCGCGTCGCCTTCTCTCGGCCTTCACTTTATACGACATCGTTCGTTAACGAACGAGCAACAGGAACACGTACTAAACCTCCCGATTCGTGTCTTCTCGACAGCCTCGGACGATCCTTTTCACAGCTGATCCTTCATTTCTCCAGGTGCACCACGTAAACGGGCTGACCTACGTGCCTGGTTCTAATGTGGGACATCACGTTGGACGTTTGTTTGCTACGGAATTCGCAGTAAGGGCACTGGAATCTCGGCGGTTGGCCGCACTCGAACTTGAGATGCCTGGTCATGTTGCCTTTGATGGTAAAGGATCTTCCGCACTTGGGGCAACCGAATGGCTTTGTGAAGCATTCCGCCAGCGATCCCTTTGCGTACGTGTTCTTCTCCCTTCCTTGAGAATAGTAATTCGGCAATGATCTCGGCGCAGTCGCACCAGAGGAATCAGTCTGACCAATCTCCCTGTTGCTTTCCTCGTTCTCAAATGCTTTGCAAGATTGTAAAACGAAGTTTAAATCCAACTGTGGGACCGCGGCATAGAAACCTGAAACTTCAAGATCGGCTGGTTAGTGGAATCGGCGAAATATCGGACGAACGATTTGGGAAGACAGCGGGATCGCTGGATCCGAGAATCGATCGCCGTCGGTTAGAGCCGTACTCTCCTTTAGAAATGTAGCGATCGTATTGGATTGGGTCGAACTAAATCGGTCCGGGGGTGGTTGGATCGGATCGGTTTGGTTCGGTTGGCTTTCATTTAAATTGCGACATGCTTCGTATCGACGACGTTGAGCATTGGAAATGGAAAAATAAAAGAAGGATACCTTAAAAAGTTGTGGATGATCTTCTAGATGAAAACGTCGAGCCAGTCTCGAGCATTTTCCAGACCCCCCGCCCCTCTCTCTATCTCTCACCCCTTTCTTTCTTTCTTTCTTTCAGTCTTTTCTTTCGTTCTTTTTTTTTTTTTTTTTTTTTTTGTCTTTCTTTGCGAATATCAAAGCAGACGAATGGAAATCGCACGATTTTAACGGACATTATTTCTAATTATTTTCAATCGTTTAATTTAATACGTACTAGGGAAAATTGCATCTTAGGCTAGGTTAACGGTAATTAAATCTATCGAATAGAAATCGTTGTGTACCATTCCATCTTCGGCCGATGGCCACATCCCCGATGGTTCGGTTAGTCATTCTCGTGCACGAAAGTATGCAGACGACGGGTTGCCATTTGATAATCGTGTACGTTGTCGTATAAATTTGCATATACCATAAAAAGAAATATTAAACTACAAAGGATCGTTCGTGCGTATCTGTCATTTGTGTGCAAATCTGCATGCATTTTAACCGAAATATTTACACGCAAGTGTCGTTCGAAGACTATATTTCAAATCGATGTTTCGCGTCAATAGCTTGAGAAATATTTTTGCTCCGCGAATACCTTCGCGCGGTAAGGAAATACGTTTCCATAGAAAGCGAGTATAAAGTGGAAAGACTACACGTGTCGATTACATCGAACGAGATCGGGCGCAAAATGGATGGATCGTCGGTAGTAGTGGTTTCGTCGAATCTTCAACGTCGAGTTCAAAGCTTCATGTCGAAGATAAACACTTCCTCTTCCGGATGCTTTTTTCTGATGTGAGCGTAGACCGGCGATGTTTGCTTACTGCGAAGACCACAGTACGGACACTGAAATCTTGGTTCGTGGCCGCACTCGTAATTCACGTGTCGATCTTTGTTTCTCTTCAAGGTGAAACCGCGACCGCACTTTTGACACTGAAACGGCTTCGTCTTGTCGGAAACGTTTATCTTTGCGCTCCTCCGTCTCGCGGTTTTGCTCGATTCCAAACAACGTTTCCCGATAGTTTCCAATCGGCTCTTCAAGTCTAGGTTTTGTCCGAGCGCAGGCGGTAGAATATGGGGGAATCCTGAAACACGGAGACATAAATACTGAACAGCATACTCTCGACCGCTGTACAGAAGAGGCTGTACAGCTTACGGAGTTTGGCCACCCCGTCGAACGGACGTTCCGTTCGAATGCGTCGCTCTTCAAGGGCTCCGCTCGACGGCAAACTCCCTACCGACCCTTATACTATTTAGCTCCGGGTAGCTCCGTGTTCGCCGCGAGAAATAATATACCCTCTTCTCCACCAGCAAATCGACCACTTTGTCGTTGCGAGCACAGAGCTGCGTCGGAACTCTGCTCGGAATGAGCAGCCATCGAGCAGCCACGCAATTGGGGGAAAGGTACGCATTCCACGGAACCTACGTTTCATCACGCGCACTTCTTCTCGATTCTCTCTTCGAAACGCCTAGCGAAGCGCGCTCGCAATTCAAAGTAACAATTTACAGATACGCTTTTCTCGATAGGTTCGGACAAAATCGGTGTTCGCGCGATGCAACAACAAATGAGACTCCTCGCGTACACGTGGTCGCTGCTAGCACATGGATCCCGTGGAACCATCTTCCCACCAAGCATCCATCATACTTTACAACCAGCCATAGAAAGATCGCTCGTTAGTTGAAGAATATCGAGCAGACGATTGAAATATTGGAGCTCGGTAGGTGTTTGTCACGCGCCAAGATGCACGGCGATCGAACCAATGGATCTCGTGTACAAGGGGAGGAATAAATATTGTTTTTCTTTTCTTTTCTTTTCTTTCTTCACTCTTTTTTCTTTTTTTTCTTCCTTCGATTCACCACGATGCTTTATTGCGAGCAACAATCGAAAGAACGACAATTGAAGTGGAAATATTAAAGTTAAAATCGAAAGAAAGCACTGAACTTTCGGTCCCAGAACGTTTGCGCGAGTTGAGGATGATGTACGCGTAAGTGACGGATCATGTGAGACTTTTGGTAGTTTTTCATGGAGCAGTGAGGACATTCGAAGCGCGGAGGCTGTCTGCACTGGTTCCGCAAGTGCGACAGCATCGATTTCTTCCATTTGTAGAGATTGCGACAACTGGGACACTCGTACATTCCGTCTCGTCTGATGATCGTAAATTCTCTGCCAGAACGGCCGTGGAATCGCTCGATTTCCGTGCTCCCTTTTTCTCTTTCTGAAACAAGCACGCAAACAAAAAGAACGTTATTATCGGTGTACCGTTATTTCGATTCGTTACCTGAACGTACTTTTTTTGTATAGAAACAGCGTAGAAAGAAATCCCAAGTAAAAAGTCCGCACATCTCGTGCAATTCGACTGCCGAATCTAAATCTTCTCTAGGCTTTTCTTCTTTCTTTTTCTTTCTAGCGCAATCCTCGTAAACTCTACTACCATTTTCCACAAACCTGTGTTTCATACCGCCTCCGTCCAGTCGGCCGCTGCTTGTCGACGTTTTCTAGTCAAATCAAGTTTGCGAGAACGAAAGTTAACGCGCTTACATACGACTATGGAACGGTATAACAAGTATGTCATAGTCGATGGCAGTCGATAGAAAAATAGCAAAGTTCAAAATTGGCATCAATTATTTATTCACGTTAAAACTGTTTTAACGCATATTGCAGCTCTCCGAAGTAGAATGTGAAAATTCTTACCATCGGACACACACACGTGCGAGGAGAAACAGTCGATATCGAGAAAATACAGCAAGTTAACGTTCACGCATGCACCTAGACATTGGAAAACGCAATCTCGGAGGGATGATCGGAAATGAAGAGGAAACGGATGGGATTGGACGAGACGAAATGAGACTAGATGAGATGAGACGAAACGAGATAAGACGAGACGAAACGAGACGTGTCGAGGCGAGATAAGACGACACGAGACGAGATAACATCGAAAGCTAAAGAAAACGAGAGAGAAATTGATCGAACGATTGGTTGGAACGACGAAAGAAGGATCTGCGAGCTAATCGGTTCGATGCTCCTGATGGTAGAGTCTTGCATTTGTGGCGATATCGATGCAATAAAGTTTGTATTTCGGATGAAGTGTGCGTATATGCGTCCACACGTTGGTACGTTGACGAAGATGATTCTTGCAGTAAGGACACTCGAATCTCCGAGATGTCCCGCATTCGTACTTATAATGTCGTATCATGTGACTTCGATGTTTGTAGGTACGAGAACAATTCGGGCACGGATGTCGATTTCGTTCGTAGAGCTGAGTAGAAGTCCGAGGTCTCATGTTCCACGTACGTCTGCCGGAATCTGCAAAAGAGGACAAATTTTCCAACGGTTAGTTGCGAAAGATCGACGAACGATAACGTTCAACGCTCGATATACCGCTGACGGTGGACTCAGCATCGAGACAAGACGAAATCGAAATTCTGCTCGGTGAAAGAGACACGGAAGGGCAGAACGACGAGAAGTTCTCCGACGGTTCGAACGTTCGTACGTCGAGCGAAATGGATAACATGAAAAGTTCTGTTACTCTAACGCTAATATGAAAGGAAACGAAAGAGTGGATCGCAGCAGCAGATGTCGCTCTTCACTTCACTTTCCTTTACGCTTCTTCGTCCTTCATCGTCGTACATGATGGTCGTGCGATCAACGAGTGAGATGTACAATACAGAAACGCAGAAACGTGACGATCGAAGGTGGATAAAGCGAGCCGTTGCTATCGCTATGGAATCCTTTATTTTCTATACAGAGTGACTACGAGTAGAAATGTACAGAATATGATGGAGAAAATCGGTTCCAGCTACGGAATCGATGTTGCGCATTCTTCGCTATATTCGCATCCGTCGCGTATCGCTACGATTTGAAGCGTATCGGCAATGTTCGGTTACTAAAGCGTAGGAAGGAGATGCCCTTCCCATTTCGATAATCAGGAGAATTGTCGCGAGCAAATATCGGACGGCTTTCAGCCCTGCTGAGTATCCAGAGCGTAAATCGGCCGATCGCTGTGATTGCTCTTAATATGCGAGTACACGTGCGACCTGTGTTTGCCAGTGTACATGCAATGCGGACATTGGAAGCGCGGCGCCTTACCACATTCGTATTTCAAATGTCTGTGAAGTCCTCGATACCATTTGTAGGTCTTCTGACACTTGGGACAGTCAAAGTTACCTCGGGATGTGGTGTCCACTGCTGGAAGCATACCGGTGTTGTAGCATCTTCGTCTCCGATCCGGAGCCAGAACGGTCACGTAAGGCAATGTCGACAGGTTGAACATCACTGGAAATTACACGGTAGTTTTCTCGGTAAGTGATATTAACAGGCAAACGTTAGCTCGACGACACATATAACAGCAGTATTTTCTCCCCTCCCACCCCACCCCCGCTTTTCTCTCATGCTGCGACAAAGAGTTGGCCGTTCATCGAAAAATGTCGATCGCGGCAACTCTAGTCTGCGATAAGAAAGTAGACGCAAAACTTAGGCGTTTAAAAGCAACCGTTGCGGATCGATGTAGGAAATACAGTGTCGATATAACACGGTGCAAAAATTCCGACAACTCTCCTGTAACACGATTTTGATGCAACACGGGACGTATTAACCGTGTGTTACAGGCGAGTTGACTGTATATCGCGCACACTTTCCCATGTCTGCCGCTCTTTGGAAGAAGATAAGTAGGAAAAACGGTCGGAAGTGTTGCTTTCCGCTTTATTCTTCTTGACAAATGTATAAAAAAAGAAGCAAGATGTTTGGATGAAAAGATCTTTCTCGCTAAAAAAGAAACGATTCAGCGTGGAAAAAGGGGTTGCTCGAAGTTTGCCACCGTTGCGGGATGACCGTTCGACGTCGCCAGAAGCAAACGATTCGACGACAAAGGATCTGGTTCCGTCTGCGATCGGCGATACACCTGAAATCAAATTTAGCAACACGGTTAGCCAGACGCATGAGCGCATTTCATGTCTCTGTTTTCTCTTTTCCTCCCTTCGCTGTGTCTAACACTCTCGAATATAAATAAAAAGACTCGAGAGACTGGGCTTGACAACTTTATTTCGCTTGGTGTGACACATCGGTGGAGCGGAGCCGCGTATTAGAAGAAATCTCTCAATCGTGAGTTCAGTAGAGCCGTTTAAAGCACAGCGCTTGGTCAGGGTGATATTTCCTGATGTGGGCGTAAATGTTCTGGGTAAACTTGGAAAGCTTGTCGCAGTAGGGACACTGATATTTCGGCGCCATACCACACTCGTGACGCAGATGCCGCGACATGTTTTTCTTTAGGGTGAAACCACGATTGCAACGTGGACAATAGTGATTCTTGTGCACGGAGTACACTTTCGGCCGCCTCCTCGGACGTGGTCGAATATGCTGCCAAACACCTGAAATATCGAAGAAACGTGTTAGCAGGAAACAGCACGATGTACGAGCCGTTTTCGAAGCACTTTCCGGTCCAGGAGCATGTGCGAGTGCATCGTTCCGTGTCGTCGTGACATAGAGAAAGTAAAAGAAAATCAAGGCTCGAAGGAAAATCCATTTTTACGTCTGGATCGGCAAGAGAGGACGTTCAACGAGGATCTTCATGGTCGAGATTGGAAAAAAGAAAAAAAGATAGGGGAAAATCCTCGTTGAAACGTCGATCAAGCAAAGCTGGCTAGTATGGGACGATGTACCGAAGGAACAATGCGACCAGAGACTGATGCAGAAAGACATATATATATATATATATTTTTTTTACATTGGAGAACATGTGAAAAATTGTACACGATTTTACGTCACTAATATAGCCTCGATTCGTTTCTGTTTGTGCCTCTATTTTAATTGGTTTAAATTTCGTCTTGTCTGGTCTCGTCCCGTCTTAGTATTGTCTATCGTATCTACCTTGAAACATTCGTTTTCAATCGCTTTTTGGAATGCGCTTCGTTCCTTAGCCAATACAAGAAATATCGGTTTTACATGTTTCTACGAGGATTCATCGAAGAGAAGAGTTTGATGGCGTGAGCTTTGTATCCGACGTGTCTCGATCTGACGTGTCTATAAATGTTGGACGAGCACGAGGCTTTCATTTCACAATAAGGACACTGATAGCGATGTCCTTGGCCACAAAAGTACCGCAGGTGTCTGGTTATGGTGGTCTTCTGGGTGAAACGACATCCACAGTTGAGACATTCGAATCTTTTACGCTCGTTCGGATGATATTTATACCTATCCAAGAAGCTTTTCATCCCCGACGAATAGTTAACAAAGTCCATGCTGTTCCATTTGAAAAACTGCTCCCTTTGATAGTCACCTGGAAACACCAAGATACACGATGGTTAATCCACGTCAAAGCCACGCAGCCATGAGCTTTATACCGTGCAATGGGCAACGTTCCTGAAGAAATGCGCGCGCGAGACAGAGAACGAAGGGGGAGAACGAGGGAGAGAGAGAGAGAGAGAGAGAGACAGACAGAGAAGGAAAAAGAGAGGAAAGAGAGTTTGGAACGATGAGAAAGTGGAAATTTGTGGAAATTTGGTTCCAGAGGATACCAAGTAATTGTTACGAATATAAAAGGCGAAAAAAAGGAGACGAAGGTAAGGGCAACTTACGAGATAACCGATTACGCGTAGCACGGTGGAAACGTAGGAGAAGAGAAAAACAACGGAAACTGAAAATTCATCGAGCTTTTAATCGTTTCAAACACGTTTATACATGATGGTTACGAGATCCTTTACAATTATCACCGACGATGTCATTCAGCTTTGAAACGAATGCTCGAACGACTAGAGAGAGGAGGATGACGGCTCCAACTTTTGTGCCATGTCCTATTCGGGCAAAGGGACAAAGTATTTCTTTCTGAAAAGACGTTCAGAAACGGCATCGCCACGACGCGACGCGACGCGACGCGGCGAGACGGGACGAGACGAGACGAGACAAGACGAACTATACGATAGTGCGAAGTGAGGTATCGCGTGGATTAAGTACGATTTTGGAAATACCGATTAGAAATCGATGTACCGTGGCAACTGATATTCGCGGCAATCAATCGCTCAAAACAGTTTATTGTAATAAACTTCCTTTCCTTCGTGGTAACGACTTATGTGATATTTGACGTTAGATGTATACGTGTAACACTTGTTGCAATAAGGACACTGTATCCCTCGAATACCGCACAAATGACGAACGTGGTAATTCAGATCTTTCCGCCTTTTAAACGTCTTCCCACATTGATTGCAGTCCAAATTGGTGCCATAGAGAAAAGCTGCGACGCTTTTCACGCTACGAATCTTGCGTTTCTGATCGCACGCGTGCTTCAAGTGGAAGACCAAGTCCCTTTGCTTGGGAAACATCTTGCCGCACTGCGAACACTTTGTCGCGTTCGTCTTCGAACGGGACGACGTGTCGTTCCACTCTGAAAATTAAAACACAAATACGATATATAGCCAAGTTCGAGCTATAACGCATCCGCGCGCAGGGAGATCCACGATTTCTATGCCGAAATACGTACACGTGCACGTCCACGTAGACGTGTACGCGTTAAGAAAATCAGCAATTCAAATTCATTCCATGGAAGCGTAGATAGATACATATCTACAAAGCGTTACATAGTTACGCGTAAATGAAAGTAGGGCACCAAGGAAACATTATAATGCTCGTAGATTCTGACTATAGATCCTGATCATAGGGACCAATCGTTTCGTGACTCGAACGTATACCAACGACAGTTTCGTCGAGTTGCTTTCTCGCGCAAGTGCACATGCACGCGTATGCACATCCGCATAAGCACGACGCACGTACCATAGGCGCTCGCACGTACCACAAATACGCGAATACGCGATACGCGCACGCACGCACACACGCACACGTACACGCGCACACAGGCACACGAAATATCAGATCGACGGAAATCATCTCTCTTCGAATACGCGTATGGAGCCTTGCTACCGTCATCCGTGTGACTTGATCACGCATAGTATCGCTATCTCGAATAAAATACGTGTAGTGGAGAAAAAAAAAATCTGGCAGTGGAGTTGGATTCGTGTCGATTTGATCTGCTATTCCAATGATTCTAAACTATGATACTTCACCGGCAGCATTTCACACCGTTCAAAACATTTTATTCACACCGACTGGCAATTTAGGATGCCATCGTCTGATGTGCCTGTAAACATTCGAGGATGAATTGTCCTTCTTATGGCAATAAGGACACGCATATCTAGGAATCTGGCCACACTTGTGTCTAATCAGGTCCCACATCCTTCGGAATCCTGCGTTGCACTTTGAACAGATGTAACTGGAGACCGCGGCCTGCGTCCTCGCGTTTGGCCACTCCAATATCCGTACATCTGAAAAGAATCAGGACAATTAGTCCTGCGTCATGTCACTCGCTACCGTTTGCCAAAACTATATGCAATATCGTCTCGAATAGGCCCTGCGAACAGATCTAACGTGGCTATCGACAAGCGTGTCTAATCGCTATGGCGATTAGAATAAACGTAACAAAGTAACACGGACAAGAAAGAAAAAATCGAGCCGCTGCGCTGTAACGAAACTGCTCTCCTCTCTCGGCTTTTTGTCGTCTCGACGTCGTTTAACACGCGTCCTCGATTTACCAACAGTTTACACCCATCGCGTTGCGAACCTCGTCCAACCTTATCACGCGTTCAAACACGCGTCTGCTGTTTATGTGTGTGTATGTGTGTTTCTGTATGTACTTGAATCTGTGAAAAGGGAAGAGGGACAGCGATCGGAACACCAACGACTGTCTGGAATGATTGAAATTAACATTATACTCGCAAATGTATATATCATATACCACGGGTTAAAGATATGACGATTTTATTGAGGTAAACGATACATCGTGTATCATTCTCTCGCGCGTATCTACTACGCAAACACTCGATCTGTTCGTCCATCTGAATACTTGCAATTTTAATCGATCTCGATAATCCTAAATCTCTACTATCTTTGTTCTTTTCTCTCTTTTCTCTTATTTTCCGCTTCGCTTGCTTTCTCTCCTTCCTATTCTCCACCTTCTTCTTTCTCTTCTCTGTTCCCTCTCCCTCTTCCTTCCGTCCTTTTCATCTTCTTCTATCATAGAAAGTTCATAGAAACTTGCCACCTACGAAAATACCGGAATACGCGTGCACGCGTTGCCAGTAGCCTAGTCTCCGAAACTGCGGAGAGTTGTACGCGACACGAGGGAAACTTGTTGTTTACTTCGATGCGAATCGTGCCGGACGTTACGCCGTTATCCTTGTGTTTTCAAACGCGGCATAGACCGATAGATCGACAAACTTGACGCGGCCAAATGACACCGATTGGATCGGAACAGATCGCTATATTACGACTGGGAATCAGCGCCTTTGTCGAGCTAAGGCAACCGCGAATTTAATCTGCGGATTAAATGGAAATCGCGAGATCGACGAGATAAACTCGAACGTAAATTTGACAAAAGAGGAAAGATCGTTTTTAATTTCGATGAACGATCACAGGCATTCCGTCGTGTCGCATTCTGATGTGTTTGTAAATATTCGACGAACACTTGTCCCTCTTGTTACAATAAGGACACTTGAATCTCGGTTCCTTTCCGCAGTCGTATTTCATGTGCGTCTTCAATGTTTTCTTATAGGTGTAACCTGCGTTACATATAGGACAATGATAGGACATTTTGCCAGAGTCCCAGAATACACCGTCTTCGTGCTTGATGGCAGCTCGTCTCCCCCTGTACTCCATGTCCGCTCTCAAATTATCCAGAACGGCGGTGTTATCGTAAGATGGTAGGGGCCGTCCTACGAACAAGAAAACAGAGCCAACGGTTAGCAAGCAGCGAAACCGGTGTCGGTACCGAACGGAAAGGAACAAGGAAATAAATACAACAGAGAAAGGAATTAACCGATACGCTTAGTAGGTCGACAGAAACAAACCCCTAAGAATTGCTGCAATACGCGAACCAATGTCTAATCCTGTTGTTAAATGTCGAGCAGTCGCTGAAACGAGTAGCATCGAGTAAAATGAGATAGCTGAAAGACGGGATAGAACGAGAACAGTGATTCTCACGGGACAAGGAACACATCTATTTTCGTTATCTTGTACACACAACTGCTCGCGCTTTTCGCTCGATTCCAATTCATCCCGAATCACACGCCTACGAAAGAACGCTTCCATGCTTTTGTCCTTTCTTTCCTGTTCTTCCTTCCTTCCTTCCTTCCTTCCTGCTTTCTTCCAAGGATCGATACATCGATTCAGTAGAGCTTGTACGCTTGAATTCTACTACCCTTGTGGTAGGTCCTGATATGCCTGTAGGTATTCGAGGATTTTCTGTCCCTTTTGCCACAGTACGGGCACTGAAAGCGTGGTTCCTTGC
The DNA here is from genome assembly GCF_011952255.1 of Bombus vosnesenskii. Classification (NCBI taxonomy): domain Eukaryota; kingdom Metazoa; phylum Arthropoda; class Insecta; order Hymenoptera; family Apidae; genus Bombus; species Bombus vosnesenskii. The sequence continues at coordinate 1,006,164 of NW_022883055.1, forward strand.
CGCATTCGTATCTAAAATGTGTCAGCATGTTCGCCTTCTTACTGAACGAACTGCAGCATCTCGGACAAAAGTATCTCTGAACTTGATCGGTTTGCCCCGGCCGCGACTCCTCAACGTACCCTGCAAAAGACAAGCAAATCACAGGCCGAGTCAGTAGGCTTGTCTACGGTTCGTGCGACGAATTTCAGAGAATACGATTTCGATCTGAAACTGCGACAGCGAGACGCTTTCAATCGTTTTCAAAGGTCTCTTCGTTGTCGGGTGAACGCGTGTTTCTACGTAGACGCAATCGTTAAATTCTGTCAAATAATTAACACGCTTCCGGTGATCGAACGAAATAAACGAATTTTATTGGCGGATGGTGGTTAAAGAAAGAAAAAAATTGATCGATTACAGAGATCTTATGGTGACAGAGAAGGATAGCAATCTTTGGTGAAAAGTCGCAGCACAAGCCGTTGAAAACAACGCACGCACGTGCTGTGCCGCGCGTCCGTATCTCCTCGTTGAAACGACGCAGCGCAAAGTCGTTGTCGTTAGAGCGTCCACGTCTCCGCGTTTCCTCTTCCCCTTTTATCATCGTCGTCCTTCGAAAACAACAACATCTGCTCTTCGTTGATCAACGAAAAAGCAGCCGGTGTGGCTTAAACAAAGGCAATTGTTTGTGGACCCTTCGTACGTGTTTGTAGACGTTCGAGCTATATTTTGACCCGTAATCGCAGTACGTACACCGAAAACGAGTCTCGTGGAGGTTGCAATGGGACCGGTAGTGACGCATCATACGGTCTTTCGACAGGAAACTGTGTGTGCAACGAGGGCAGTGGAACCAAGCATGATGATTTGCCGGCTGTCTACCTGCAAGCACGGATTTCATATCAACATTCAAATATTTCGCCACACGATCAACGATTCGAAGGATATCAAAATTTCTCCCCTCCTTTCTCTCTCTCTCTCTCTCTCTCTCTCTCTTCCTCACCCTTGCTCGCGCGCCATTTGTTTTATTTCAGCACCAAAAAATTCAATATCACTCGATTATTAACAACAGAAAATCGACTGTATCGTGATCTACCCAGCCGTGTGTACACAGTTAAAATCGAACGAATAAAGCACAAGCGCAGAAAATCGCAAGCCGGTGACTCGGTCGAGCTTGCAAGATGTAGCGAGTGGCAAAATTTCCAATTAGACTGTACTTGTTCGTGAGTACCCGTGCTACTACGTAGGGAAGGAGAATGAAAACTGTGAAGATGGAATCGGAACAAGAGCTTAGAAAATATTGAAAACGGACGAAAACAGAGATGCAAAAAAAGAAAAAGACATACGTAAAACATAAAAAAAAAGAACGACAGTTGTCTTTGCGACATTTCCCTTTCTTTTCTTATCTCTTCTCTTCTTCCTTTTTTCGTCTAATCTTCTTCACTGTAATTATTCGCAATTCCTAAGCTAACTTATTCGCGCCAGTCCTTTGGTAAGTAAAAACGTTCCTAGGCTCCTTGAGAATAAACTATGGGCAATTGTACAAAGACTATTAAAAAACAGGCTTTACGTCGAAGCGCAGCCACGCAAATGTACAATACAAGATCTAGTCGGACATTACAACGACGGTACATTGCCACGGTTTGGTACCGACATCGAAATCTTGCTGTTATAATAGCAACGATGATGACGACGATGATGATGATGATAATAACAATAGTAATAATATTAATAACAATATGATTCTGTTCGCAATTCGCAAGCATACATCGTTGGTTTTTATTCACCGCGTCGGCGGTTTATTATCTGTGCTCGATCGGAATTTCAATAAACCTCGGTACATGCATTCTACGTGGTTCGGGGCTCGTTAAAATCGAACAGGTTCCTACGTTTCGTTCTCATCTCTCGCTCCGATCGTTTCCATGCCTCTTCTTCCGTCTCTTCTTGCCGAACAACTCGGCCGGTTCGGTCGATCGAATTATGCGCGCGTTGCAGCCTGCTCGAACCGTGTTCCGCCGTCGTAATCGGAAAAGCGCGCACGCGCGTGCAACACGAAATGAACATGGTATACGGTCGGTTTGTGGCAATCGATATATTCGGTATAAATAGGAGGTGATTAGGTTGAATCGACGATTGGAAATCGAAGCAATAGGTCGCAGCGTCGCCAGGACGATTCAGTAAAGCTTGACGAATCTTAGCTCCATGTTGTGATGCTTGGCCCTAATGTGCCTATACACAGCCTGAGTATACTTGCTGCGCATATCGCAGTGCGGGCACTTGAAACGCGGCAGATCGACGCATTCGAGTCTGTAGTGACGACTCATGCCGCCGGAAGTGTGAAATGTACGGGCGCATCTTGGACATGGAAAGCCGCGCCGGTTAAGGGACGTCTGTAGCCTCAGCATGTGCCGAGAATTTCGAACGACACCGTGGAACTTTCCCAAGACAATTGGCCTGAAGTCTGTAAGCAGAAAAAGAGACGAGAATGGACCGTTAGAGAGAAGTGAAAGCAGCAAGTCGTATTTCCTCTGACTCGTTCGACCAATTGGGAACGGGTGACGAAAATTAAATATAACTGCGGGCCAGCGAAAATTCAATTTCACGACGAGCCGTCGTTCGTCTCGCGATCTTTAAAGGGATCGGAAGGATGATACGTTGCGTACGTTCTCGCACACGTATTTTTCCAAAGGAGAGACAAGCTTGGTTGTGTGTTTGTTGTGTCCTACGTGTTTTCATTTATTGACAGGAATACATAGAGTCCATCGTTTGAAGCATCGGCACTCGCCCCATACGCTAGCAGTCGTGCGTTCCGATTGCAATCTTCTTCGTGCGATCGCAGTGAGAATATGTTCGATCGTTTGCCACTCGCGCGAGACAGGGCACGCGTCCAATAATCGACGAGGGCATCCAAATGAAAAAAGAACTGTTTAAAATCAAGGTTTGCTTCCGTTGGAACGAACAACGCGATCCCTGGCACGGCGTGGTTGATTTTTTGGAAACCATTCGATGCAGATGATTCGCCATGGCCTCGAAGCCGATACGATGAATTCTTCTCGCGCGTCGATAAATCAGCGTTCGCTCCGTTTTCCGTGATAAGAATTTCTCGTGATCGAGTCCGTTGTCGCAAACCTGACGAACGAACCTCTCGTTCGGTCGCCATTCTGCTATATCTGAAACGAAACAAACCGAAAGGCTCGTTAATCGAACGAACGTTCGTGGAATTTGGAGTAACCGGCGAAAGCAAAGAAAACCAAAGGAGACGAGACGAAACGAAAAGTTGGACGTTGTTGCTGTTGTTGGATCGTCGTTGCTAAAAATTCGAGAGGAAACATTGTACGAGATCAAAATAGGAGAAACGAGTCTGTTCTTCTTCAGCAATTTTATTCGTTCGAACGACAATTGGAAAATATTGGCCGTCTATGACGCGTGATCGAACAACACGATCTGGATCGTGCATTTGATTGCACGTGTTCGAAAGAAATATAGAGGAAGAGGAGGTTTTAACGCTTGGATACATTTTGCTGTATCCGATGTTGGTTGGCTTGGTAAGCCGCGAGCAACGGTTCAATAGAGTTTAACGAGGGTGACAGGTTCTTCGGGATGCATACACCTGATATGTTGATAAACGTTGGATGTCTTCTTGCTGCACATGGTGCAGTAAGGACACTTATACCTCGGCGCCTTGCCACACTCGTACCTAAAGTGACCCAACATAGTGTCTCGCCTGCCATAGCCGTTGTTACAGTTGGGACAGTGAAATTTCCCGGTGAACGCGTTGTACAGCTTGTCCCGTTTCCTCGCGTACTTCCTCGAATGCGCGACACGGAGGAGATCGTCGAGTCGGTCACCTACAAAACATCGTATCACGGTCAAGTTCGTAAGCTAGCCCTAATTCCCGTGAACAGCTTTCTCCAACATCGCCTTACAATTGGCACGCAAACGAGAGGGAAACACAGGGGATCATGCAAAGTAGGATATAGCATATAGGAGTAGAGTACACATCGACCAATACGAACAATATCAAAGCCGATGTCGCTCTTTCAAACTGAATACAGAATATAGAACCGAACACGTTTATTCTCGCTTTTCCCACAAAAGTTTCTTTATTCTTCCAAGCTTTCAGATGTCTTTCGATTAACGGGCTCTTCTATTTAACGATTTTATCGATCAACGATTCCACGAACGAAACCGGATCACTACGCGTCGTTTCGACGTCGCGAACCGATCCTGGTCGATTTGGCGATTTGAAAGTTGCGATTCCATTCGGACGATTCGAAGGCGAACCGTTTCGTTTACGAAGAAGTAACGCACAGAGGTAACCGTTGATCAACGACGTTCGTATCGGTATCGTTTCGAGAAACGGCGGCCAACACATCGACACGCGTCATACATCGCGTCGGTAGAAGAATGGTCCTAAAACAACGTGTTACAGATGACCGGCTTGGATGGGTGCTTGTGCCGTATGTGATCCTGGATGTTGAACTTTTTCTTGCTCAACTTGCCACAATAAGGACACTCGAAGCGCGGCGGTTTGCCGCAATCGTACTTGAAGTGGGCCGTCACCGCGCTCTTGGTCGTGTAACTCTTTCGACAACGTGGACAAGGGAATCGGGTTTTACTTTTTCTCGAGCTTCGTTCCGGGTACTTGTCCTCGATCCAAGGTAGCGGCAACATTTGTAGGAATGCTGAAAACAAAAACGGAATAGATCGGTTAGTTGTGATTTGTGAAAATCTCGCTCGAGACGCTCCTCGTCGATTCGAACAAGGCTTGCTTTTCTTTTCCACGCTTTTTGTCCGCGGACGAATGATGTATGATCGTGCGTCCGATTTCTCGTGAAAACTCGCGAATCGTTTCACGCGATGGTAGTCGTTCGATCGAACGATCGAGCCGCTACGGAAGAACCGCGTGTGCGAAGGATCGTCGGTGAACAAGAAGATTTACAGGTAAAGATGAATGAAACTGAATGGTTTCTATGTGGGGAAAACTCGGAAATTGTGCTTGCAGGCTCACACACATACACGCGCGCCTCACGATAACGTTCAACTATCTCGTCGAGTTATAGACACACAACAAATAAAGCGATTGCAGGCATCTTCAAGCTGTATGTACGAGAACAAAATTCATCGAGGAGTTGGCAAAACACGCGGTCGACGATTCGACAGCCGCCAAAACACCGTCCTTGCCGTTCTCTTCCACGTGCTTAACCGATTTCGTCGATTTCCAACCTGTAAAGCGTAAGTAAAGTAATTGAACGCGTGTTTAATCGTTACACCTCGTCCACGCTGCATGAGATATATTTTTCACGTGGGAATCGAAGGATAATGGTTGGTCTACGCAAAACACTAGTTATTTCTTTATCACAATCAAACTCTTTATTGTTAGCAAATTGTCTTAGTTAGAGAAAGAGGAAGAAATAATTTTATTGCTGGTCATATTGAAGTACAACGACTTCGAGCTTCGATCCTGGATGCTTCAGGCGTATGTGTTTATAAACGTTGTTGGACTGCTTGCTCCTCATTTCGCAATAGGGACACTGAAACCTCGGTGGGCTGCCACACTCGAACTTATAGTGGCGCAACATGTGATGCAAGTGCCGGTAAGTCCTCTCGCACTTTGGACAATTATACCTGATGCATCATCGTAACGTTACAGAAAAATCGCGAATTATCGCGTTTGCACGCGACTCGAATGCCGGGAATCGTCATCGAAACGCGGCAAATGTACGCGATATCGCGACCAAACAAGCAATCAGACTAACCTATTGCTATCATTGCTTCCGTGCTTCTTTCCCAGTCGACGACAACGCTGTTGTTGCGGTTCCAACTGCACACAGTGATCCACGTGATACTGGAAGATCGATGGATCCGGTAAATACATCGCACCTGAAATCACAAGCAGAGTGGATTCTGATGTAACGCGTTTATTCTTGTTGCCGTAACATTGTCGTCGATTGTGAAGGATATAAAGAGGAACGAGGGAAAGGCGGAGAGACGATGAGAAGAGGAGAGACGGAGGAGGAGAAGGTGGAGGAGAAGGTGGAGGAGAAAGAAGAGGAGGAGGAGACGGACAGAAAAAAAGTAATTGACAGAAAACTCACAGCAATATTTCTTTTGTTTCTGTTGGCACAATTGGAATTTTAGAAAATCGAAAAACTCCCGATTTCTCCAACGGATGAACGTTTATTGTATACATGCTACTTGAGCTTACAGATTCTTCGTTTCCAATATTCCACGGAAATTGGTGGGAATTTCGAGAATGCGCATGGACGGGCTCGCTAAACGAGATGACGAATTCTTCTTGCGATCGGATTGCTCGAAATAACGTTATTTATCGCGCGATTTGCAAAATACGTCTCCTTTTCTGTATCGCGTACGTTCGATGGCAGTTCGTTTGTATGCAGAAAGAACATTTCCATATGGATTAATTTTTTCGTGCGTAAAACTGTCTATTGGTAGCGATGTCGATGAGAAAGACGCACATTCCTCGATGTTTGGTCCTAATGTGTCTATACACGTTCGAGACCTCTTTCGAACGCATGTCACAGTAGGGACACTTGAACCTCGGTCCTTGGCCACATCCGTACCGCACGTGTCTTCGGAGGTTCGTTTCCCTAGTGAATCCGCTTGGACAGTTAGGACAGCAGAATTTCTTCGACTTGTTCCGCCAGATGCCGAAATCACGACTGACTGAAACAAAAAACGCAGCAAAATACTCGCGCACAGTCTACGAGCTAGTTCGAGTCGCATAGATCGTCAACGACAGAATTCGCGTATGCAACAACTGCGGCAGATGAAGGAAGAGACGGTCGACAACGACGAAAACAACGACGCCGACGTACCGAAAGATCGATAACCGATCGAATACTGGAAACGTTCGAATCGCGCGTCACAGAAAAATCAGCGAACGATTTTAACCGCGCGTTGCGATTTCCATTGGCCGTATCGCTGGGCAAAGTGACCTGAAACGAATCGCTTTGCATCGTAGAAACACGAAACGACGCTGACAAAGGGTCGGAACGCGTGGTTCAAATAAACGCTATATATATGCGATACGATGGAAACGAATAAAATTTTATTCAAATCAATTTCTGCTTGATATTTTCAAAGATAATTTCATTCCCAGTATGTTCGTAATCACGTACTTATGCATGCACAAAGGCAAGCGCATGCTCGCTCACACGTATGTCAGTCTGTGTATAGTATTTAAGTTAGAAGAAGATAATTGGGGAGAAATCAGAGAATGGGAAACTCGGTCTTGAAAAAATGTTGGCGAAACGAAGCAACCAACGAAGCAGCTGCTACAACTTGCTTCATAGCCGACTCATTTTGTACGAGTTGTATGAGTTGTGTGCCATCAATTCGTGAAGATCGATGACGAAAACTTTCAAATTCGCGTGTTTTCTTCTGATGTGCGTGTATATATCCGACGTCTTTTTACTTCTCTGTTGACAGTAGGGACACTGAAATCGTGGCTCTTGTCTACATTCGTAACGCAAATGTCTGGTCAGACTCGGTTTCTGGGTGAAGGCACTCGTGCAATTTGGACATGGAAACCTCTTTGTCTTGGTAAACGGATCCGACGTTCTCGTTCTCGTCTGAACGACGACGCGAGCATGGATACCTAGAAGGAGGAAAATTTCACATTAATTTAATTCCATTTATTTATGGCGTATACGCAAGGCTAATTCCCATCAGAGTATAAATAGCGTACACAATGCATAAAGGATGCCAGCACAATAATAGAAAGAGAAAAGGAATCGAAAAATAAGGGAACGAATATAAATGTCCTGAACAGCGAGAGACGATGGAAGAAAGAAAAAGGAGGGGAAGACAAAGAAAAAAAAGAAGGAGAGGACGTGTTTCACACGATCTCGCGAATTAGCGATCTGAGTTTGTTTTGAGCCCTTTGGCTCGGATAAAGGAGTGAACGGTGAACTTTGCTTGAAATAAAGACTCGCGAGTACTTTGAATTTTGATTTACTTTATTGAACGTAACTTCGATCTGCGCTCATGTGTAGTGCTTGTGGTTCTCGAGAAAACTGTGTACTAGGCACCTGAGCGAAACTACCCTTGAGACAGACGATAGTGAGATAAAACGTTCAGTCGCATAGTTATCAAAATACGTTAACTTTATGACAAACCATTTCAAACAGACAATTGAATTTCAATTTGAACCCAAACTCGTCGGCTCCGTTACGATCCGAAAGTATCGCGATAGCGGAAGGTTCGGCGTGGAACCACAACAAGTGGAAAACGAGAAATAAACATGGAAGGACATGATTCCGAACCGTGTGAAAAACTTCGATTCGTTGTTAGTGTCTGCGTGTAGCCGATATAAATGCCGAAACCCTGAAGCAACAAGGGGAAAAGGCCACGATTGCATGCAAAGCGTCGGCAAGGAGCGAACCTCGACTCTCGTCATGGATGATTTTACGATGTTTCGTCGGAATCGCGAGTCGACAAAAGGTATCGGATCGGATCGTTCGACAACACGGCCGCGCATTCTTTTCTCGTCGAATCTCAAGCTCGGTCATAGCTTCTCTCGTTGACGTTCGCTGCTCGTCGCAAAACGATTCATCTAACAATTTCCCACGCTTGGCAAATATCGATCACATAAACGTCGTTGTTCTTGTGCTTGATCCTGATGTGCTTTCGTATATCAGCCTTAACTTTGCACACGTAGTCGCAATAAGGACACTTGAATCTCGGTTGTCGGCCGCATTGATAGCGCAAATGACTGGTCAAGTTTCTCTTCCAAGCGAACACACTTCGACAGTTGGGATTCGGGCAGGCGTACTTGCTGGCTTTCACCAGGCAATTCGTGCGTTGCTGACCCCTCAATGACGTAGATCCATTGTGCCCTGAAAAAGAACGAATCGTCCGCGATCAAACGCTTCTTGGAAGATGGCATCGAGTATGTGTAATAAACGTGCGAGAAAAATCAATGAAAACGTGGCCCTATAAATCCGTTCCGATACCATCCATCGGATCGCGATCGTATTTCATGGTCCGTGAAAGAGCGAAAGAAAGCATGTGCATAATCGTTGTGTACGCCTATAATTACCTGCTATTACCTGCAATGAAAGAAGGGAGAGACAGCGGGAAAACAGCGATAGGAAAGTAACGTATACTCGTGATGGAACCGTGCGATTTACGTAACGTGTTTTAGTCGTAAAAACTAGCACGCAACTTGGAAAAGGCGAATTATGCTTTATTCGAATGAAAATACAGGTTTCGGGTTTGCGTGGAGGTCGACTAGTTGGAAGACGAGGCGGTGAACAAGTCGACCACGTAGACGACCAAACCGTGATGTCTCCTTGGTATGTGCTTGCTCACGTCTCCTTTAACTTTACAACGATACTCGCAATACGGACACTTGAATCGTGGCTGCACGCCGCACTCGTATCTCAGATGTCTGTTCAAGTTTCCCTTCCAATTAAACGATTTGGCGCAATTAGGACTCGGACAAATGTAAATCGCGTTGCGCAGTTTCGTCGATCTGCATTTCGTCGATCTACCAACTTCCCTGTACGGCCACCAACTTTGCTCGGAATCTGAAACAAACGAACAGACGAAATTTTCTCATTGCGATAAATCGGTTGTTGGCTCGTTCGCTACCTCGATTCATCGTCAGTATCGTTTCGATACTTGGAGTGTGCGCAGAAAGAACGCAACTTTTCGGTTCGTCATATACTCAGTTTATTAAGAAGAATTAATGCGAGATGACAAAACACGGTTCGACCGATAGAATCGCAAAGAATCGATCGAATAAAAAAATTCTAGGCGCTGAGAACGTAGATGCTGCAATCCTTGTGAACTCTCTTGATGTGCCTGCATATGTTGGCCTTCCATTTACCACGGTACACGCAGTAAGGACACTTGAAGCGCGGTTCTTGTCCACACTCGTTACGCAAATGTCTCTTCAGCGTGCATTTCCAAACGAAAACGCTCGGACAATTAGGACAGGGAAATTGCTTGTAAGTCGCGTCGTTGAACCGTACTCGTCGCTTCTTGTAGCAAGCGTTCGCGTGATATCGAGAATCTGAAAGCAGAACAAAATACTCGCGGTCAATTATCCGGATCGCTAAAAGTCCGAGAAGCGACGCGAAGGAGCTGCGCGTTTACTCGTTTAAGTTGGATCGAAACGTCCGGTCGATCAACGTCCACGCTGCGTATTCGACGATCCTCGCGCGCTCCTTCTTCTTTACGAGGCGCGAGGAACAACGCGCGAAAACAGGTCGCGTGAATTTCGCACACGTCGTTGCACCTTTACTCTATTCGCATACATTGTAAGACGAAATTCCAAACGTTATACTCGCTGAGATACTCTTAGTCCTCTTAGTGGAAGATAGCCTCTTTCCCCTCGTGAATACGCGTTTCTGTCCGATTCGATTCTTTTGCGCCTGTGCCCGAACGCGTCCGATCGGCATGCTTCGAACGGTTGACGACGCTTCAACGAACATGATGACGAGCCTCGATTCCTATCGAATACACCACAGGTTTACAACAACAGCCTGTTTTTCGTTCGACGCTGTAAGAATGAGGCGACTCACCGCGTCGCAACTCGCACGCCTCCCAAGTCGACAGTATAACGCGACAATGATAAATGAACAAAGTTTTATTGTGAGACATTTTTACTCTTCGAGTACAAGAAAACAATTATTTGCATCTTGCGCAATGTTAGTTTCTACCGATGTCGATGCAACGTACGACGCTACCTTCGTGTTTTCTACGTACGTGCCTATAGACGTCCGATGTCCATCTAGAACGAAAGTCGCAAGACGGACATTTGAAACGTGGATTTTGTCGGCACTCGTAACGCAGATGTCTGGTTAGGGAGCCGCGGTGAGTGAAAGAACTGCCGCAAGCGTTAGAGCAGAAGAACCTTTTATTAGCAGCGGAGAGTCGTTGGGCGGTCGATTTGCGCTGTCTCCAAGTTGCGCAAACCAAACGCGAGACGACGCCTGGAAAAGAAGATTCACCACTGAACGTAAACAGCTATCGTTTGTAAAGCGTGTTTTCGTTAACTCGCTCTAACGTAGATAACAACCATGAAGGATATAAAGAACGCGAAGACCGCAGAGCAGAGCGGGACAGAGAAGAGAAAAGGGCAGGACAGGGCAGGGCAGAACTGACAATGAGCGTAAAGCGAAACAGGGCGGAGAGAAGCAGCGTAGAGCAGAGGCGAAGCAAAGTAGAGCAAAGAGGAAGAGCAAAGAATCACGTTGCGTCTCGATATCGCGTGGAAAGGATAGGAGATGAAATAAACGACGACAAACTACCAACCGTTTTTCGATCAACGTATGTCTTTATTTATAGTTACTGGTATAATTCGTAAATGGTAAAAAAAAGAGTGGCGTTATAAAAAGGGAATTCAAAAATTCCCCTAATCAAGTGTAGCGCATAAGGAGCAAAGTAGAAAATGGCAGCTGCTACTTCGGTGAAGCGTCGTTGAATGTACGAGGAACGAATGTGGTTAAGTCTCTTCCTTACGAGCGATCTTTAGAACGTCGATCGCGTATACCTGACAGTTTTTGTGTCTTCTTCTCACGTGCTCATAAATGTTGGCCGATTTCTTGCATCGATATTCGCAGTGGGGACATTTAAACCGGGGTTCTTGGCCACACTCGTAGGTCAGGTGCCGATTCAACGAGTATTTCTGGCTGTAGGCACAGGTACAGTTCGGACAGGGAAACCTCTTCGTCTTAAAGTTATTGTCTAAATCGGTTTGGTTCGACGATCGGGACCAGAGTTTGCCGATACTTTGGCCTTGGTCGTCTTCGATACCAACGTTGATCCCGAACACGCTGAACGGGCCCGTAGTATCTGGAACGAAACGGGTCTGGCTGATTGCGAGTTTATACGTGCGTTTCGTTCGTGGAAACGATCTACGAGTGCGCATTGAGAGAATCCATCTCTTCGCGATAAGATCAGGAAATTTGCAAAAATTAGACAATCGACGATCATTGACTAGTACAGAGATCGTAAGTAACATATGTATCATCCGTGAAGACGATGAAAATGACAATAGGTCTGGTGTAACGAACTTACAAACCGGTAGAAGCTGCCACGCGCGATCCACCATCCAAAACAAACGTTCAGTTTGTCGTACGATACAGAAAAATTGGCTGTCGTTTGATCGCATAGCGGATCAACTTGCGCTACTTTAAATGCTATCGAAAAATACAAAAGTTTATGCCACATTGCGCAACGGGCAATCTCAACGCAGACGATTTATTTTCTACGGGACTGTGTCTCTTCAGTTTTCGCAGGGAAGAGAAACAGAAAGAAAAGAAAACGAAGTAGGAGCTGACAATAAGAGTAGAAAGAATTCGACTGGATCATCGGAGTCAATCTGATGACAGTTTGTCAAGCTTCGTTTCGTTGATCGTTCGAAAATTCAGTTGTTACTAGCTTCGTTATTCTGTTGGTCACCGCGAATATCCAGAACGTACACCACCTGATCAGGATGCATTCTACGTATGTGAGACCTGACGTTCGAAGAATGCCTCGTACGATACGGACAATAAGGGCAATTGAATCTCGGCAACTGGCCGCACTGAAATTTTAGGTGATTATACAAATTATTTTTTCGCGTGAAAACGTTACCGCACTTATGGCAAGGATAATTTTCGCTTCGTTCGTTTCGATAGTGATCGTAGATGCAACGAGGTCCATCACGGTAACACGTACAATTCGATACCGGACATTGAACACCTGTGAACAGAAAAGGTCAACCAAATGACTTTCGACTATGTCGACTTTTCGTCTCCATCTTAAACGAGAAAAAATTTCATACTTTCCAATCGACGCGACCTATGTATTCTTTTCGCTTCGCGATTCCGTAACATTAATAATATCGCTGTTTAACAAAAATCATTATATACAAAAGACAAATTAAATCGTAACATAGCGAAACAAATGACAGGAGAAAGAGAGAAAGAGAGAAAGAGAGAAAGAGAGAAAGAGAGAGAGAGAGAGAAAGAGAGAGAGAGGCAGACAGACAGATAGACAGAGAGAGGGAGAGAGAGACAGAGAGAGAAAGAGAGAGAGAGAAGGGGTTCCAGCAAATATTAGCTTTTATCAAGCACAAAAATACAGTGGAACAAGCATTGTAAATGGTAAAAACTTAGTTCGTAAATGTTTGTCAAATGTGAATCAATGGTAAGTTGATTCGCATAAGAGTAATTCCTCTGAAGCTAAGGAACTCGCATCGTTAAGAAGCGAAAGATACAGATAGATAAATATATTTACCCCTGAAAATAAGAGAACGGGTATACGCTACGAAAATCATAGAAGTTGACCAGTTTTGCTTATATCTACAACGTAAACTTCGTTGCCAGGGTGAATTCTGCGCACGTGGGCTCGCACATTCGAAGGATGTTTCGTTCTATACACGCAATAAGGGCAATTAAAACGCGGCAATTGTCCGCACTCGAACTTCAAATGATATTGAAGATTGTGCTTTCTGCTGAATACGCTGTGACAATTTCCGCAAGGAAACTTTTGCCCGTGCTGGTCGTTCGTTCGCGAAAACGTGCCTCCTCTGGTCAGCGAGTACGACCAACAAACGTTCTTCTGCCTCTGGTGCGGTACTAAGTAGTTTGCCTCTGAAAAAAGCATAAATATCGTTCTTTCATTCTCGGTTTATGATATCACGTTCACGTAACTGCATGAAACATTAGCAGGAACGATATTCGTCGTATCGAGTCACTTTTCGTATAAAATGACGGGTTCGATCATCGTTTCTCTAACAATAAATTTCGATGTACATACACATCAATTACGTTTAATCATAATACACGATACGCAGACGAGGGAGCATGCACATAAGGAGTTTTCAAAGGACGAGTGTTCGGCTGAGAGCTGTTTTATTCAAGATTCGTCCGGCTATCGCTATCGTTTAATGTTGCGCGTTCATTAGATCGACAACGTAGACTTCTTTATCCGGATGCTTTCTACGCACATGAGCTCTAACGTTCGATGTGTGTTTAGTCCTGTAAGCACAATATGGACAGTTGAATCGCGGTAATTGTCCACACGCGTACTTCAAATGGTGCTGCAGATTGTATCGCCAGTTGAAAGGCCTGCCACATTTTGGGCAAATGTGCAGCACTTTGTGTCGAGCCCGAGGATGAGTAGTCGCCTTACAATTTGCCACCGCTCGATTCCACCCATAATTCTCGATCGGACTTGGTACCTCTTCTGGAAAATGCAGACGTTCTTACGGTTAATTCTCGTAAACGCTCAACGTTTTTCAATTCCAAACATCTAACAACTAAGCCGCTCGCGACGCTTGCCGCTCGGAGAATCGCTCCCGTTTCACGAACATACTTGCTTCACCGAAGCGCTACTACAGATCACAATATATAACAACTAAATGAACGCAATTTGTTGGAGATTTGGAAAAAAAATGCAACGTATGAATGAGTCGAGTGGTTGCGATTTTCTGCTTCATACTATTATCTTTCGCATTCATTACAGGGCATTTCGTACATGTTGAAATGACATTCTGCGCATAAGTTTAGATCCATGGATCGACGAGACGACTTTACTTCGTTTCGCTACCGTCTCCAGATCCAAAAATGTCCATCCTTTCGATATGACGGCACAAGCTGAAGGCAAAACAATAAAATGAGAAGGGAAAGAAGAAAGGGACAACAGAACACGACTGTTAATGCTCCGGGCAAAGAAAAAAGTACAAAATTGTGCGGATCAAACGGAATCTCTATTAAAGATGATAGAATTGAAAACCGATCTTTATAAAATTCGTCTTCGTAACTCCATTGGTGCTACATGTTTCATTTGGAAATACATTGTACATTTAAAAATACTTTTATGAATATAAATACATATAAATCTAATACGCTAGGATTAAAAGTAATCCTGTCGGTATGGTACAAGTTTGCACTCGTGTATACTTTAATCAAGTTCAACAATTTGAACGACATATAATTTGCAAATGTTCGGAAATTAAACCAACCTGTTTCGTATATGTCGTAATACGATGCAAGAACAAGCAATGTATTAGATTATACAATCAGATAACGATAATAATAGTAAGATGCGTCTGAGGACACGTAAGGAATTCTACGAGTTTTCCAAGCATCCATTGCCGACAACTATCGAAAAGCTGCCATTCTCGTCATGTCATTGTCGTCATTATCGTCGTTATCGTCGTCTGGGTCATCATAATCATCACTATTGTATTTATGCTCTGAGAACACAGGCAAGCATGTTGAAACTGGTGCCGCGTAAGTATATTTATGCTCCCAAAATTTTACAGACGTCGATAGCGTAAACGTTACGACCAGGATGCTTTCTACGCACGTGAGCACGCACATTAGACACGTGTTTCGTTCTATATACACAATAAGGGCAGTTAAATCGCGGTAACTGGCCGCACTCGAATTTGGAATGATAGTAGAGATTATTCTTATGGCTGAAAACACTTGGGCAAGTCGGACAAGGAAACTTTTTCTTCTCCACATATCGGTTTACCGAAATTCTGGTTCTCTGATAAGGTCGACGTCTTCTCCGGTCAGACAAAACATACGTAAAATCTGCTGATTGGAGATACTCTGAAACAGAAACAACACAAGAATCTCGTCAAATATTGCGTTCGTTTGATCAACGGTCGGTTTTTCAATGCGGTTCGATAAGTAATTTCAAGTTCGCTTGCAGGGACATACCTCGGGGAACGTTTTGTTTGTCGCCAAACCAGTCATCAACTAGCTACAGTTGATAATCACGAAAGGAAAAGATGGGAATTGGAGATATATATATATTATTACAAATATATATGAATATACATATATCTCTTTGCCAATAAACGTAAGTAACAAATAAGATACCATTTCATATATTTATGAAAAACTTGCTCGGTGTTTGCAAGTGTGTTGCAAATACGATGTGTCGAACGTACATGGCACTTTCTGTTCCTCTAAACCGTATCACGATAAGTTAAACGTTCCATTCATGGAATCGGTCGATACTGTACGCTTCTTGGTCGATTACTCATCGAGACAAATTTTCATATTTTGTCGAAGACGAAATTTCTCATTCGATACTGGCTACTCTCGCGTACGTGTACGTATCCGGCTCCAATCATCTGTTTTCCAAGATTCTTCTTCCCAGAAGGTAGCTTCTACAGACAAAGCGTAACGCGCGACGAGGTGCTTGGAACTCCTAGAAAAAAAAAGGAAAGAAAATCGCGATCAATTCTGAAACGTCGCAAGTCTAACGTAGCAAAAGTGCGACGTTAAAATAGGAAAAGACTGTTCCAATCGTACTCCTAAACGCGACATCTTTACGCGTTCCCACGTCTTTCCTTTTTTCCCCTTGTCAGAAGTAAATCGAATTCTTTCGGAACTATCGTGAATAACGTAATTGTTTTCGGTATTAATCCGAACAGGCTGACGCAATGCCTGTTGAAACGAATCGATTCGATACTAGTTTATTTATGGCGTACGATTTGAACACTTTTCTTTTAAAGGAGCGTCGATCAGTACCGTTCTACGAGACAACGACGACGATGCCGATGATGACGACGACAATATCCAAAACGAGGATGTTATAAAACCATAAAGAAAATTTCATTTGAGAATGCATTCGTTCGTCGCGTTCATCGCGTCTAATCGATTCAGATTTTACGATTCCCGGCTTCTTGCCAAGTTTCTTCTTCCTTTCTCCGTATCCTTCCGCACACGAATTTTCGAACCTTAGGCGAGCGTAATCTCAAGCAACGTGCTGTTGCAACTGGCAAAGATCTACGGTGTACACTTCTCTTCCTGGATGACATTTGCGAACGTGTCGTCGAGCATTCGAGATGTGCCTGGCGCAATAGTTGCAATACGGACAATTGAATCGTGGCTTCTGACCGCACTCGAATTTTTGATGATAGGTCAGCCCGCCTTTTCTACTGAAGACGCTGGTGCAATTGCCACAAGGGAACTTCCGTGCGATCATTCTCGAGGAATCGGAGGGCGAAACGATCGTAGCGTTCCTCGAGAAGCCGTGGGTTGGTCGTTGAAGAAGAAGGTTTTGCGAGTGTACTGCCGCGTCCGTGAACACACAGTAATTTATACCTGGAACAGAAACAAGAACGCGACACCCGTGTCAGAGTAGTTCATACTATCAGGAGCTCTGCGTACACAAAGAGGAACTAGAGGAAAATAAGAATCGGAGCTGATGTCAAACCTTCTTCGGTCGTCGATCTCCAGGGTGTCAATGACACGCCAGGATGCGAGATGTTCGATTTCCGCGACGCAACATCTTCCATGAAGAAAAGGATGAAATAATAAAAAATGGACCGCTCCTATATGATCATAATTACGTAACAGGTTGATATTTTATTTTTTACACAATGAAATTATTGCGTCCTCGCAGAAACAGCGCTATTCGAAAGTGGTGTATAGTAGAAGAAGAAGGGCGGAAAGTTGACGGTACATAGTAGACGATAATCGCGAAATGACGCGAAAATGCTACACAAAAGAACACCTAATGTACCTACTTTTGCACGTATGTACAACGACTTATAAGACAGGTTCGACTATTATGGTAGCAGAATAACGTGACGAGAGATGGCACGTCTTGCAATAGTCAAATTCAAAACGCGTTTGTTAAATGGTTTACTCGATTTTTTCAGAGTTTTCATCTTCCGTTGCAGTGCCACGGGTCGCGTTACGCGACAAATTGATAACGTTGACTTTGCATCCTTGATGCTTTCGACGTACATGCGCACGTATATTCGAAGATTTCTTTGACGCGTAATCGCAATACGGACAACCGAATCTTGGTAATTGGCCACACTCGAACTTTAAGTGCGAATATAAATTGTTCTTCCGGTTGAAAGTGCTCCCACACTTTGGACAAGGAAATCGGTCTTTCTTGCGGTCCTGAAATTCCGCTGGTCTTGACATCACGTTGCACGGTATCTTGAAGCCACCCAGATGTTCCAGATCTGTAAGAAAATGTTTGGAACTCGTCAGAGTCCGCTCTAGAGCAACGAACACGTTCCATTTATGGACGCCTGATTTCATATCGATGGATAGGATACCAAGGAAAGGATAGATTGAAAATAAAACACCAATAAGCATCGTACGATACAGGAATTGAACGATGTTACTCGATCGTTTCCGAGCTTCTCTCTTTACGCGCGTGCGTTATGTACCAGTAAATGACAACTTTATTGCGACTATATACAAAAATATATAAAAATTGAACTTAAACGTAGAAAGGATATTGTAACTCTCCCCCTGTCCCTTTCTCATCCTTATTTTCTAATTTTCTCAGATCTCTTGTCGTCTCTTAACGAGTGTCGATATTCAAAGCTCGAGCTTGCAAGTGCAACTTACAAACAACTACACACAACTTGATTTAAGATCGATCACGTAAATGATAGAACCAAAATGAATGGACCGGATATGCGCGCGGACGTTGGACGTTTTCTTCGAACGATATTCGCAATGAGGACACTTGAACCTCGGCAACTGACCGCACTCGTACTTGAGATGCTTCTGCAAGTTGTTCTTCCGGTTGAAAACGCTGCTGCAATTTGGACAGGGAAACCTGACGTTGCGAACGTGTTGCACAGCGAAGGACGTGGAAGCATCTCGTTCATCCACTAGAGCTTCAAAGGTAAGCGGCTCGTCTGCGAACAGAAGAAACAAATTGCAAAGAAGTAGGTTGATGTACCTTGAACGATTCACGAACGAATGTACCGTGGATTTGTCAATCGATCGAGAAACGTCGGATTTAACGAAACGAAACATTAAACGAGGAAATAACGTAGAGTTGGATTCTTCGAATGAGCTTTCAAATCGATGCACGCCGACATCGATTGGCCATGATACTTCCACCATATGTGTTCACGTGTTTCTATACGTGATCGAGATCGTCATTATGATCGATGACTATACACGGCAGGTTATTCATAGAATCTTAACGACCACGTACGCGAAACGTAATCAATTCCGGACGCTTTGCATCTGAGAAAGTTACTCGTACGATTCTGCAGCCGAACCTTTTCGCTTCCATACCTTGGTAGCTTGGTAGCTGAAAGCACAAATGCTCGTTATGCCGAATAAACGTCTCTCATTTAAGATTAACACTATGCCTAAAGTGATCGTCGTTTCAGGTTAATATCAAGTTTCGAGCGGGCGACAGAAGTGACATTTTTCAATGTTCAAATAATTTCTTTATTGATGAAACGTGCACGTGGATCACGGTAGACCAGCGATTTTCAACCTTTTTCATCTCACGGCACACGTAAAGCAATTGCTAAAATTCTGCGACGTGTCGACGATTGTGATAGATGTGGTTCAAGACAGGGAATTCGCATCAGGTGGCTATTGTTCTTTCGGCTGTTATGATATCTTCGTTTGACGATGTAAGGGATAAGAGGTCAGTAGTCCTGAATGAATAATAAATAAAAAGAAAGTAGTTGAGCATCGAAGCTTTTAACAATACTCGCGGCGAACTAGTTGAAAATCGCTGTGGTAGACGATACATTCTCAACGCTCGACGTAGACGTCGAGTACGACACACGCATGGCGAACGAAAATGCTGAATTGTTGCGTTGTTCGCAAAACTAATCAAACTTGCATTTCCCCCGCGATTACGTCGTCACTTCCTTTCTCTCTCCCTTTCTCTCTCCCTTTCTCTCTCTCTCTCTCTCTCTCCCCACCGCGCTCTCATTGTTATAGTTGTTATGTCTAGATGGGAGAACGAGAATAAAAAGAACGAGAATGAGGGAAGAAGAGAGGTAAAGGAAGAAAGGTAAAAAGAAATAGGGACGAAATCTGAAGAGTATTAGAAGTAATATTGTATAAAAAGTATTCGGTTCAACGTATATCTTATGTTGCATCGTTACGATCCATATTTCCACGAAAGAATGAAGAATTCTTTCCAAGTTTTGGCCATGTAACGACCGGTAGAAAAATCTCGACGTTGTCACTTTTACCGAAAGCTTTCAGCACATATTAGTAACATTGTTCTATCGCAGTGTAACCAGAGGAGAAGATCGTGAAATGAAAGATATAGCTGAGAAGAGTACGAACGAAGCTGGTAAATAAAAAAAGACTATATCGCTGGATAATCGCTCAAACGGCCAGGTTTGGTAGTCGATAAATATCCTGAACATAGACCGCGTTGCCCTCGTGCTTCCGTCGTATATGCTTCTGTACGTTGGATGTCTTCTTCGAGATCAAATCACAGTACGGACATTTGAAGCGCGGTGGTTGGCCGCACTCGTATCTCAAGTGTGTAAGGAGACTTCGTTTCTGGCCGAAAACGCTCGTGCAATTGCCGCAAGGGTACCTCTGGTTACTGTTCGGTACGAAACTCCTGTAAAGTCTGCCGCGCTGTCCTGCGCTCAATAACATTCTTGACGCGGCAAATTGTCTGAAACCTGGAAAAATTCAGTGATCGGTATCAGTATAATGTGGCAATGGATAAAGCACGAAAAGCGTTTTTGCTGTTTAAAAATTAGAGGGCCGAAACTTTCGATAATTGGAGGAAGAAAGCGCGTACCTTATATTTTCTCGTAAATGGAAAATGAGGATTGCGACGAGTAACGATACGTCGCCGCGCGTATCGCGTTCGAGTTTTCGCAAACGGCGGAAAAAGAATCGAAGACATTGCTATTTCTGAACGACAATCATGCTAACGAAAAATAACGAACAAATAAAAATCCCACAAAACGTAAATAACATGAGACTCGTTGGGATGCGACAGTTATTTTGAAAAGGTACTTTATTCAGAATAGGTCGGTAACAAACATTAAACAAGCTGAATCGACAACAGCGATCCGTCTTTGAACAATAGTGAAAATCATTGAAAAGCATTCTGCGTTAACACGTCAGGGACTTTCAATGAAAGATCAAAATATGAATGCCATTTTCGGCCTCGGCAGCGGCGGCGGCGGCGGCGTCGTCGTCGTTCTAATCTTAACCAACAGTTACAGACGACTCTACGAAAAAATGATCGCGTTAGCTTTATTCTCGCCCTTATCGTTCGAAGAAAATTATGCGTTCGGAGGAAAATGCGTTAATAATACTTGGAATAACTGTAACTAGAGTAGAGATAGAGTAACATTTCTAAATAAATTGCAGAGATATGTATCAACTGTTTAGTAGTGTCCTTGTTTCGACTCCTTATTCTTTTAATTTTCTTCTCCGTCTCTTGTTTTCGTTCTTTTTACTTGAGTTATAATCGTCCCGATTCGGTTGTTAATAACGGACTCTCGACAATTGCTTATACAAGTCGATAATTTGTAGCTTTTCGTCCTTATGCATTCGTCGCACGTGAACATACATATTCGAAGAGAATTTCGCCTTCTTCGTGCAATATGGACACTGATATCGCGGCTCCTTACCACATTGGAAGTGACAGTGTGTTTTCATGTCCGAAAGTCTAGTGTAGCCACTGTTACATCGTGGACAATAAAATTTTTTCCTTGGTAAGGAACTTTGAACGGAGACACTGTCAGGCCAGTGTGTCCTGGAAACCGAAGATACCAGCTCTTGACGACAGCCACTTTCCATGTAGAGAAACGACTCATCCTTCGGGTCGTTGGCAAGATTTCTTCTTGGCTGATAACCTTCGGTCCGCATCGATCCCCTTGCTATCATTTCAGCCCGGATAAACGACGAGTGTAACTGGCCGTACATCGAATCTAGAAAAAGAATCGAATTTTTGTTGCAAGTTAATAGAAACAAAACGGAACCAACGAACTGACGACATCGCAGAGAAACACATTTTCATCCATGCTCTGAGCATCTAAGCGCACGCGTGCGCCTTCAAGCTACTTCCTTTCTAATCGAACCAGTCAATTTTGTACACATTCTGAGCAATTTATATTTTATTTCCCTCCTCGTATCGTATGTATCGTTAACGGTGAATTACAGAAACAGAAGGAAATATATATAGGAAAGGACGATGGAAACAAAGACGAGAACTAGAAATCAAGCATATGTATTCTATTAGACTAGCTATTCTTTTGCATTAAAGTTACGAGGACTATTCTACGACGATGGATCGCAGGAGTTCGGTTACTTGATTTATTTATTAAAATCAATTTACACAGAATCACGCGTTCGAGCACAAATTCCACGTTATTCGTTCCACGAACGTCAAAGACACAAGCCGTAACCTACCGACCAAATTACATTGATAGTTAATAAATAACGACATTATGATAAAATACGACAATAGATCAAGAGATTAAGACAATATACGAACGAATTTTATTCAAATATATTCAAATATTTTATATTTTATTCAAATATTTTATGCAAATAAATATTCAAATTTTCGCAAAGATAAGAAACATATATTGTTATAAAGTAATAATAATAATAATAAGAAAAACATTCGATGAAACTGTTATATCTCATTTAATATAATCGTGGAATAATCTTCAATATTTTATAATAAAATAATAATAATAATAATAACATTTATAATAATTGTAGTGGAAGTAGTAGTAGTAACAACAATAACAAATAAATAAGAGTTTTATAATAATATTGTAAAAAGGTACGTCGTGTCTACAATGTATGAGTAGCAATTTGATATCTAGCACTTTTAACGGTTGCTTTATTGTTCTCGAAATGTTCGGTCATATAAATGAAGTATACTACATGACACTTTTGTATAAACAAGAAATAAATAAGTAAGAATAAGGAAATAAAACAAGTATATACTAAAGAATAAATTAATCGTTGTCAGAAATTTCACTAACTACTATCAGAATTTAACAAATCCTCTTGATCTTCATTATCGTTGGTACATACAATTTTTTTCGCGTGTTTCTGTGCACACGTTCTTAGGTGTCTTGCCGGCACAACCGTACCTGTTAATTTTTTATGGCACATACTACACTTAACACTTCTCTGGCACATGTGACGCTCATGGTAATTCAAAGCTTTTTTGTGTTTAAAACGAGCACCGCATTTCATACAGACAAACGGATTCGCGTCTCTTTCCGTGTGACACTTGGCAATCTTATTTTTAAGACAATTATTTTTCTCGTGTCTTGCCAAATTTGCTGGGCGAATAAATTTCTTGTCGCAATACCTGCAATTTATCGGTATCGACGATAATTGATTTAAAGGTTGCATCCATCCATCATTAGTACTTAAATCATTAATCGAACCACTCGATTCGCTAGAATCTCCTTCACAGTTTTCATCATTACGATTCCTGTCGTTTTCCTTATTCCACGGGACTGTTTTACTCCTTTTACTAGTATTTTCATTTCCATCGTTACCATCATTTCTTTCGTGTTCGTTGCCAGTACTACTATCGCCATCATTGCCCCATTTATCCAGATCTACTTGCATCAAGCCGTCCTCTGAGCCCCAACTATCGTTACGTTCAGACTTTACGATGACTCCACTAGGTTGCTGCTCTTTCCGGCGTGTTAAACTGCTGGTAATTCCTCGCTTCTCGACACACCCTGTAACACAATCGATCAAATAAGTATCTCTATCCCGTTGGATCCTGAAAACGATTAAAGCTTCTACGAAAATCAAACAACGAAGTAACTAAATGGTAACTAAAGGACAACTAAAGGGGTAACTAAAGGATAACTAAAAGGTTAACTAAAGGATAACTAAAAGGTTAACTAAAGACAACTAAAACGAAAAAACCCATTGTAGTCGTGTACGTTGTTAAGTAAATGAAAAGGAAAAAAACAGGAAGGGAAAAGAAACGAGAAAGAAGTAAACTGGCCAGACTGTTCGCTGTCCCACCGATCACCTAAGTTTCTCTTTTTATTAGCATAATACAATTTCAAAAAATTAGCGAAAGCTTCTAAAGTAAAAGTTACGATCGCTTTTACATTTTCTATCGACTTCCCTTTATTAACATAAAGTAAACTCGAACACCTAGAAAAACGACCTTCGAGTCGCGCGTGTCGCGTGTGAATATTCTCGAAAATCTTCCGATCTTTTCCTCTTTTCTTTCGTTTCTTCGTAGAGTATTTCGTTTCTTTCTAGGAAATTCCAATGTTCGGAGCAAGGGTGATGCGATTCGGTGAATGGTAGAAACTCGTTGTCCAAGCACTCCGACACGAACACACCTGTTGCGACGCACAACTTACTAACAATCAGTCGGATGGCAACTGATCGGTTGTTTATCGCGAGCCTTGAACGTTGTTAGCGTCCAAGGTAGAGGAGTACAATAAAGATAAAGAGCGAGGTTTAGTTCACCTTATTTATTACGCTCGATACTCTGATTACACTGGTTAAGTTACTATATTCCACGTTCTACTCTGAATCCACTGTCCGTAAATGTACTGATTATCCTGTTAAATATACTGTTCACTGAGTGAGTACTGGTAAGTGTTGACTCTTAGAATACTGATGCAAGAGTCTGTCCTGTCCGTAAGTTACGGAATATACTGTTAAATATACTGTTCACTGGTACGTGTTGCCTCTTCGAATCCTGCTGCAAGAGTGAGTCTTGGGGCTGTTGCTGTTGTAGCGGAAGGTTCGTCGTGGGGGTGTCCCAGGTCTGTTCCTACCTGGTCCTTGGGTAAAGCCGTATGTTTCTGAATGGGCTGGCTGCCTTAGTGACGGTTCGCGCGGGTGACCTTACATTTGGGGAAACCCGCGTGTCCCGTCTTCCTGAGATATCGCATAAAGATATAGGTATTTTACGGTAGGTCCTAAAGTATCTGGACTGTACAATAGGCCCACTGTTTATGATGGGTCCGCATTACGGTACCCTTGACGGTCGTCCTGCCCGAGGCTCGCGTCCAATGGTCATACCGTAGCGGTAATTACCAGGCGACCCCTCCAAATCTCGAACAACACCTGAAATATCGAGCAGCGCATCAGCTGACGCGCACTAACTCATGACAGAACAGAGATAATCCAAATAAAAGAAACGAAGTAACGAAGATGTAGACGAGTCATGTTAATGGATTAATACAGATTCGTCTCCTTTTTTCTTATAGTATTTCCCTTCTTAACGAATATTTATAGACGAACAAGTTCGCGACATTTCGCATCGTTTACACTGTACGCAAAGAAAGAATACGGGCAAACAGCTTCTAGACAGTATACAATATAATCGTAATTTTTCTGCGATGGCAATGTTTGCTTTACGTACGCCGATTAACGGGTTTGGAAATTGCAAGGAGGCCGTTGACGATGTTTTCGCAAGCTGCTACTATGAAGAAAGGTTTTCCCGCAGACGGGACATTTCTGCGTTCTACCACAGTCGTGCCTAACGTGGAAAATCAGATGAGATTGTTTTGCGTAACAGGCACCGCATTGGCCGCAGGAAAATGGCCGGCTCTTTTGCAACTGATGACACGTTGATATAGGATTCCAATAGCAGAAACTCTTCTGATGACTCCTCAAATGACCGGAAAAAGTGAAACCCTTGCCGCAGTATTTGCAATTGTATTTTCTTTTCGAGTCGTCTCCACATATCGAGTCCGCGAAAAGCTCTGCAACATTATTAATAATCAATCAGTTGTATTTTCTCATTAACTGCAGTTCAAACTGCAGAAATTCCTAGCGAATGCGCACCGTTCTTAACTAGAACCGTCAACGCTAATAAAGAACAACTCTCCAATAAAGGATTTTTTTACGAACGATCAAATTTCCCGCCCCAAACATCACCCGTTGCTGTCATGAACGATCGATAATACAAAACTAAAAACATCCTGGGACGACCCGCTGCTTTTTTTATTCTTTTTATTTGTCAATATTCTTTTTCTTTTTTTTTTTTTTTTTTTTTTATACATTCAAGAATCAAAAAGAATATAGTAGCGAGAGATGGGAAAGAGAGATAGAGTAGGGTGTGCGTGTATACGTGTCTATGTGTGTTAAGAGGATAAGAATCTGTGAAACTTGTTAAATAAGGATAAGAATTAGAGAAGACGCATCCAATACTGTTTTATTTGTTTACATGTACAAGCGAATATTCGATAAAATTCTTAACAAATACTTAACAAATAGCGATTACACGTATGATCGGCCCACGGACGAATAAATCGACGAACTGAAAGAAGATGAAAATCGAAGGGACGTGCGAGATTAAAATATGTCCTGACTAAAATCACGATCGAATGTAATGAAACGAAAAGGAATGAAACGAAACTTGCAATTTCGATGTTTACGACAATCACAAGATCAAAGGAAAAATCATCGATTCTTGCTGAATCAGGCACGCATAGGAAATGAAATAAAAAAGAAAACAATAGAAACACACGACGTGTGTTATATCGTTGCTGTTTTTTAATCGCAAAAGATTTCAGATGCTCCTAGATGGGTGTATTACGTAAAAGTAAAGAAACGCGACTCTTAGTAAGATTTGAATAAAACTTAATCTAAGTACTATAACTATGACACTTAAAAGCTACGGTAGTCGCAGCTATCGTGTTTGCTAATAGCGGAGCGAACGATGAAGACAGTCTATCGTTCAAACTTCTGTTCTGATTCGAGGATGTGATCATCCCATAAATTCCTTCCGTCTTTTTATTATGGTATTTAGAACAAAATTTGAAACATACCTGTAAATATACTGTGAAAATATCTTCTATAAAGTACCTTCTCTCCACCTTTTTGCTAAACACATTATTACGCCGTTGCCGTAAAACTTTTCTAGCTTCTCGCTAAAATATTTCTCGAGGTAATTTTTTACGTTAGAACTGTCAAATCTTTTACAAGCCAAGATATGTTGTAACGAACGAAATAAGCGCTAATTTGAGGGGGTTATATCCGGAGAATGCGAAGGATGTGATAAAGTTGCCCAACCAAATTATTCTCGTCATTTTTCTCACATTCCCTGCCACATACAACCTGGCATTATCGCAATGATACGTGGTGAAAATAACTTCGAAAATGACTTTGTCAAGTACATGGGAAGAAATTATAGAACTAGAGTATGATTACGACAAACTTTTCTCTAAATACCACGATAACAGCGGAACGAACTTATGGAATCACCTAATGTTTACGGTGTCGGTAGAAGTACACGTGGCTTTGTCTTTGGCTGCGATGATATTATTCCTTGTTTCGAATAAAATCCACGCACGCAGATATATCTGCCTCCTTGGAAGACATTTCTGGAAGCCACGGATGTCTCTATTAGCCACAGATCTTCGTGATTTTTTCGCTTTCCTTATTAGAATCCCTCCTCTCCTAAAGCTTTCGTTTCTACTTTATTCTAGAAATGTTCGTTCGCGTTCCTTTCTTTCACTGCAATTTCATTTTTCGTATTCTTGTGCCGCTTCTTTTCTGTTGCTAGAATTGTCTAGAAATCTTTGAATTATTCTAAATTTCCACTATTATTACGATAGAGAGGAACCGGATAGATTACCTTTAACCACTGTGATCAAATTTCGAACAACGAGGTAAACATTGTGTACGGAGGCAGTTGAAAGCAAAAAGAAACCTGTTGTCAACGTTCGTAATAGTACATAATAGTCAAACATCCGACGAGAGAATTTCGGAGGACAAGGGATTAACAACAAGTGGACTCTATATACTTGACAAACATCGAACGATAGATAATTAATAGGTAAAATAATAAATAACGATATGTGTTATGATACTCGAGCAAGTGTCCGGTAAAGCGTAAGAACAAAAGTGTCATCGAGAAGAAAATGGTCGACTAAGACGACACGAACAGAAACTATTTTTCCAATTTGTAACAAGGATTGAACGTCAAAGAAGATTTTTAATTCATTCGGATCTCATCTAACCGAAACAGCACTAATAATTCGTCAACTTTTAAAGGTCCTGGATAATTCTACCGCGTTACCGGAAGGATAATCCAACGAATATCTCACTACATATAAAGTTGTAGCTAAGCGCGAAGTGAAAATAAGAACGCGAGGAACATGGTAAATGACCCTTTGTCATCGAAAATAAAATACCCTACTTTTTCTTTACTCTTTGTTGAAAGTCAAAATTCTCACACAAGTTCTCTTCGGCCACTGCTCAAAGACACAAGAGAAACCCTTGGTTAAGAAAACTCGTTGCAAACAAGTAATTCCGATGATGTAGTAATTATTTTCATCACATTCCTGATCGCTCTAAAACGCACACTTAACCGAAAAATATGAACATAAAAATATAACCATTTGAGTCCCAGGGATCTTTGAAAAAACAGGGTCGAATATTTGTTATTTTTATGAAATACTGGGACTGGGACGTACTGGGACTTCCCGACACAAAATCTAAACAGTGCAATCGCAGTTGAAGCTCAAACGGATAAATGTGGAAGCTACGGGTGTATCGAACGAACCAAGATGACGAACAAAGGAAGCTATTCAAAATATCGGTATCACGAAGCGCGTGTTGTACATGTTCGCACTCGTAGCGAAGTGCGTTGCTCGCTTGCCGGCTTCAATCGAGTGACGAGCTGGTTAACGCGTAGGGAAATTCCCTCTCTCCATGCCTTTCGATCATAGCGATATCTATGATCAGTATCGCTCGATCGAAAGCATAATCCGATATTCCGACTGATTGTGAGCAGGTCGACCCTTAGCGTCATCGTGACAATTTCTGCTTCGAAAATAATCGTTTTGAAAATAATAAATCGCGAGCACCGTCACAGCTTGCTATCTAACATAAAACAATGTTGCATAAAGTCGTTTTTAAAAAGTCTTCGTTATAATTAATTCGAGAAGAACACCTATAAAACGAATAATTGTAGATAATATAGCTTAAAATTACAGCTGTAGCAGCAACTACATCAAAGAGGAAAAAGTATCGCATAAGGAGAATGAAATTGATTGGTTGCCACAAATATAGGTATCCATTTTGATATTCACATGGGAACACAAACATAGAAATTCTCTATACGTTGCAATAAATCCTTTTGAAAAACTTGATCGTGTGATTTTGTCATACGTGGAATGTCTCGGGATAAATACGACCTTATAATCCCTGTATACACGCGTTAATTGTAAAATAGATGATATATACCGGCAGAAAGTCTAAATATGTTGCAAAATATCTGACAAATTATATAACGATAGTGGGGACTTTTGGTTTGGTTCGGGGCGAAGGTAACACGCGGACGGAGAGCTCTGGGGAAAAAGGAGAAGGAAATATAAAGTGACGCGAAGAAGGGAAAATAAAGGGTGAGAATACGAGGAGAAAGTGAAAGAAAAGCGAAAAGAAGTCTGGAACGAGAGAGAGGTACGAATTAGAAAACTAGAGGAGAAGAGTTTAGGAAGGCAAAAACGCGGCAAATAAAGTAAGGCAAGGAAACAAAAGATGACGTTAAACAGAGGAAGACCAAGGAACGCGGGTAAGGTGGGAGATGAGGATGACTTCAAAAACACATTGGATAGGTACAGCTTGTCAGGAAAGGAGACACCAACCAGGAAGAGAGGAATGGAGATAATAATGGAAAAAATAGAGAGGATGGAAAGAGGATTTGAGGCGATGATAAGAGAAATAAAAGGGACATTTGAAAAATAAGTGGAGGGAATGAATGAAAGTCATTGACATATGCAGACGATATTGTGCTGGTGGCGGATAGAGAAGAGGAGCTAAAGGAGATGTCGAAGAGACTCAAAAAATTTTTGAAGGAAGCCGATTTGGAGCTGAGCACGGAAAAGACCAAAATAGTAGTCTTTAAAAAAAGAAGGAACAAAAGGAGGCAAAGAAAATGGAAGTGGGGAGAGCAAGAATTGGAAGAGATGGACGAGATAAGATACCTAGGGTATATACTGCAGAAAAACGGAAGTGATAAGAAGCACATACAAAATAGGAAAAAGAGAGCAACAATTGCAATGAAGAAAACATGGAACGTGGGAGAAAGAATATTCAAACAGGACTACAAAAGGAGAATGAAGATGTTTGGGGCACTGGTAGAGAGCGTGGCGCTATTTGGAGCAGAGGTATGGAGCTGGAACATGGAAGAAAGACTGGACAGAGTTCAAAGGGGATATGTGAAATGGATATTAGGCTTAGATATGACAACACTAAATTATATACTGGTAGAGGAATGGAAATTAATAGAAATGAAAGAGAAAGCATTAAAAAGAGCAGCAAGGTTCGAAGAGAAAGCCCTAGAATCAAAAAAGGAATTAGTAAAGGAGTGCATAAAGGAAAAAGAGAGAGAGAATGGGGGAGTGGTTCAGGAAGGGAAAAGAGCAAGAAAGAGAAAGAAGGGACTAGAAGAGGTGAGAAAAGGAGGGACGCAGATAGAAACAGGAGAGGAGCAAGAAAGGATGACAACAGACCAAATTATAGAAGAAAGAAGGAAGAGAGAAACAGAAGAGAGGGGGGAAAGGATAAGGGAATCCAAGTATAATATACACTACAGAAACATAGCCAAAGAGAAATTACCAAAGTACTTAGAAGGGAGGATGAAGTGGAAGGACAGAAGAATACGGGCAAGTTTCAGATGCGGAAACGAGACCAAAGCAAGGGAATACTGGAAATAAGAGGGGGAAAAAGATGCAGACTATGCAGAAGGAAAGAAGAAGACCTAAGATATTTAATAGAAGAATGTGAAACAACGAGAGGACCAAAGGACATAGGAAAAACGTTAAACGAGACTGGAGAAGGTTTAGCAGAACTTAAAGCAATAACAGAGGCGGGAAGGGCAAACGACAAGAAGGAGGCACAGCAAAGAGGCGAGAGATCAAAGTTGCAATAGTTTTTTTAGGCATTAGTTGATAATTTATAGTTCCTAATGTTTAGTTTTTAGGGGTAGAATAAGCAAGGTAGTGCAATAGAATAGAATGGAAAAGAGGGGAGGTAGACATATAAGAAGAGAATTAGATGTAAGAGATGTAAAACCGAAAGTTCGTCCAAAGCCGAAAGGCACGGACTAAACAATAATAAATATAACGATATTGATAAGAATTTATGAAAACCGGTGAAGAGCCATGAAATAATCTACAAACAGACCTAATATTTAGCATTTGATTTTGATTGACAATTGATTAAGAATACCTAAATCCTCGTCTTTATGCCTAAAACTATGTATAGACAGTGTAAGGCAGATCCATGACACTGCTTTATCCAATAGCTGCTTCGCTCAAGTTGCTTCCCGCCGTTACATAGAATGCACGAGGCAGGGTGAGCCTCAGTTACATTCTCGAAAGAAATCATTCAAGAAAGTCATTCAAAGCGTCCAGGCGAAGCAAATGGGGATTTGCGAGACATCTTTTATCTCGCCAAGAATTCGAAAATCGATGGCTCACTCCGAGGTAGCCTCACTCTCAGGTAAGTTTGGGAACGAGGCAGCCTCGCCCTCACGTAAGCTTAGGGACGAGGCAGATATACGGT
This sequence comes from Bombus vosnesenskii, assembly GCF_011952255.1. Classification (NCBI taxonomy): domain Eukaryota; kingdom Metazoa; phylum Arthropoda; class Insecta; order Hymenoptera; family Apidae; genus Bombus; species Bombus vosnesenskii. The sequence goes on from NW_022883055.1 coordinate 1,037,408, forward strand.
ATATATCTCACGAGGCAACCTCACCATTACAAAAATTTAGAGACGAGGCAGGTATATAGTATAGTCAGTCTCGCATTCTCTTTGCATAGCCTTAGATTTCATTTTGTCTCAATATTATGTGGATGGACATCTCTTCCTGAAGCTACAATATGGACAGTGAAATTCTGCTGTCTAAAGATCATGATCAGTTTGTATCACGATCACAGTTGATTTTAATATCAGTGCCCTTGTGGAATAGAATATTATTGGCTCGCGAAGCCAACCCTCCAAATATCCTTTCGCAGGTAAGTATTTCTTGCTCAAGAGTTCGATGACAATTAAAATCCAGGTGAAATTAAGCGCAGTAGTAGGCGGAAACAGCGACGGCCGTTAAGCCTATGAACGTTATACGAAGTTTAAACAATTTTCATACTTGCACAATTAAATTCATCTTATTATTTACGTGGAAATATCTCGCTTTTCTTTTCGTTTTACTCTCTTTTATTCCATGTATATTACGTAGTATTATATATATGTTACATATAATAAATACATAAGGATATAGATCCAAAAGAAACTTTTTCAGAGATTTCTTTTTATTTAAATTTCATAACAATTTGTAAAATTCGCAGAGCAATAATATGTATTTATATTTAATGCTCAATGACAGCGACATCGATGATGACGATAACGGTAACGATAATGATAACATTAATGGTAATGATAACGCTGGCAATAATGATAACGATAACAATATATTGTTCATTCTCTCGTTGTATAAATCCATGTTCAAAATTATATATTTCATTAATATATATATATAATTATATATATATATATAATTATATATATATATATCTAATAAAATTATGTATTATTCAAACAATCTTTGTACACGATGAAAAATATCTTTCTAATGTGCACCATGCCAGTAGTGAAAATATAACATTTCATAAATATGTATATCTTCGATCAATTGAATACGTATTGTACTAACCTCACTACAAGAGATTGATTTTTCTAGTCGAATTGTTCGTGTACCACATTCTTATATGTATATGTATGTCACATCCAAGAGTAACAGTGCACACAAGATGTATTCAATACCGTATGAAGTACGTTCGGTAAAATTGCCAGCAATTAATAACTTCTTCTTGAACTATTGGATATACGTTTGATCTGATATTCAACAAATATGAAACGTCCACTTAAGTGGGTTACGTACGTACACACTTGCATGCACTTGTAACTTACACGTGTATTGTTCTGATAAATATCTAAAAAAAAAAAAAAGAAAAAATAACAAACAAAAGATAGGAATATTATTTATTTGGCATTATTTGTAATCAAATTATTTGGCAGTTTATAACATGCGCGCACCCATGCTATATAAATTTATCAATTTGTACAATTTAAATAACGATTCTTCGTTAACACATTCGCACCGGATGCCTCATATTTGAATTGGGTTCTCTTACTAGCACCCGAATGAGGCACGTGTGAGTTATAAAACGTAATAAACACTTCAAATTCTCCCCAGAAGTGTCATGACAATAATTCGATGAATTATAAAAAAAAAGCTATATGTATATTTCATATGTTTACAAGTTCTTTTAAGAAAAGTACATTGTGTTATAGCGATAAGATCCGAATTCGATGCTTGGGCTTTGCTCCATAATGCAATTGCAGGCAGCAGATAATTCTGGCTATGTCGTTGAAGGAAAACAACATCGTTTGATTGTTCGATGTCACTTCGATGTGTTCCGTTTATTAATAGCATTAGAATAGGGCTGCGATAACCGATGAGTCAAAATGTCCCTGTATTAGTCGAACGAGGGTTTAAAATTTCAATACACGCTTGGTCACTGTGAAATAATTTACGACTCTGCTTACAATGTTTTTTTGTAAAGCATCCATTGACGAAAAATTTATAGCATCTTTTAGATATAATTTAATTTTGCAAAATTCTACGAGTTTTTCCCCGGCACTTGCATCCCATTCGACTGCAAATGAAACGATGCGAATGTGTTAATTTCATAAATTTCTCTCGAATGAAAAATTCAGTTTGACCTAAGTACACCAGCTTATACGTTCTTAACTAAGATTAACAGAAATATCAACTAGCAACAAAATTAAGACGCACAATGTGCATCTCCAATTTACTTTTTCAGTGAAATCAAACGATTCGAAATTTATTTCGATAGATGCAGATTAGAAGGTGACGTGACCCAGGATCCGAATGGCTTGATATTTATGTATACTTAATTACCGTATAATTACCAGTTATTTTATTTAATCTCGCGTATTAATAACATTACGCGAGACGCAATGTCCTTGCGTTAATCGATCAACGAGAAATTTTATCATCAATAAATATTATACACTCGAAACTAGTAAAAACTCTTCTCGCTATTAACAATTGACATTTTTGTACATACGATTTAAACTTTATCACAAAAGTTACCTTTGGTTCGCCTTTGGACAATAGGATATTTCCAAAATAATAATTACAAAAAGAAAACGTACGATAATTGATACATTATGCTTTAAATCAAAGAACTAAGAGCAAATAATCTATAGATTGAAAACGGAGGTAAACATGGAAAAGCAGGAGCTAAAACTAGAAAAAGAGTAAGAATAATGTAGACGCCGTTCGCCAACTTTAATACATATTTACGTGGTCTAGCAACGTGAACTCGCATCGTAAAAGACGAATAAATTAAAAAAAAAAAAAAAAAAAAAGAAAAAAAAAAAGAAAAAAAAACACCGACATACGGATAATCGATTGCTCGAAGAAAACGATGAAAGTCGAATAACTGGAACTACGATAGATGCGTAAATCCGTGCGATCGAGCATCTTTGAAGTAAGATTGTCGGTGAAAAGTGGAAGCTACTTAGTGACCGATCCACCATGAATATTGAGGATGTGCTGCTTCAGGTGATCCGGTCGACAGAAGTATTTTCCGCAGAGAGTGCACGTGAAAGTATACCTGGATCCGAGTCTTCCGCACTCGTACCTGGAGTGTCGCGTCAGAGAGGATCGTGACCTATATTCACGTCCACACATGACACACCGAAATCTCAGCTCGCTGGCAGAGACACCCTCCATCATAGGGCTTGCTGTAAGCATACACGGAGGCTTTTTACATATGGGTTATCCTCCTCTATCTTTAACGGGAGAGTCGAAATTCACGTTCATCCCTGACGAATTACACCTCGTTTTGCACTCCCTTCCTTCCTCTCTCTCTCTCTCTCCCGCGCGTCTTCTCGCTCTCTCGGACTTTCACCCTTCGTCCCTCTTTAATCATTCGTCTTGTTTCTCCCGATTTCCCTCTGCATGGTAGTGCAAAAAAGTGAACGACAATGGCTATTTCGAAGCGGGTTTCGTCTCTCAACAACGAACAATGGGAAAATGAAAGCTCGAGCTAAGCATGTGGACGATATACGACCAAGGTTTAAGAAGCTCGCTCTAAAAAGAAGACTGCGCGCTCTATTACAAAAATCTTTCTTACCACTTTGATCGAACGTTAAATCACCACACTGTAACGTGACTCGATACTCGAAGTATGATGTAAAATACCGAAGTTGCGATCATTCGCAACTGGCGAAATATAGTAGCCGTATCACAACGCAGTAGCTGCATTTACCGCATCGGTTCATAATTGTAACCAATAAACGAAAAGAAACAAATCAAAGAGAAACAGAACATTAATGAACGTTTGTTTGGAGAATAACGACGCATAATATGAAGTTAGATAACGTGGTATTAGAAGTTTGCTGGAATTTTGCTTCAGAAATTTGGAGAAGTGCCGAGATCAAGCAAAAACAAAAAAAGAAAGGCAACCACGGTCTCGCAAAGCGCTTAATTGCTGTTTATATGCAGTCTTCTTTACTTTGAGCCGTTGTTATTTACATGCTGCTCCAAAATGAATCGCATTTATTAGTGTGTTTCCATTTTTACAACCGTAATACTTCATTAATTAAACCCAACGTAAAAAATGCCTCCTTGTATAGTTTCACCCAACGTATGCCCATAACAACACACGTATATGCCTAAACCTAAAACAATCTATCGTAATTGCATTTCGCCAGGTCGTTTCTTTTTCTCAATTCGATTGATGTATTATTCCGCATCACAATAATGATTATGAAAGCTTAAATTCGCGGCAGACCATGAATCAGCATGCAGTATACATTTTCAGATATCATCGTAAATGAACACACGTTTTCTTCCATAATTCTATCAATTAAGCGTAACATCGATCTTTTATAAAACATATTTTTTATTACACACTTGTGCGAGCAACACACATTTCTGTAACAGTTAATATACAAAAGAATAATCGATTCGTTTCGATAAATGTAACAATCTCTTAAGTAGTTCAAGGTTCTTTCGTTAGTTAAGTCATTGGAACGACTATTATATAGATTAATATTTTCAAATATATTGGTGAAAAAAGACCGTATTGTTATTCCTACCACTGTGCAAATTACTTTAAAATTATTCTCAGGTATCTCACTATAAGAAACTCCTATGAACTGGTGATAGTTTTCTTCTTGGCATTTAAGCTGTACGCACGCGCACGCATGACACGTGTACATACATACACATCCATACATACGTACATACATGTACATACATACGTATACACACACGCACACACATGTTAAGTTAATCATTACTTCAAGACTAATGAAGTAGAAAATGGAGGAAATGAAACATCGGCTTTCAAATCTAAGTCATAGGTCCAAATGAAGAGACCGTTGTTGCGAACAGAAGGAAACCCACCTGGTACAGCCTTAACGACGAAAAATAACAGTTCGCAAATTTCGTTGTACAATACAGAGTTTTGTAGATATCTGCAACTCCATTTGAATAGTAGAAGAGCTTCGATTCCTATTTTATCCTTCCTCCTTCCTTCTCTTCTTTTTTCATTTGCGAAAAATATGTGACGACGTAGTCCAGTGTCTGCATCGATACGTTACAACTTACGTGGCAACCTTTGAATATAATACCGTGGCAATAAATCATCCAAGATAGCTCTCTCTTGCAGAAGAGATCAATTGGTTACATCTCGTGATCATATACTGCGTGATGGAACCCTAATAGATTTTGTCTGAACTCGTTCGTGATACTCGTTCGTGTGTTACATTAAAAAAAAAAACTTGTAACGCTATTCAATAAAATCTAATTGTACATATACGCGAGGTGATAAACGAAGGCATCCCATACTTAATTCTTTACGAAAACTTTGAATAATGTTACGAGTGATGTATTAGAAAGAGAAACATGGAAAAACATTACGTAAAATTTTGAACGAAATCATCGTTAAATAATGACATATTTACAAAATGGCCCGCGAGTTCCAAAGAAAAATAATTTAACCACGTTTTCCGATTAGAAACTCTTTTTAATATCACGCTTAAAGTGTAAAATAACTTTAAAGTTAAAAAGAGAATAGAGGATAGGAGAAGGATAATGAAAAGAAGCGATGAAAAACAATTATTCTTTATGACAAATAATTTATTGCATATCTTCTTATGCTCCACTTCACTGGACGACACAGCTGGAATACGTGCAATCGAAGAATGCAAACTGTGCAGAATATTCCTCCTAAACGCCGTATATTCTGACCACTTATGAACACACGTTTGAATAAACAGAATTTGAAAAATCGAATCGACCACCTTTTCGTTAAATGTTAATTCGGAAAGCTCGACAGTATTGAACGAATCCATTAGAATATTCGTATTTCAATATTTTTATCGTAATCGTAATTTATATCGTAGACGCATTTCGATTAAGAGTTCTCGTCGCGGATATGCGTTATTCAAAACCATTTTAACGATACAATCCCTGCCTGCTGGTATTTCGTCAATATAGTTCCGTTTTTCACGCGATCAATATATTGATTTATAGTAGCAAACACGAACATTGAAATTTAAATGTATTTTATACAGTCATGAACTGTCAAACGAGTACACAGTTTATTCTACCAGATAAACGTGTTGTCGGAACACATTAATTGGTACAATATCTTACTGCAATTACTTTCGTACAGAATTACTTAACAATTATTACGTCGGTTGCTCGCGGGACAAGAATCACGATTTACTTTCCAAAAGAAAATGACACGCGCTGTCAGTTTTTAGTCTCATTTACAATAACAGTGGTTAGAATCGTTCTCCTTTTCCTCATACACAAATGTAACAAAGAAAGTTAGTCTTATGATTTCTAATTGGTTAGAAACATCAGATAAAATTACATTTTATCCCGCAATTAAAGTTTAAATCATTGCTTTATAGCCATCGTCCTGTTATCTGCGACCTACTTGCTGTCTTTCAAGTAACGTTATCGAGACTTACAAATCATCGTTTAACATGTCACGAGCCAAAATGGCTTGAACTTTATCTAACTTGACCGACGTGATCAACTCGGCAAATATTACAACGAAAAGAACATAACAAAAAAGCTTGAAAAAAATACAAAATAACCTTTCACGACATCGGAAGTACAAGAAACTCGATAACAGACACGTCGATTAAGTTTATTTCTAAGGAAATAGACGTATTTATATTTACGACAAATATAACAATAACGTATACGTATTCGAATTGAATTAAATAATCATCTCTAAAACAATCGCGGATCCGCGTGATTGAGAGAACGAGCAACGTAAAACATATTCTGCATCGCAACATAGTTGATTTCTCTGGTTTCTGATAAAGCGTGCATAACGAGATAAGTAAGAAACAAGAGAAGGGAAATGTATTGTGGAACAATTCTCCTTCACTTAGTCTCTCCTTGAGAGTCCCGGAAAATTACAACGGAGAACTGTTGATTCGAGATGGGAAACCTTCTTCTGCAGTAAGGTACCATATGATGACCAGTCCGCTTCTGATGTACCCGCATGGAGTCCAGCCGAGTGAAACGACGACAGCAAGTTCTGCAGGCAAACTGCTTCTCTACTCCACATTCATATTTCCGGTGCCTGACCAAAGAGTAATGGACGGCGTAACGTCGACCACATCGCGAGCAACAATACCCAAGAATCGACTCTGAAACACCGTGGTCCTTACCACAATCACGCCAACACTCGTACCACTCTACTATCCCTCTCATCTGTCTGGATGTCCTGTCCCGTCAAAACACATACAGAATGGTTCAGCTAAAAATCACCTGCTCTATTTATCGTATGAAAAATATTCTCAAGATAAAGTTGCACTATTTCGAAGGGTAAAATGTAACGCTGGAATAATTTTTCTCTCAAGTTCGTTTCTTTCTTTGCTTACGGATATTCAAGGTCATCGGTACATTTTTCAATGAAACTCTGTACTTTTATCCACTAATTGATGCGTTTTTATCTCCTATACAAAGGTGCTATACCTGAAAAAATGCATAGTTTAGAAGATATTTAATCCTTAATTTTGCAAAATTGCGCATACGAAAAACAAGAAAACAACGTAATATTAATACGTGTTTTCCTTATCTGTCGTACACTAAATTTGATGAAATTAAAATGAAAATCTTATAGATTATGCATTGTCCCACGTAAATAGATACTTTAATACTTTTGTACATGGAATAGAAAACCGCGTCAATTGATAGATGAAGAAAGTATTATTTAAAAACATGTCGACGACCTTGATATCTTCTAAAGGCAACAAAATGACCTTAAAAAGAATTCTTCCCACCGTTGCACGTGTGCCTTGAAATAATGTAATTTTATTCTCAAGTTTTTTCGTACAATGAACAGGTATTGAGATGATCCCATTTAGCTAACTCATCTTGTATATGTAAGTCCTAGGTTCATAACGATAAAACGACACGTTTTACGACATTTCATTCTACAATACATCGCTACTCCAATAATGATCACTGCGCAGCAAACATTATCAGAGGAACAATGATTGTACAATATGTACATGATACACATTGACGTTTCCCTGCTTCGTCTCGGCTTCTCGCATTTTGTTCCGTGCAGTCTGGTACTGTCTACTCTAAAATGCGATTCCGACGTATCAAGAAACGCTCGCTTCTTCAATAATTAATCTATCACGAACAAAAACGATTAATTCCAAAATTAGACTAAAAAAATTAGGTCGTCTTATCAAAGACGAGCGCAAAACAGCAAACACAATTTACTATCCTGCTACTAATCATCTAATAGAACTTTTACATTTGCAACATTCTAGCAAATCTTACACTATTAACGATAATTTATAACAAACGTGTCTCCCATCCTCTCTCTCTTTCCCTTCCTTTTTTACCAGTGCGAATAATGTATTCAATCCTTAATCGCAAATGCTTACGTCGTAGTACGTGACTAATAAATTTCCGGATAAATCTTAAATAGAATATCGTTTTTTGACTTGCAATTTTTCCGATAGATACTTGTTAACATTTGAAGTTCAAAATGACAACAATATCTCTGCGGTACCCGCAACGAGAAATTCGAATCAAATTGAACAACAATGTTTCCTTCAAGTATCTCAAGTAGAAAACTTAGTAAATGATTATTTTCCGTTAAATTTGTTGGAAATCCCTACGTATTTCATGATTATACTTGACAGATAACGTACATTACGGGACAAAACATGCTCTTTAATATAGCCACACAGCTGGCTACCAAAATCGTTCGAGAGTCAATAAATAATTCGTTCGTAACTATGTCGCTGATTACGTTGAATTAATGTGCAACTTTTTATATCAGAAAAAACAATCACGGATGGATGAAAGTACAATCGATCGGCCTTTCGTCATCTGGCGCCTTAGAGTACAAAAGGTAAAGGATTGAACGCACATCCATCTTGTGATTTTTCTTCTAAATTTCTCTTCGCACGATTAAGTGCTTCGATACCTATTAAATTTTCTTACGTTTTCTCAGACGCACAAAACAACACATCCAGAACTCCAACCACACAGAAAATCGAACGAGCAAAAACGATAACATCTTGCACCACAAGCGAATACGAATGCGACCACGAGAAACGACTTGTATTGCCCCAACACCTTTTCTTATCGCTTTAGCTTTACCAATATTATTCTTGTATCGAGGAAAAGACAGTATTCATCACACTTACATATGTGTCGCAAGCAACATACCAATATATGAAAGAATGAAGGATCGATTACGGTATGACAAATAAAAGAAGACAAATTAAAAGCCTATTAAATCCTAATTTTATCTGGACTAAAAACAGATAACGAGATGTAATTTCTCCAGCGAAGACGTAAATATTGATTGTAATCCTCGGAATAATAATTAATTGCAAAGAAAGATAATATAAATTTATAACGTAACCAAGTGTTATAATAATCGCAAGTATATATATATATCGTACTACAATAAAAATGATTGTTTGAATACACTTGTTTACAACGGATCAGGAATTAACAATTCAAGTAATAAGTATTCAAGCAATCATTTTTACGAAAAGTACTACTATATTAAAGCATACTGAAACGTAAGGCATCTTGCGTGACGATACAACACGCAAGATTAAATACTTAACCTGTGTGAACTTTCATCGATCGCTTCTGAACACATCACACGCGCGTTTACCGTACACTGCACATCTTGATTTCTTCTCTTGCACTTGTTTTCACACGACACGAATTTTCCACAGCTCCAAATCCGTCAAGTGCTTGTTACAAATTTTTACTTCGTCTTCGAATACCAAATTACCAAGCAGACAAACGAAAGTCTGAAAATTTACAGTCATAAAGAATAAGATCAAGGCTGTGTAGTGCGTTTGTACCGACAAAGTGCAACAAGATCACGGAATGAAATCACTACAGAAAATTATTGTAGTGATAAGCATAGATCGAGTTACACACACACACATTATACAAGGTACATACGTTGCGTCAACACTTCAAATTATTCAGAGTTGAAAGAGCAACATTAATGTACTTATAAATATTCAATACCTTAAACTCGGTGGTAATGAATATCAATTAGCATAAATAGAAATCACCATCAATCGAGAATACATAAACAATAGAAGATATACAAAGCCAACGATCATTAGTGTTCTGAACGAAAATAATGCGTATGAAATCGTCATATCATGAACAATAATGAACATAATCAAATAACCTAAAATGCTAAGAACAAGACATTTACATAATGTGAGCAGTAAAAGAATCACATAAAAGCTTGATTGCAAAAATATAGCCATATGTAGGGAAAGGAAGAAACACGATGTATAAATATATAGTATGAAATAACAAATATGAATCTAACTGCAGTTAGACTTAATTTAATGAGGAAAGGGAAACATTATTAAAATTATCATACCACCTTTTTGTCAATGCACATAGCAATTTTCCCACGAAGAAGTTGAGAAATCTTTCCGGTGATTTCAACATCCGATATGCTTTAACGTGAACACTGGAAAACTCGATGACACGTTTGTCTCATTCGCTTTTCTCTCGCCGAGAAAGATATCAAGTTCGATATCTTTCAATGATCAAGAAACTGTAACTGCTTTTTAAAACAGTGCACAGCTGAATTGAACACCGCGCAACTGAAATTGCAACTCGGTTAATTAAAAAAGAAAAATTACTTCTAAACCCAAAACTTCTACAATATCAAGTTTCGCAAGTAAAATTAATTCTACTTGCTTAGCTGTTTCTATTTCCAAAAAATTTCAAATGGAAAATTTTCGGAAATAAAAGCAAACAGCAAAACGTTTTTTCGTCTTCTTACATCGAATAAACCTTTCATCAAACTAGTCCTTGACCTCGCCTCCTCTTCTTGAGTCGAAAAACATGAGCACAGCACCAACACATATCACAGCTGAATAAATAAAAAGAGTCAGAAAAATGATCTCATACAAATTTCTGATCACATGTATAGGAATAATTAAAAGGAATGATTGATTCATTAAGACAGATACAGTTATTCAATATATCAGAGACAACAAAATAATATTATGTGAAAAATTGAATTGCGGGTATATCTTTTGAATATATCAAATAAGCATACCCATCAAAGGAACTGTCATAAAATAACTAACACATCGCTACAAAATGCTGTAACTATGTGTACATCACATCAGAAACGTAAATTTTTATCTCGCATCATTACGATATAGTACAATAGTAGAATATACCAACTCATGATGGTACTGAGATATAGGCTTTAGTCTTCTTACCACAAATTAAATTGAATCGAGCAACAGCAAAATGAAAACCTTGTTACGTATAAAAATTATACGTATGTAGAAATTTTATATCATAAACAATTGAAATGTATGAGCGGTATGCACGAAGATATAAACACAGAAACAGTAATTGTCACATGACATAGAAATATACGTACTAATATCAATGAAATATTACCTTCTTTATATTATCGTGCTATCATATGACTAGACATTAATACCTTTACCATAACATTACCTGTTCAACCTATACAATATTTTCCTCTGGTGTTTCTTTATTCGTCTTCGTTAGATTCGTTTGTGGAAACACAACACACGGCATGGCGGTAATGGTCAACGCACAAATCGGGAAAATAAAGCCGACTTGTTACGAGCCAAATTTTACCATGCACTAAATTCGTTTTTCACGCGTATTTTCGCGAGGTATCGCTCATTATAAAATGCAATGAAGCAATACCGTCAATTTCGTCGAAATTTTAAGAACCGAAGCATTTTCGTAGCAAAAGGCCAAACGAAAATACATTTCATGAAGCCGACCAATGCACAAGAAGAGTACATTGGTTTTTCTTTCCTCTTCTTCCGTAGCATTAGCACTATCAGAATTTGAACGAGCATTTACCGTCTCGATCGAGAAATCGCTCGATCGTGACCAAAAAAACTTCTCGTCTCTCGCTGCTTCGATCTTCCTTTTAATTTATTTATTCTCTTCGCAAAATGGCCTAAACACTTGGAAGGTAAAACGATAGCAACAACGTACATCGTAAAATCACATGGCATAGTACAACGAAATTCGAATGCCATAAAATATAACATCATAAAAAGTATTAACAATTGTATACAAATAAATGTTCCCATACGCAGTATAGATATATGATAATAGTACATATATCGAGTGGAAAACATTGTGTAATAGATGTATGTTTAAATGTTACGTATACATGTAGGTATGTGTGAATGTACGTATGCATGTACATGCAGACATACACGCGTATGTACCTGCTACGTATTTATATGTATATATAAACTCACATCTGTATATACATATAACGCACGCAAGTAAATACACGATATACGTTCGTATCATGTACATACACAACATACATGCGCACATGTAAAATATGCATTTTAAATCAGGTTAATTAAATACTTGATGTTTATATGCGTTACGAACAAAGAAGCAAGTTATGTACACATGGGTTAGTTTAAAAAAAAATCAAAATGTAATGGAACGTGTGCAAGCGCGTACGCCTCGTACTATAGTATACCTCGCATATTATCGTAGAAATGCAAGAAAGGAAGACATATGTTCGCAAAATGAGCACCACCACCGTTTATACGTGTGTGTATATATACATAACTACCCACGAGAAAAATACGTTGATCTGCAGGCAAATCACAAGATTTTTCACGCAACGAGTACGCATCGCGCTCGCTCACCTCCGTAAAGTTAAAGAGTCGTAATTACACTACCGAAGGAAGCGTAGCATGCAAGACGAATTACGCAAAAAATGGCACAACGCAATGGATTGAGAACTATCGAGTGTACGCATACACGGATGGATAAAGAAAAAGTACGTTGAGTCACACATCGTATTATATGTATTGTACGTATACCTGTGTATGCATGCATGTTTTATGTACGCTACGTGTATACATATACATATACACATGTATACGCACGCAGCATACAAATGCATACAGCAGACACATACAAATACGCACACACTATCGATACGCGTGGAAAAGATTGGACACGCGTGAAACGCGCGTTCACACGACACGTGACTTCAACGCTGCATGTGTATCACATGCTTTTATGCGAATACGTGCGCAGCGCGTATCACGCGTGCCACGGCTACCAAAAGAACACGTGCTTTTTTTGTTTTGATTTTTAGATCGTTGATGTTACAGTGACCTACAGATTTGAATATGCGGAAAGAACACACGTATATCGTGTTCCAATAGAAGGAAAAACATATCCCATCGCCGTATTCACGAGACGTTTATCTTCGTCACGAGAACGAGTAACTTTATATTCGATAACCTTCCAAACATACGCCGTGCGCTTCCAATGCGAGGATCGTGCAACCGGAGAACACGTCCGCCAATCGACGACGCACTGCCAACCGGTGCGCTCATTGTGCCGTTAAAAATACGATGTAGAAGCAACCGTGTGTATAAAAACGCGACAAAAAAAAAACACGACAATGATAGTAAAAAATGAGTGAGATGTGCATATATCGGGTCCTTCCGTTCATGCAAGTGAAAAAAAAAAAAAAGAAAAATAATGTTGAGATTCTTCGATACTGCTAATTACGTACTCATTTCTCCCGACGTATCCGGTTAACCGCAAAATTAAAGAAATTTTAATACACACGCGCACAACGATTGACTTTACGTCGCAGTGAAGAAATGTACACGAGAGAAACGCAATTTGACTTCATCTCGTGTGCATCATTATTACGCGCGGTGGATACACGAATACGCATCAATTCCTTCTTTCGTCCGATTGTTTTTCCTTACACATTATACTACCACATATCTCCGTGGACTTTTTTTTATCTTACGGCCAACAAAAAAAACACGTAACAACTACAAATGGGTATTTTCTTTTCCTTTAGGATACGAGGGTTTGATTTCGGTTTCGACAGCAGAGGTAAACACGCGATATCTCTTGTGCGAAAAAACGCCTCTCGATAGCTTTCGTACGTTTGCGTCCTATATTACAAAATAAAGCAAAATAGAAACGAAGCTAGTGTCATTGGGCCAGTCAACATTGCGTGTTTACCTTTACCGTCTCTACCGAAATATATATATATATATTTGTTTCCACAACATTTACAGAAAAGATACTCTACGCACTGCAAATAACGTGGCGCAACGCCGGCTCTACTTTTCGCTTTACCTACGCACGCGTTAACGTGGAGAATGGAATATATCATTGAGCCAAGATAGCAGCTTGAAACGATCAAACTGTGATAGCTCGTTTCGTATTTCCCCAAAAATACCGGCAGTCCAAGTACGCAAAGGTACATGTTGCGACAGATGGTTGAACCATCTAGGTCAAATTAAATATAATGGCGTGCTATTTGGTTAGGGTAGAATCGAACGCAATATCGGGTGCAAAAAACACGTTCCATACTATGCGCAATTTACATCAATATATATTTATATATAATTATTATGAATAACATAACATATCTGTTTGCGCCGTTTGCATCTGCTCCCAAGAACCTTCCATCCACCATCATTATCCCTATTATCCACTCACTCACTCATTCTATTCACTCATACCTATTCTTAGCTTTTATCCTTGCTCTTCTGTATAAATATATATCCCCATAAATATATATTGTGCTAAACTACTGTTAAAATTGGTTGATAATAGTAGATCCCTCATGTACAAAATACGATCTTTAAAAGGAAATAATTTTATTAAAAAAAAATAGATAGGAGGTTTGCGAAGAGAATATTTGTAAGAAAAAGAGAATATCATTAAAGAAAACTAGAAGAATTTTATACATTCTGACCACCGAAAGCCTTCACATTTTTGTGATAAAATCTTCCAAAAAAAAAAAAAAACAATGTCTTACTTTGAGTACTTCCTACCTTTCACTTTAAATTATTTCCGACCTTACAATATGACTTTTTATATCTTGTAACTGTAAAAAATTTCTATTCGTGTAAGGCTAGTGTTGTTTCAAGAATATGTTAAATACGATGAATCTTATAAGTCACCGGCAACCTTTAAGGCAACAGCTACTGCGTTAACTAATATTTCGTTAAAACCTCTTGTACGATATTGTTTATACTTTTCCAGATAAAGGAAATATTGAACGGCGCAAACAGAAATTGTAAAACAGCATGAGTCAATCACGGAACGTGTTAAAACACAGTAGAAAATGTGAAACTTATATTCAACTAAAAGCTCCTTCAAAATTTTAATACGATTCGACGCGAACAATCGATTCAAGGTAACAAGTCTCTGACGACAAAACCAACGACCTTCCCCATCAATGCGAGTACTTCTCAAATCTTTTTTCACCAATTAACTTTCCGTACGCGAGAACATATAAAAAATGTGCGAGTCATATTCCATTTGACAAACAATCCTGTCATGTCGTAAGAACGATTGATTTCGAACTAATAGAAAACGAATGCCAAGTTTTTTCGAAATCAAGAACTAGCATTGACAGAGAGGCCGCTCCTCTCTCTCCGAAGTTACCTTGCTTCCCGCGTAGGATCACCTTTCTAGGCGACCATGTACGCTTCTCACCTAACGCCTCCTTCGACGATAATAAAAAAAAAAGAAAAAAGCGGCAAGAGGAAATCCTTGCCGTGTTCGCGTGAAAAAAGTTGCCCTTTCTGTTCTTTTTCTGCTACGTATATCGAAATTTGTTACCACTAATCGAAATCCTCAATGATCTCTCCAAAAATATCTCTCCTTTTTCGTTTCATTCTGTTCTAAAAAAAGTTTCTTTCATACTGAAACTACGGCTCGTATCCCGAAAAATTTGTTCAACAAGAAATGGCGAAAGAAGTTTTCGCACCAAAGGGTCCGCCAGTTTAATTTTCTCATTTCTCAATGTCCTACTATGCGCCCATCTTTATATACGAAGCAGCTTTGCGCTGCATCTGCCACCAGCAGCTGCATAGTTACTACAGCAGATGCACCAGCCGGAGGAAATAACAGCTGCACATATCTTTTTCTTTCCCTTTCCCTCTTTTTCTACTCAGCTTTTTTCCCTCCTGTCCCTTTCTCTTTCCTACTCTCTTATACATATTCGAAAATTATCTAACGAGTTGTGCTTTGTCGATCTCAAACAATAGAAGTTATCGTCATATGTCTGTAATTCGTACATACGAATAAATAAATAAATAATAAATCTAATAATTCTAATAAATAATCTAATAATTCTAATAAATCTAAATCTTCTAATAAATCGGGATTGTATAAATTCTTAACATCACGACTATATACTCCTGTAGATTTATTGAGCTCCGAAGTAACCTATCATCGTGAGAATCCGAGTACATATTTTACTTCCACGAAGCTACGGCAACATAAACGTTATACCGCGCAGACAATCGACCTAACATACTTCGACCGTTCTAAGAATCAGGTCTATTGCCTGTTCTATTATTACAATGTTATGCTATATTATACAGAAACGATACGAACATGCAATTGATACTTTCAGAAAATATGTATTTATTTTATTTATTTTAAGCCTTGTTAAATAATTTATATATGATACTCAAATTCTATTCACGAAAATATGGTGTACACTTTTGACGTATCTTATTATGTACTAATTCTTAAAACAAAAAAAGTGCACTAAATACACATATATACATATTGGGCGTCGTTCGTAAGAAATGTAAGAGTATTTTTTCCACTCGCTGTATCAAAGGCTTACTCCACAAGTTCTCACGTATACTCTGACCGCAATACAAGCTTAGACAGTCGTGAAAGGTTCGTATTTATCGGAGTAATATGTAATTCCAACCATTATGATGAATATATGAAACTGCACATACGATACGTATTCGCGAATAAGTGGAGTACTAAAAATCTCCTAAGTTATAACAATATGAAATTCAAATTAATCCTTTCACTTAGGATATTAATTATGAGCAATTTATACGAGATTGTGTTTAAATTGATCTTTGCTAGAAGAACCTCGCCAAGTTATCTATGTATATGGAACATAGTTTTTCTGAATATATTGTAAAAGGGAACGTATATTAATACGTAATAATGATTAACATCAAGCCAATACTTTGAAGTTCCAGCATCGTTATCGCCCTACACCACTCGGTTTCGATGTGACCACTTCAGTAGCCATTTCGACCAGTACATGTGCTCTAAAGTTTTAAGATGAATTGTCGCGATATAATAAATTCTTCTTTAATTAGACAGTTTGATTAGCTACAAAAATTCTAGTTATTGCGCTCAAAATTTATAATTTCATCATCTTACATCAACTGAGATATAATAGAATTGTCATATTATACGAACTTCGTTTCAACTGAATGAAATTACTAGTCAATTTTTGATCCTAGAACACCATCCACAAGTTACGAGTTTTAACAATGGAGCTTTAAATAAAAAATAGATAGAAAACCGCACAACAAAAATTTAGTATTGTCCCTTGGTATGATAGCATTTAGAACGCTCGATTGGGCAAAGTGTATAGTACTCTTGCGTTTTCTACATACTTTATGAAATCTGCATGATATCTCTGGTGGAATCTTTTTGTCCCTGAACTTTGAATTTTTTTGAAGACGATGCTGCTTCAAATTCATGGAAACCCCTTGTGGTTGATCCGCACAACACGTTTCTTAGTACTTAATACAGAAGAGGTTGGTTGACGTCTAACTTGATTGCGTTATACGAATATTCACGTGTGTCCGAACCAAAGATGCAACGATATGAAAAGAGCTGATCTAATCGAACAATAAAATGGTTAAGACCATATATAGTTATATAATGCCCATCTTAAAATAAATACGATCAAATGTAGAAATAATACTTTTATGCAAAGTGCAAAGGATACATTTATATTCTCATACTTAACCGGTACGGAAAAGGTACACCAAATTTAAGACTTTGAAGAGATACTTTGGAGAGACTGCCTATCCGCATCGAATTCCGCGCGTAATTCTATACGATTTTCAATAGATAGATACTTAAAAACGAGAACACACCTAACTTCTGAATATAAATATCACTTTTATTACTTTCTGAACTAGGGCACGCAAACACCTTTATTACGCGGATCTTTTACCTATTGTTATCTCACACATACGCGCGCGCGCGCGCACACACACATACACGCGCACACACGTACCCTTTTCCTAACCTATTCCTTTGATAGTATTATTTTCTCGTATAGAATATACGTAACCACGATAATTTACTAACGAGAAAGTAAGGCACAGTACCGATCATATTAGAGAGGGTATATATACATACATACCTGTATGTATATAAATAGCAACTACTTGTTCGTTACGCGCGCGGTTTGAAAGAAGCGAGGAGTTTCGTATTTCCTTTGGTCGGTGGTCGCGGAGGAGAGTTCCTCCGTACGTTCCAAGTTTTCCTCGCAGAGGAGAGAGAGGTCGTGCAATATCGCGTTGCGAGGCCAACGATAAAGACTAGCCGCAGAATAAAATGAGGGGAACAAGGAAAAGATGTAACGGAAACTGTTATAAACATGAATGTGTGCCAGCATATCTTGCACCACCGACCAAACCATAAGATAGTTCGAAACGACAGAAGATGCAATAGAAGTAAAACGATGGTGGCGAATCCTATGTTAACCTCGTAACGTGGTATCGCGATAGAAATAAAAAAGGTTGAAAAAGATACAAGGAACTTTGAAATTAACAAGGAGCTACATGCCCTGTATAGGAAATGAAAAAGCTCTTTCAGAGACCGTGCTACTCTTGAACGGACCCCGGCTGCTAGGTTGAACCACGTTATTCGACAGTGAAAAAAAATGTAAGTCCTGTCATACCTGCGCAATAGGCACTTTTTGCAATTGAACGCCTAACATAACTCGTATCATCTTTATTCTATAGAAAAATCTATCCAAATCCAAAATATGTTTTTATACGAAACCACTTTCGATTCATGGTTTGTCCAATAATCGACGAAACTGTACAAGCAAATTACGAATAATTCGTAAATACATTGACAATATATCCATTTACTCATTTGTTCCTACATATGATTTCCATTATATTTTACAAATGCAAAGGTTTAGTTTTCCATCAATATCAACGCTTAAGTAAGAGAAAGTTGCGTCAAACGCGAGTGCCTATTGTTACAGCGGGCAGGATCTAAAAAAAATGATATGGGTGAGCCTACCTTGAGAGTCGCGATGGGCCTGCGCGGCCTCCTGTGCTGCTAGAAAGACTTCATCTGTCGTTCCTGGAGCTCCTGCCACCGAGCCCACAACTCCTCCCGCGTTACTTCGGTCACCGGTAACGTGCCACGCACCTATACCTGCTAACGAAACAAAACAACCGTACTCATAAAATCTTTTTTCATGATGTCAATAGTACACACCAAATACTTTTTATATATAAAACACGAGATGAAATTAAGTACGGAGACAAAAAGGATAACTATATAATCGCTATGAATTGTGCGTTATCACATCGATAAATCAACAAAATACTAGGAACAAAGGATAACTTTATTATTCTTAGCTTTTTCTCATATTCAAACAAGAACATTGAAAATACTTCTGGAATTATCCGAAGTAGTGAAATACAGGGTATCAGTGATATCAGAAATCTCATACACATCCTCTTATAGAATAAGTACACTCGGCAGTGTCACATATAGTGTAAAGTAGCACAACAAACCCCCTAACACTCCCAGTTTCCCTCTATTGTTGCGAGAATGATGTTGCGCAAATAACATTTTACATTCGTATTAACACGTTGGTCGCCACATCACCCATATCTGGGTGACGCTCTTCTTGTTCGGGTTAATTAAATATATAATATTATGTATAGCATATACAACATAAAAATATTAAAAACATATTATACCATATTCTTCATTAATTTATATTCTTGATAAAATATATTATGCTATGTCGCATGATATTCGTTAAAACATTCCAAACACATTTGGGGCGATTTTGAACACTTCGAACAATATGTTGTAGTTTTTTTTACGTTTTTTCTCGCTTCTTGGCGTCCGACAGTTTGCCTCTTCTTCTCGTAACATAGGGCGCACATCCTTCTTATAGGCTTGCCCTGCTGATTTTTACGAATCTCCAAATGGTGGAACACCTTGTTCCATGGTTGTTGTTGATGGTTGTCGGGCACAGTATTTTCTGAGGACACATCGGACCATTCGGAAACGAGAATTTCCCGAAATTTTCTTATCTTTATTTTTTTTGTTTGTAGCTGTTTGGTACACAATACGAGCATTTACTATAGTTGTTCCTAAGAGTAAATTTAGTGCTAATTTCCGCTACCACTCGATGCTTTTCCGTACCGTAGTGGCATATAAGACCATCAGGTCACTTCTGTCGATACCAGTTTTTTCATTATTGTACACTATTCTCCTCACTTTCAAATATATTTTCACGTTGTCTACTGAACATTTTGAGGATGAAAAAATCACTGATGTGCGTCTCACAAGAAGTATGCTTCTCGACTAAATGAAAAATCTGGGAAATCTGCCATGAGATCCCTCGGAATACTCTAGCCGGCTCTATACTCTAGCTTATCGCTTTCTCCATTTCGGAACTAAATCTTTTCTTTACAATGGATCGAAGGCGATAAGCAATGAATTCGTGTTTACGTTCTGCATACTGACGGTCGGATTTGGGCCCCGCGGGAAACTTAAACAAATTACGCTGGACGACCAACGTGTTAAACTCATTGCGGTCGTTGTGCTCATGCACGCACACTCACACACACGCACGCACACACGCGTGCATACATACATACGAGAATGTACGACGAATTCTTGATATACCTCAAATACTTTTTCCATAATTAACCCCTTAACCCACAACCACGAGCATAGCCCATAGTACGATGATCGGGTCAAACGTAAATATTATGGGCATAGCCTGTAGTAGATGATCGGACCAAACGTAAATATTACGGACATAACATATAGATGATCGGGCCAAATATAAATAATAGCGGCGGCGCCCTCATAAAGGTATAAATATTTGTGAAATATTTGATAAATAATTACAACCTGATGCAATAATTATGGTAGATATAAATACTACAAAAAGTTTATTTGTACAAAAATCAGTAATACAAAATTAATAATCTGCAATGGTGTGATACACTTCGAAACATTCTAGTATATGTAAGGGAACTTTGCACTTCTTACACTCCCACGTTGTTTCTCTACGTTTTTTATATTTTTGGCAAACTCTACAAGGTTTTGACGGTCTTAATTTTGATGATGTTGGGTCAATGTGTTTTGGAAAATGAGCCCAATGCCTCGCGTGCAGTCTCTCTGGCATGATCTCATCACAAAATCTTTCTCTTGAAAACATCTTGTAGGGATGCTCCTCTAGAATTTATGAAAATAAATTTCGATGTGTGAATGTGACCAAAAATAACTTGAAACTGATCACGATACGAAGAGATAATAAGAATATATCACGAGCCTTGTCTGTGCTATTTATGGTGGGGCAAATTACAAACCGCGACCGTCGTACCACGAGCGATGCCCATAATATTTACGATTGGCCCGACCATCGTACTACACAAGTCGTGCGAATGGCTGGAAGGCTGCGCGAGCTTGTTTACTTTTTCGGCCAAAAATTCTCCAACGTAAATCGTAGGTTAAAGGGTTAAAAGACTACGATAACACTTAGGACAAAGTAATACTGATCGTTTTTAAGCTATTTCACAGTCTGGCATTTTGTACACTCCTTATCGTACTTCAGTTCCCACAGTAATAGTGATTAATATAAATTTTAATGACTACTCTATAACAAAGATAACACGACTACAAAATGTAATGAACAATTAACGAGATTTCAATATACTGCTTAGATATTATCGGTACCCTTGATATCCTCACAACGAAGCTCAGTTTTTGAAAATTGTTTAAATGTACCGATAAAGAAAAGGAATTACGTCTAAACGTACATACATATGCCATTCTAATATGCATAATATACGACAATAATGAAAGAACTAAGCACGTGATTCTTTCAGTACATGACGATATTTTTAAGAAGGCAGTAATAGAAAATCCAGAGTCAAATAAATGAAATGTAAAGGCCATATTTTCTTATCTCACAAAATTGATTAAATACCAAAGAGACAATAATTTGAAAAAAATAAACATTTTTGCTCACGCGACATGAAGCATCCCATACATTTGTGTTACTTTGAAAAAACCTGCGATATGTGTAAGGACGTTTTCTAACAATAATTCTGTCTGTCTCTCTCTCTCTCTCGGTCTCTCTGATAATTCCAAGAAATTGCAAGAAAACACGCATAAGTACTATCAATGAAAAACATAAGAAAATAAAAAATCATTTAAGGGGGTGTATTAGAATAAAAATGAACAGTCTTTATAGAAAAATGAAAGAAAATTGAATAAGTGCCCAAAAATCTGAATACAAGCCGCACACTTATTCAGTCAAGTTATTAAACAGAATAATAAATACGATTCAAGATTTTGCCAAACGAAGAAAAGAACAATGCGAATGAAAGAAGACATCGATGAGACGATACTAATGCAACGATTGAACTTCATTTTTCAATTTTGTTCGGTGAAACTTTCACCGATGTAATTTTGAAGTTCCTTTGATTAAAAGAATAACAAATACGTTAAATAGGTAAATGTAAATTAAAGTATATCGTATTTGACCTTATTTTAACACGTTGACGCCGACGTGCACCATCGGCGGGTCACGCGTATCTGTCCCGTGGGGCGGCGTGCATCGCGATGAGTCACACATGTATTTCACAAAATATATAGTACAAAATAGGTTTATATTATTTTATCTCAATATTATAAGCAGCATACAATAGTAAAAACATAACAATTCAATATTATAAACTTAACATAATCATTTCCTTCTTTCATGCAATTTTTTAAAACATGTTAGACAGAGTGTCGGCTGGCCCTTACAAAGATCACAATATGTTGTTACTTTTTTGGCTCTTTTCGCGGCATACGCACTACCTTTTATTTTAGAAATGCGTTTATAACATTGTTTACACCGCCGTCTCGTTTTGCTCGCGGGCCCTTGGTACGACTGCAGAAAATGTAACTGTTTTTTGGACAGTACTTCATTTTCACTTGGCATTTCTTCTCTGTTGAGATTCACTGTACCTAAAAGGTGATCAATAATTTCTTCGCGAAATTTTAAGATTTTAATACTTTTAGTGCCCCATTTTCTATGTACACACCACGCATTTACGAGGCAAGCCCAGCATATTAATTCTATTACAATTTTTTTATACTATTTTACGGTTCTGCGCAAACAACTATAATAGGATGGCATCTGATCGAATAGATCAACCCCCTTTTTAGCATCATTATAAAAAAAGTGGCTGGCTTTAATTTACTATTTTTCCCCTGAACAATAACGCACCTGTGATTTTTGGAAGTAGCTACCACACATACTGGCCTTTTGTCAGTCCATTTTAAACATTTAACGTAACCTAACACTATTTTCGTCGTACATGTTCCTTACGCGCGCCGTTGTTCTCCAACGAACATGCATGACTATTCTTTTTTCCTGTGCAGAATTGAAAAATTTTTTGATTCGCGCTATGAACGTTTCTTATAGAAAAATGTTCACAGAATTGCGTGCGATGGTCAGAATTCGCGTCAGACCTCTACTTTTTCAGAAAAATTGAGAGGAGTACAAAATTAGGGTCAAAGCTGGTCTCGTCAACCTTACTTAACACGTTGACGCCGGCGTGATCCATCGGCGGGTCACGCGTGTCTGTTTCGTGAGGCGGCGTGCCCCATTGGCAGGTCACACGTGTCTGTCCAGAGGGGCGGCCGATGGGTCACACATGTATTTCACAAAATAGATAGTGACCCAGCGCTGCCCCACGCAGCAGACAGTGAATTCGGGCGCCGCCCCACGAAGCAGACAGTGAATTCTGAATGAATGAAAACCATGAATATCGGCGCCGGCGTCAACGTGTTAACATTTATAGATATATGCAAACAGATATTGCCAAACTATCGTATATCAATGCATTAGTTGAAGTTCACGGAATCGTATAGCTTTTGTAATTTTGCTATAAATTGAGGTCAAAGTTGAAAAATTGCAGTCGTGTCTAATGCGATCCTGCGCCGCCCAACGAAGCAAACCGTGCATTCGGGCTCCGGCTCACAGAGAAAACAATGCATATCGGCGATGACGTCAACGTGTTAATCAAAATAATTTCAAAAATGCGATAGAAGTTTAATTAAAAAGGAGTCAAAAAATAAAAATGTGTTACCATTGAATTAGTAATTGCCTCATTGACATTTACAATCGGATCAAAGGTTACGCCACTCCACTATCGAGCTTCGCAGTATATCGAAGGGAACCCTCCCCCGAATGGTAAGGATGACTAGCGAGCACTTGTTGTAGTTCGTTTCGGGCACTTATCCAATTTTTAATATAATGTGTGTGTATGTGTTTATATGTGTATATATAATCTAAAATAAATATATATATATATATATATTTATAATCAGACACGGAAATGAAAATACAAGAAAACAGAGCAGAATAGAATCGAACGGTTCACTGTCGATCAATGGCATATTATTATTCACTGACAAATCTCGATGCTATCGGACATTATATAAACTACACACGTAAAAGCATACACCACACTAAGGCTGTCTAGGCTGGATCAGGTTACTAGGTTGTTGTCTCCATCTCCTTCTGACGACGTTCAACTTTTTCAAATAGAATTGCAGGGTTGAACGATTAATGCCGTACATCTCTGATGCCTGAGTGGTGCTAACTCCCTGTTGTAATATTGCATCCAGGGACATTTTAACCGAGTCTAAACTATACTTTCTGCCCTGTTTTTTTTCCAGCGATTTAAGCAACGCGCCTACGTCAACATCTGTGCGCGGCCGCCTCATATTCGGCCCTTTTTTACATTCGAGGAAATGAGACGCCCAGAGGGCACCGCCATCACCACCCATCAAATTCCCTCTCGACCGAGACCGCGCTCCCGCCCCCCCACCTGCAACGAGGAAACCCAAGCTAGTGTCGGCCGATCATTACACGACCCGTTTAACATTTAACAAACAAAAAACGAAACGTTCGCATAACTGAATTTCAAGTCATTAATGAACGAGTCCCTTCCTCTAATTTAATTTTACATTTTAAATTCTTAAACCCATGTTAGTGTGATACATTTACATATATATATGTCGGAATGGCGTTGAGGATAGGGTTGTCGGTGTTTGATGAGTCTTCATTGAAAGTGGCCATCGTTGCGGTGTGACGAAGATACGATTTATTGACACAAGTATGGATAACACAGGTTCGACAATCTACCACGGCGGTTAGACGTCCGCGACACTAGTGACAATGGTCTCAGGTTCGATAACGAATCCGCGGTCGACGGGATGATAGATGAACGTACTCACAAAATCTAAGTCGGACGCGTAATATTCACCGGTCGTAAGGGGTTACTCTTTTCATCGATGAGATCGCGAGCGAGAATGAATTTCCCGTCCCAATGATGCCACAGAGGAAAACTATAATGGGGTGTGTCTAAGGACACGAGATCATCGGATTCGTCGAGAAAAGCCTTCGTTTAGGAAGTAAGGGAAATTGGCGTTGCTGCTAATTGGTCAATCTCCATATCGGTGGTTAGAAAAAGATGCTAGCCGCCCTCGAGGGAAAGTTGCTAGTGAGAGACGCCGCTCGTTGAAAATGGATCTCCCTTATTTTCCCGTAGTTGGGACAAAGACTATTTGTCTATTTGAAGGACTTTAGCTAGCTAAATCTTAAGATTTATAAGGGACCCTCGGGCTAGCTGAACGTATACTGCGGAGACGCATCGACATCTGGCAATCATCTTACTCGAAGAGTAGGGTCTGCGTGTGGCGAGCTACGGGACAGAGACCGTTGGAATGTTTACTGTCGAGTGTTACAACTATTTCCTTTTTAAGGAGAGCTATAGAATTACTCCATGCCTTTGTTAGACAAGGCGTGCATCCCTTGACCGCGGCTACGTTGGGCGACAGACTGTCGCCTCAAGCCAAAGCTCACCGTCACTAATGTCGAACAATTACAATTGGATTGAATAACTACAATAGTTTAGTTACAGTTATAGTAGACTTTAGATTGCAATGTTGCGGGGCTATCCGAAGGTTCCGGTGTCCTTTCATCTCCGACATATATATATATATATAAATAAATCCTATCCTTTTATCAAGCTTATTTCACTCAGATGGAGAGAGCAGCTATGCTTCGATTCAAAGTTTCTTTGAATCGAAGTTTTGCTGCTGGACTACATACATGCATAACGTCTGCACAACATGGTATCATTTCTCGCATAATTTCGTATGGGGAACTCGCCGTACGTGAAACTATGTAAGTATATATCTGGACAACAAACGAGAATTCGAAACGTATGCGCACAAAATTTGAAATCGACTCGCATATCGCGTAAATTCGTCAAAATACCCTGTATTTCGCTACTACGTTATAACGAAAGAAGAATAAATAAAATATAAAAATAATACGATTGTTCAACTTACCAGGATGCTGGGAGGGGTCGTGGGATGGGCCGGCTCTATTGTTATCTTGTTCCATCTCGTTCAAATCATTCATGTCGTCATCCAGCGTCAGATCTTCGACGCTTTCTTCTGGATCTTCGAGATATTCAGACTTTGGTTCAATGAGATTATCACTTGGTTCGGGCTTTTCTAGCGGCAACTAAGGGAAAAAATCATTTTATAAGAAACAGTATTTCTCTTTGTATCATTTATCTATTTAAGTATTGTCAAAATACATAAAACATTATGTGAATTATTAGAATCATGTATCGCACCGTTTCCACTCTATAAGATCAAGTAGATATGACATCAAATAGTAGGATTAAGTACGATATCATTTGCTCTACCAACAAGCGAAAGAAACAGTATCAGTAGACAACAGCTTCCATTAGGCGTTGGTGAACAATTAATATACGATCTCATACGGTAAAAATTCAACGTCGAATTTCACAAGGCTCACCTGTAACATTTCATCGGCAGGTTTCGTCAGCTGCGTCATTAAGGCTGACCTGCCAATGGAATCTGTGGGGTCTGCATGTGATTTTTCATCTGCTACGGGTGCAATTCCAAGCGCAGGGACGCCCATTTGTTGAGGCATGTCACTTGAATTCGAAGCTTCGTGATTTTCTACTGAATTATCATCACCTATACTTTTTCGTCTAAATCTTTTTCTTTTCCTTGATGTGGGACTTTGGGAACCTTCCCTGTAAAAATAACGAGAATAATAATTTTATATTCTCAACGAATGACGAATGAAAAATTCCAACGTTCTTACCTAGAGGACAAACCCTTCGGTATTTGAGGACTGGCAGAGTCTTCAGGTAAATCCCCCAGGGAACCTTGCGACACACCCTGCCTAGGAACTTTGTTCTTTTCTATCGTAAGACCGGAAGACGAAATTGGAATGTCGGGCTGTGATGTTTGCGGAACGACCTTTTGTTGCCTAGAATCCGTCTTACTGCTACCACTTGTTTTACTTTCCGATAGACCTTTAATTTGCAGAGACTCGGCAGCTTTAAGGAGTGCTGCCAATTGGTCTTGGGAGATATTTACTTCTCCCCTGTACATATAGTCCATCATTGCTTTTAATTCTTTAAACTTAACATCTTTGAGTATAAAGACAGGATGCTTGTCATAATGTTCACTGAGGAGCCCCTATAACGGAAATATTTCCATTAAACCTCTGAATTGCACAAATTTTATCAAATACTTTGACTTAAATATTAATAGATAATAATAATAATAAACAAGTAGATGTCACATTAGCAAATTAACAGTCGAAATTAATGTAGAAAAGTCAAATAATACTAAATAATTGAATTCAATTTCCTAATTCAAAGATGTATTGCTCCTTTATACACCCCTCCTCCCACATCAGGGTAAAATCCCAGGGCAAGTGCCCTGGAAATCAGCCATCTTGCTTTCTCTGTATTGATTACCAGGAGGAACCAGGAGGGGGTTTGGGCTTTCAGTCTCCCTGCCTCTCTGGCTTCTGCCCAGGCCACATTCAACAAGAGCAGCCATCTTGTTTCAATTTGAGGTTCCCCCCTTTTAGCTTGAATTCCAAAATTTCTTACAATTCGAAGTACGATGAATAAATGAAAAAGATACATCAATACCAAAAAAAAGGCCTAAATTTTAAATAACCAATGTCTTTGATACTCTCGATCTGATCTCGATCGAATTTTTTTTCTATTTATCAGCAAACTAAATAGCAGTTATACTTCGTATATGAGAATCAATACATAAGGTGTTCAATCTCTTAACAAGAAAAAATTCAAGACCATGAAACAATCTTAAATTCAACCAAGCCTTATTAACCAAGTACGAGTATTGGATGTAATACAATGTAATTGACAAAATACAAACAATAATAATAATAATTTAAATAATAATAATAAAATTAATCGCGTAATGGCAATAATAATGAGATAAAAACGATATTGAAAGTAAAATATTCGCAAGATTCACTCACCTCAAAATAAGGACTGCACGCAGACAGAACTACCTTATGGGCTTTCAGGTATTTCCCCTCAGCTGCCAATGTGCAGTCGACAAGCGTCCCGCTTTCGAGAAGCGTGTCGAAGTTCTGGATCAATGTACTCTGATGATTATTCCATCTAAGGCAGAACTGCTGGTCGTCTTCCATTCTTTCTGGCTTCGTTCCCTCGTTACTGAACAAGGAAGGAAATATTCAGGATAATGATGAACCAAATAAATCCGTTTGTCCGTTCAAGATGATCGACCGTGCT
The DNA here is from genome assembly GCF_011952255.1 of Bombus vosnesenskii. NCBI lineage: Eukaryota > Metazoa > Arthropoda > Insecta > Hymenoptera > Apidae > Bombus > Bombus vosnesenskii. The sequence goes on from NW_022883055.1 coordinate 1,066,076, forward strand.
TAATGCTATCTAATTATGTTGTGTTGAATTAACACGAACATCGAGGCGGATGATTTGGAAATAAAAGGCGAGACCAATGATATCTATTACTCCGGTTGATATGTGTAACCACGATAAAAGCTCCGCGAGGAAGCAGCAAAGCTTCCAAAATGGCCGTACGGTGCAAGCGCGTCGGTCGAATTGGTCTTCTGGCCTTTTCCTTTGTGCGTGTTCTCATAACGGTAATGGACGATTTGGTGGGGATGATGCAGAAGGACGCGCAAGCACTACGCATGCGCAGCTGCGCCCGACCTGCGCATTTAACTTGCGCACTAGTTCGAGGCCCCTGGAATTCAGGGACGTCTGCTGGATATTCAGTACCCTAACGATAATATCAAATTTCGAAAAAACTCCGCATTAAACCAGTTGTAATGAAAATAACTAATGATACGATGATCGACATAACAAACTGTATATCAGAAGATACTGTTAGAATAAAACTGGGAAAATAAAAAAGGCTATATTATCCCCAATATAAATACATAAATGCCCTAGTATTAGTATCAAAATATTTTGCGAGCGGCGCTGGTTTGTAATTTTTCTATCTTTATTCGTCATGCGACAGCGTATCAAAATTGCATACCATATAAATATATAAACATCACTTGGAACAGTAAAGCACACAAAGTTTGATAGGACCACTGAAGAACCACGATAAAGTTTATCTCTCAGGTAAAAAGGGTAACACAATTTATATACATCCCCGAGGTTTACATCACTAACGCGCAATAAAATGGAAAATCGATTGCTCTCTTCACATGCGCAACGCGTAAATCTCTCAATGGAGGGGATAACATAATGCATAACATAAGTATACAGATACTTGCGCGTAAAGATTAATACGAAATAAAGGGAAGTGCATTCACCACGGCTTACGTCCGATTGCGTAATCTATTTATATTGTTATCTCGTATTGAATGTTACGTCAGATGACGTCGAGCAACATGTGCGAAACAAAAACAAATTGGCGACAGATAATTTTTCAATCGCGAATCGACTACCAACCGGCGAAAATGAACCATACACTTTCCTCATACCGCCACCAGAAACTAGAAGAGGAGAGGAGAGGAAACGTGGTTCGCAATATGGCCGCCCGCGAGGTCGCGCCCGGACAAAATGGCGATAGAGGAAAAGTTCACAAGAAGAAACAAGATTTCAGATCGATATCCGCTATTCGAATTTCCCGTTAAAGCATCGTCTGGACGAAAACATCAAAATCGCAAACACTTGCTCCACTGGGAAATTTGTTTTGACCGGTAACTAAGCAAAAACGATGTTTTCTTAAAAGTACGGAGAGGATCCGCCCGCGCCATGTCACCCCACAAGAAGATTTCCCGAAATTTTCTAAAGATTTTCACCGAAATCGAAAATAAATAATTGACTACTTGTTATAACACTCACCTAATATGGAATATAAAACAATCTAATATCACAGCAACGGGATGGGTGATAAGTGAAAATAAACTGCGTAAGCGTCCGAACTCGGCGTGCGCCTCAAGCGCTGCCCTTTACAACAATGGCGTAGCCGACTGCCTACTTGGTTGCCTCTATGCCGGCCGTCAGAGAGCGCAGGCTTCTCCGGAAGAGGGAACAAGAGAAGAAAAAACGCGAACGAAACTAACGAGCATGCGCTCTACTCTTACAACCTATCACGATCTTTGCCGTGATTGGAAACTACAGCCAGAGGACGCTAACCGACAAAATACTTGCTTTTTTTATTTTCACTTAACAGTTTACACAAACATTAGACGTTTGACATAATGTTCAAGCTACCAGGAAAAAATATCACAGATTACAATTCTGTTCTGACAGACATGTTCCTTTTTATTTGAAAAGTCAATGGAAAAATGTTTGACACAATAATACAACAAAATTGTTTTATATTAAAACAAACATCACGGAAATCACACACACTGTTTAAATCTGCAGTGCATAATTTATGTATGACATTATGCAGTTATATCATTTGATATAAAGCAGCAAGAAAGAAATATATGTCAGTTGCGAATGACTGATCGATAGAAAACGAGATGTGAACGAGATGTTTGAATTAGAAAATTTGCTTAATATATTCAAGTATAATGATTTATTCATCATTAGAACGATAGGAATGACGCGTAATTAAAATTCATGAATGAATGATAAAAATCATAAAGTATTTTGTGTGTACGTCATCCGGCCCTGGACCACAACCTAGCACGCGTAACGTAATGGCCGACTTTATACACTTGACCGAGGCAAAATGGCGAAAACCGTACAAAAATACATGAAAAATGATAGCGATTGCATTCGAATTAGCAGATAGTTCATATAAATCGCAAACGAAATATTCCCATCATGATATTCCAAACACCACACACACACTCTTCCAAGATCACGCGTGTATGACGAAGATACTTAGGTACTGCCCATCGGTTTAACAGCGCGACCTGATTTTTTATCAACTTTTTAGGACGATAAACTTGCCCGAAATTGAATATACAATTGAAACATAAATCAACGGATATGTATACAAATTACTCACCTATATTGGCACAATCTAAATATCACAAGAGGAAAACTTGGAAAAAAACTACACGTCTTGTCCTCAGCGTACACTATCCGAGCGCCGTGGCTTCTTTTTACACAATGGCCGTACTTCTACGCGTAACGATCGACCCGCTCTGCGAGGGGATAGCCGGGATGCTCGGAAACAGTGTGCTTCTTATGGGGAGACGCGGCGCAGAGAATTCAACTCAGTGTTGTGCGCATCAAGCTACGAATAGTGGGGTAAAGAGAACGGCCGGTTAACACAGGACCGTCGAAAGACTCTTAGAACCTTGTGATCACTTTCGTACAAAAAAAGATTGATAAATATAAGCGAAAAAGCTTATCGATCAAATAATTGTTGATTCTTTTTTTATAGAAGAATAAATTTGAAAATACATGCTCTATGCCGAAATTTTCCATAGATATGATATATAAACGTATAGGAACAGCGAAGTCCTGTAGTAACAACCGTTTGCAACGTTACAATATACGATACGCGTTGAGATTTGACGCAGTGATCATCATTTTCTATTAGATAAACGATTTTCAAAAAATAATGATTAGAGTTAGGATAAAGAAATTGACAAGTTGTAAAGAAGAAAGTTGATACAATCCTGATTTTTGCCGGTTGAACATTATAGCAATTCGTGGTGGTGGAAGGGGTTTGCGTGAAGGTAGTGGGGAGAAAGGCAGATTTCCGTTCAGGGGCGCGTTTACGGCGGCGTAGCGCAGCCGGCGGGAGAGGCGAAAGGCGACGCGGGAGAAGTGGAAAGCCGGGAAGAGTGAGCCGACGAAGGGAAGAATCGGGGTCCACAACAAAATCGCTTAATCGCTTTGCGCCACCGTCCGCAACGGAACACGGGTCGTCCGCCGCCATCACGGTGCCCCCTAGTGTGCATTTATGTCTTTCTCTTTTTCCATCTTTCTCCGTGATTCGCTACGCCACTTCGTGTCGCGACGTTTTCACGGGCAAACGGAGAGTGACAACTGGCAGTCGTCAGCGCAGTACGTGCTTTACGCGACGACTGACAATAGTCCGTGTGTCATCGCGTGAACACGCGTTTTCTGAAAATTCTTCGTAAGACATCTTTCTGCGCGGAGTTCTCTATACCAAGTGTCATAACTATAGCAAAAGTGAGTGTCTTCTGCGAACCTTGGCACGGAGTTGCCAAACATCAGCCAAACTTTAGTTCCAGTGGTGATATTATTCGCGGGCCAGGTCATGGTAAGGTAAGAGCAATTATAAATTTCTATACTACGACCTTTTTTAGCCTGTTCACTCTTATTCATTACATCTCACGATCGCATCTTAATTATTCCTTTTGTTCGAGAACAAACGCATAAATATACACATTAAAATTCTACTAGTTTCATGTCGCTACTTGTTATTCCGACATATCGCGTGTATACATGCGTTACTGAAATGTATTGAAAGATATATTGGCTCTGCGAATAAGAATCTGTAAACGATAGCCGTATAGAGAATTGGGTGTGAAAATTCTGTCGATCTTCCATAAGCGACATTTTATATCGGATATATGGCTCGCGCGTATTGTTTTGACTTTCATCCGCTTCACCTATAGTCCCAAACAGCTGGTCAATTCGGTGTGCGTACTTGTATAGGTGTGCGTGGCAATGATCCACGACGTTTAACGACCTGTCGCATTCGGAAAGACGAATTACACGTCCCTCCACGCGCGCCTCGTGTCTTCTCTCCATGAGGATTTGGAACAGTTGCCGCGTGCACGTTCGAATCGCTGTCGCCGATTACGGTAGGTCACGTGCACGATAACTGTCCAATAATCAACGATTACGTATGCGCAGGAAACACTTATTTAATGTTTGCGCGTACTCTGTAGCCATATACGAAGGAAAACACAACTAGTATCATGTCTTGGTGCAAAATTACTCGTAAAACGTAAATCGTGCACCAATAATTACTTTTCGCAAATCTTTCGCACGAACTTTCTTTCCCTATTTCCCTCTGTTCCTGTTTCATTTTTCATCTTTCATTAATTTTATTTTTCGCTTACAGAAAATATTAGGCGTATATTTTCTATGATAGGATACTCTTGGGTAAAGAATATACAGCAGTATTTATTATCCATAATATACCGCACTGTGAGCTTGAAACGATGGTCACATTTCTACGATAATTGTATTCTATAACAACGATACGTTTTTCGTTGACTGTTTCCAATAGATCAAAATAGGCTACGATAAAGGTACGGGGTGAAAGGAAACGTAACTTTACGCATTTATACGAGCTGAAATTATTTAATAAATCATTGATAAAACAATTGGAAGAATCGTTAATAAGCATGTATAATCATTAGTAAGGTGCACTGTATGCATCTGAGATTTTCTCCGTGATCGTGCGGCAAGCAACGGTTTACCCATACATTGTACCAGCGGTACCGATGATAAAGAGAAATGCTGCCTAGAAAGCAGGTCTTGACTGAATCTAGGCCACCCTGATGGCGCGTACACATTCTCCACAATTTTACTGTTCCTTCTCTCGGCCTTGCCGCGTTCGTATCTACCGGGAGAACCGCGTATATTTTCTCTTCTCTTCTCATCTATTTCTTCTTCTCGTCGCCTTTCAATCTCTCCCATCCTCCTGCTAATCTCCCTCTCTCTCTCTCTTACTCCCCCCCCCCCTTTCTCCATTTTTTCTTATAACGATCCAAGACTCGAGTTTCAGACGCCGTACGCGACTATAACTATAAGGGATAATGTTAGTAAGTGCATTTATAAACTTGTAAAATTCAAGCTTACGTTTAACAAACAGCAAATACGCACGAAGAGTCATTTAGTTTTTTAATATGCGGTGTATACTTGCAGCGACAATAAGGTTTCTCGATAAAGGGCTAAAGATCAAGAGGAAAGGGAAGTACAAGAGTTATAATTTCAAGTCGTACTATCTCTAAAAGAAAACTACGATGAGATCAACTATTTTCTCAAGAGCCCCAAGCGGAATCGCGTGTATATGACTGACAGTGGGGCGATCGAGAGCGACCTAGAAAGGTTTCAAAAGACATTTTCCCGTTCACCCACGTATAAAGTATAAAGCTGCCCTCTCACCGCAAAAGCATAGAGCCACATAACGTGAAATCTCGTATAATAATTGAGATAGTAAAAGAGAAAGAGAGAGAGGAAGCAGAGAGACGAACGGAAAAAATTCTGTACAAGTGTTAAGAACACAGGCATAGAGATAGATGTAATGTTGATATAAAAGATAGAGACAGAAATAATGAAAGGTGATGGACGCAAAGAAACAGGAAAAAAAGAGAACTCAGGTGAATGTATGTTCCTCCGGATAGAATATACTGTATATACATGTATATGTACGTACAGACGAACATATACTCGTATTCGTACGCGTTTGTGTGCACCGCTGTACGCGCGCGCATAGGAACAACGGAAAGTACGGAGCATAATACGGAGAAAACGCTGGTAAAAGGAAAGAGGCCCCTCTGCCTGCCTTTCCAATCGAATCGAACGCCCCTCTCGCCTTTGTCATTTTCTCTTTGTCCTCGTTTTGGGCTCGCCGTTCTCTCGAAGAGCTCTCTCCCCTTTTTCCTCTCTTTTTCCTTCCGTCTCTCTTTTCCTTTCGCGTCGCTGCTTTACTCCTTTTCGGTCTCTTTATCTTCTACGATACCTGCATATAGCCAAATTCACGCGAAACAACCAACAACTTGGCCATTCTTTCCATTCGATGGCTACTTTTGTTTTCCATTCTGCTTCTCCTTCTCCTTCTCCTTCTCCTTCTTCTCCTTCTCCTCTTCCTCTTGCTTCTCCTTCTCTTCCTCCTTCTTCTCCTTCTTCTTCCTCGTGTTTGTCTTTCTCCTCCGTTTTGCATTCCTTCTCTTTTTGATCCGTGGCAAGCAGCTTTGTCGCATCGAGAAAGAGACGAGCGCGAGAAGATGGAATAGAGACGAACGAAGGTAGAAGGAGATGACAAGACAAGAAATTTCTCTTGCTTCGCTCGGCTTTGTCCAGTTTCTCTCTTCACCCTCTGGCTTCTCACAAAGCATCCTGTCTACCACCCTAACCTCTCTTTTCTTTCTTTCCTGCGTTTCGATCTGCCTCTACCCATCTTTTCCTTTTCCTCTCCGCCTCCTTGCCGTATTCCCCTTCTTCGATAACCTTCTTCGTCGCCACCACTTCCAGCTCTACATCCACTTCCACCTCCACTTTACCTCTTTTTCCTTCTCTACAGTCTTGCTCGTTCGTCGTCGTCGCCGTCGTTGCGTCGTTGCCGTTGTCGTTGTCGTTGTCGTTGTTATTGTTGTCGTTGTTGTCGCTACTGTCACAGTCACCGTCACTGCCACTACCAGCGTGATGACGCGCTAGCGCTGCCGTTGTCTCCTCTTTCGTTGCCTCTTATTCTACTGCTCAAAACTGATCTTTTGCACTGGCAACCCTCTTGCTTCTCTCCCTCCATTCTATATCCTTCGTTCCTCATTCTGCTGTCCTTATGTACACACGTATATATATTCTGTTGCTTTAAAATTAAGCAAGAAGAAAAGAAGAAGATGGTAGAGAAAGAAAAAGCGAGAGGGAGAAAGAGAACTGTGTTTATCGATTATTTCGCGTTTTTGCTCACGAGTTATTTACATGAAAGTCTATACAGACCGATTAAACTTTTACGTAAGTACGCAAGCGTTAAATGTTTTTTAAACAGCTTTATTGCTAACGTCACAATAATAACTGTTATTTAAACGAACGAAAGAATGCAAAAGGGCTGACATCTCTGCGTGAATGGAAATAATATTATCATTATTATTATTCGCGTATCGATGTAACTTCAAAGCTTTTGAACTAGAAAACATATAAAAGCAGAAATTTCAAATCATCCCTATCTATATTTGTCCGCGTCCTAAACGCAGAGTCACGTCATAAACTTCCTGTTTCATTGGAAAACAGTTTAAACGTGCAGTATACATGCGTCCGAAAAATATCGTATCGCTCGATCGTTAATCGCGTTTAAACGATCGTTCGTACAGCCGATTCCGCGTCTGACTCATTGTCAATTGTATGCTATCCTTTCTCTTGCTCCTTCAGCCTTCCTCCTTCTCTTTTCCTCTTCTTTCCCTTATTCTTTTTTCGCTCTCCTGTCCTCGCGCTCTCCTGCCTCATCGTTCATTTTGTCCCTCTCTCTATTGCTGTCTCAAAAAAGCAGTTTTGCCTCTTCTCCTTCTTTCTCTGGCAAACCTTTTCCCTGCTGCTCTTCCTCATTCTCTATCTCCCCTTAGATTCTCGCTCGCGTTCCCCTTATCTCCGGAGTTTCTCATTGTCTGAAAGGGCCATCTGTCCCCCGGCTTTTTCATCCTCCGCTTTCATCCCTCCGCTGTACACGAGCACACAAAGAGACTCTCTTATCCGCTGTTCACCACCCTCTCTTCACCCTTTCTCCAACTCCCTTCTTCTTCGTTGCTTCCGTTCGGCCGACTACTCCTGCGCATCCTCGTTACTCCTTTCTCTTTCCTCGAAACTTTACCAGGTTCCTTCGTCGGCTAACCAGTATCTATTGATAATTATCGCGAGACAGACAAACAACGTTCAGGTTAAAATAGCAGGCACGTTGGAAATGTAAATTGGAAATTTTGCAATGGAAACGGCATCGATATGTCAAAGGACAGAAAATATCGCGACGAAAGAAGAATGTTTTTCGTTTGTGACGCGATGATGGTTCCTCGACGGTGGAAGAATCGAGCGAACAAGAAAAAAATTGTGCACCCTCGTTGTAAGGAAGAAGAGATCCCTCTGGGCAAGCCACGTGCGACCTTGGACAAGTCCACGTCACCCTCTTACGTTGCACCCTTCGAAGGGACGCAACCCTGATCACGTGGATCCCGGGGGTGGTTTCTAACCCTCGTTCATCCTTGTTCTGTGAGAGGAAAATGGAAAGAGAAGGTGTACAGCGATACGTAAGAACGCGCAAAGCCTCGATCGAAAAACAGTTTGCAAGGAAAAACCTAACGATTAGAAGAGACGCACGATTCGTCTAATATGCAAATTTCCTTTGGTAGAGTCAGCTTTCGTCGAACAGATATTTTTTCAGATTAGAAACGTTAAAGGACGATGAAAAGCAGCTCGTGCATATCGGGCATTTTTCTTTTCTCTTTTCTTGCGCATCTCCACGTGTCAATTCTTCCGCTCTCATTCGGTTCCAGTGAAATTGGCGTTTCCGGGTCTGTCTACTCCCTCCATGTCTCCGCAGCTCGTTCTTCCTCCTCTCTCTTTACCTTTTCTTCGAAAACGGCATCGGAGGGTAATGGCGGGGATGTAAAAGCGGTAGGAAGAACGGAGACAACGTAGCCAGCACTATATATACGACTGCTCTTTCAAGTGGTAGGGCGAAGGGGAACAGGTGAGAGGCCGAGAGAGCCCGGTTCTCTCGGAAAGGTGAACGGAGAGAAACGAAGAAACGAAGGGCATTTGGAATGCGGTACTGTTATGCCTTACGGTACAGACAGGACGGAAATTAGGACTGCTTCGACTCGTTGACCACTGCTCGTTATTTACTTCGTTCGTACATCGATTCTCTCTTTATCTCTTCTTGCTTTCGTTCGTTCTATTCGCACAAGAGTCGGTGAGAGAACGACGCCAATGTCCACTCGATTCTAGCGAAACTCGGTATTTTATAATGCGTTACGTTTATAATACGTGAAAAGCTAGGTTTTCTGTCTGCGAGATACATCGATTGTAAATGTTACGATAATTCGACAATTTGACGATAAGTCGACATCGTTTCGAACACAAAAACGAACAGGAGCCGCGCGTTATATGGAAAATATAGAAATCTCTAGGGTGTTAGTGGAATGTTGGAAAAGAAAAATTGGTGCTTCCATAGATACGAGAGGTATGAACGTGAAAACGCGCGTTGTTCCTCTTCTCCTGCGTCCTTTCCTGCTCATCAAAACTAGACTTTGTCTAACGCGACTCGTTCGATTTCTCACTATCGATAAGGATAAATGCTATTTTCCTATTCTCGAACACCGCATTCGGCGGAGAAAAGGCAATGCTTTACCTGGCTGCGTTAACGTACCTGTAAAATCCCGTCCCAAACGAGCATCCACGAGGATCAGTTTGAAAATGAAAGAACGTTAAAACGTTTCTAACGAAGGTAGAAAACTGGCAAAGTTGGAAATGATGGCGAGACGTTTGTCGTGTTTCTCAAGGTACAGCAGGGTCATGGTGTAACGCGAAAGAAGATTGGAAATCCGAAAGCGGTAGGCGAGACGTTCGGACATCGGTAACGAATGGCGGTAACGTGGAAAATGTTGGAAATGACGATATGCTTAGGGAAAAGGCAGGTGGGGCGCGAAGAAAAAGAAAGGATGGTAGTGCGGAGAATTCGCCGGTGGCGATGAAAATTTTATTAGTGACGCGTTTTATCGGCCGCTGCTTTTCTACGGAGAAAGAAAGACGAGAATATGGAAGCGAGAAGAGAAGGAAACTGTTCTGGAAGATTTCAGAGTGTTCCCCCTAGAAACGCAGTTCTGACTGGAAGACTAGCCAGGAGGGGAGAAGCCGTTTCCGCTTACGTTTTCCCGGAGAAAGAGCTGGTTGGTCGTCTCGAGAATGACGGTACGACGGTACAGACGCGGACGGTACGATGGGTACGATGGTACGACGAAAGGAAAAAGTCCGAGAAGAGCCGAGGAAGAACGTCGATAACGTTGGAAAAACGTAAAACGCGCACCGACCAGGAGGAAAAGGAAACGCCGCGTGTAGTATAAGGAGAGGAAGAGAGGAGAAAGAGAGAGGGTAGAAGCTTGCCATCGAGCGAACCGAGAAAACGGAGTGCCCGAGCGGTGGAGAGAGAGAGAGCGGAAGAGAGGATAGGATAGGAGAGTTGTGCAGATAGGATAGAAGAGGAGAGGAGAGGAGAGGAGAGGAGAGGAGAAAAAGAGAGAAGGGTGGCGGAGACCGTGGAAGAAAAGGGGCCACGAGAAAATAGCGTCTTCGCCTCGTGGGGAGGGAACGAGGGAACGAGTAAATGGAGCCAACGCGCGGTGAAAGAGGGAACGAGAGACGAGGAGGGTCGAGAAAGGAACGACGAAACGACCGAGGGACGAGGAGGGCCAGAGAAAAGAAAAGAAGGAGATGGAACGAGAACGATACGAGGGTAGAAGAAGAGGGGAGCAGGCGCTCGTCTACTCCACGAATGGCAGAGAGACAGACGGGGAAAAAGAAAGAGGATGGGATCCGAGGGAGGCGAGGTGAAATTGGACACAAAAAGCTCGAAGAAAAATTGAGATGAATCGTGGAAGGGAAGATGGAAGGGAGGATTCTCTGAAAGGGAGAGACCAACGCAGTGTCCTTCTTCGAGACCGCGAAAGAAAGCGCGAACACACGAGGGATGAACGTTCACCGATACGATATATTTATCGCCAATTTTAATAATCGCTAAGCGAGATTCGATCGGCCGCTCTCTGTGTATTTCTGTTCGCGTGCGTGTCTCCATCTGCGACACCCAATATAAGAAGGTAGCTGGCGTTGCTGTTTTTGTTGATCGGTGTTGTTGCTGGTTTCGTTACTGTGACCGCTGCTGGTGCCGCAAATACGTCGATCGTGTAAGTGAACGACGCCGTTGTGCTCTGTCTAACTCTGTGCTTATCTTCTTTCCATCACCGTACCTTTGCTACACCTTCTCGCGAGTGACGCGCGCGCTCTCGTTTACCGTGTCCCGCTCGAGTAGTTTAGCTTCTCTTTACCCTCGTTGCTTCTTTCACGGTCAACGTTTACGCGAAACGGCCGAGTAACTACTCTTTTCTTACGATTTTCCATTTCGTATTCAGCCTGGCTACGAAAATTATATCACGCGGTAATAAAATAACGTTCCTCCGAATGAAAATGTAATTACATACATACGGTCGATATGGCGATAGCGAGAAGGTGCGCAAGTAAAGTATCGTCGATGAAAGTATGCGCGAAAGATCGACCGGCGAGAAAGCGTATTGATCGATTCGATCAGCCGCGAACGGTTGCGATCGATTTCGATCTCTTCCCCACTCTATTTTCGATCCATCCTTTATTTTCCAAACCATCGGCAAGCGTTCAGACATATCGACGATACAGCATAGCACGGCACAGCACGCTTTCCGAACGAGACTGTGCGAGCGCGCGGTCTCACTCCGTTTCTTCGACTCGCATTACATCCGGTTTTCTCTTCATTCGCTCCGCCACTTTGATCGTCTTCCTTCTCTCCTCCTTCCGTCCCTTCTTTCTTTCTTTCTTTCTTCCTTCCTTTCTTCTTTCTTTCCTTCTTTTCTTCTCTTCTTCTCTTCTTCTCTTCTTCTCTTCTTCTCTCCTCCCTCCCTCCCTCCCTCCCTTCCTTCCTTCCTTCCTTCTTTTCTTATTCCCTTCTCCCTCTTGATCGTATCACGCTCCTCGAATGGTTTCGGTCGGATCATGGGATTACGAGAAAACGATGATTTTATAGTACGTTTGAGAATAAATGTCGATCGCGCGAAAGTTTACCACGGTTCGTGGCCAAAGGAAACGATCAAACGATTGCCGATTACGACCAGTGTTTGTTCGTTATCGCTGATTATCGACTCATTTTCGAACGTTACGCGTACCGGTTAACCGAATTTTTAGATATCGTTACGCGTATTCGCGACGCGACTGGCTATCGTATCATCGTGTACGGACGAGTTGGCGCTTAACTTGTCGGGAAACGCGGAAGCAAGAGTATAAGCACGCGCAGAAAACGTTGTTAACGACCAGCGAGCGGAGAAAAAAAAGCGATCAGTAAGTACGCTAGCTACGTTTATTTGTCAACGACTTGCATCTACCACATCCGTGAAAAGAGTTTGAGGCTCTGGATCGTAGAATGGAATGTCCGCTGACGATATTATACCTACGACTTTGGTAAACGCTGAATTTTAATCGATGGGAATGAATTGTATTTGCGAAAGAGCCGAAAACGCAATCCGAGTTACTGTTATCGCGAATGAAATGAGTCGTGTTGGACTGAGACGAGCGGCGTGGTTTCTATGCCATATCAACGCGCGAAGAGAAATCGGTGAACGAAGAATCAGGGGGGAATGAAAGGAGGCGCGAAACGAGTGGAAAGCTTAAAGTTCTCGCGTTATCGGCGCACGTCTAAGCAACTGATAAAAGTCCGTATTCCTACGGATAGATAACGCGGAATGGTCCGTATAAAGAGTCACATAGATAGAGACAGATAAAGCACGGTCCACGGAACAGGTGAATGTTACAAGACAGACCAACGCCCGGCCTTCTTCGTAGCTTTTACAGTGTCGCGTATTCGCACCGATACGTATCGTTTATTTTCTCCGCGAACATCTTCACCGTGTATTACCGGCATTTTTCTCCGTCTTACCGTCTCTTCCTCCTTTCCGTCAAACGAGCGAACGTTGCTGACGTTATCGCGACGAAGCTTCGTGTCGTTCGTCGTACGTCGTTCGTCGCTCGTCGTTCGTCGATGCTTTATTCTCGATCCTCGATCCTCTACACGCGAGCCTCGATTCTCCATTCTAGATCATCGTTTCCATCGTTGTTCACGTTGTCGTCGTTGGTCAAACCGCGAAAGTGTTTCTCCATATCGTTGCACCGCGAAAACAGCGACTGGTTGTGCACTGTCCGCTGCCGCTACCAACAGTTGGCTTCTTCTCTTTCCGATCGGTCTTTATTTTCCTTGACTCATCCGCCTCCGTTCCCTTCGACCACTCGCGCTCCATTCGTTCCACTCTTCGATCCTCTTACCGATCTCTATCTATCTTTCTTATTCTCTTCTCCACCGGTTTCTCGCTATCTCTTTATTTTCTCAGCCACCGCAAATACGATCTCGACCGAACGATCTCCGCGCCGCCGATACTGTGCCGGAAAGGAGAACGAATATTTCATGGAGACGGATCGTTATTGGGGCGTGCACTACAGGTACTGTCCCCTTTTACGGATCGATTTGAAGGAAGGAAGAAGAGCATCGTTACGACATATGCAACAGCTCGACCCATCGCTTGCGATTTACGATAAATCGACGAAACAATTGGTTCACGATCAAAAAACTAACAAGTGATCGTTCCTTTACTGTTTTTGTTGCAGCGGCGGCATGGCCGGGCAGCACTACTGCCTGCGCTGGAATAACTATCAGTCGAACATGACGTCCGTTTTCCACCAACTACTTCAGACGGAAGCTTTCGTCGATGTTACCTTAGCATGCAACGAAGCTTCTTTAAAGGCACACAAGGTAAGCGAATCACGACCGACGGTCGGTCTAATCCAAATTAGATTCGTATGATCGATAATCCTCCTACCGATTCTTCCTCGCCAATCCTCGCTCGATTGTAATCGATATACATACCTATGGCGCACGACGTTGCGGGCCGCTCGTCGCGTCACGTCGTGTCGTTTCATTTCACCATGGCTCCAGGTCGATGCACCGATTTTCCTCTACCTACCTTATTGATCGTTCGATACAACTCCTTCTGTTTGCGCAGGTGGTACTATCGGCGTGCAGTTCCTACTTTCAAAAGCTTCTACTTTCAAATCCCTGCAAACATCCGACAATCATTATGCCCCAAGATGTGTGCTTCAATGATCTCAAGTTCATTATAGAATTCGTCTATAGAGGAGAGATCGACGTTTCGCAAGCGGAACTTCAGGTAAGAACCACTGCACTTTGTTATACTCTGATCAACTATATATCTTAACCCTGGACATGTTTTACCGTTCTATTTTTCTTTCTTCTGTTTTCTGTGTCTCCTTCCTTTTTCTCATTTTATCCGTTAAAACAATGGCGTTGCGATCGCGCAACAGTGCGCGAAATTACGTTAGACGAACAAAGGCAATTCCGACTTCGCAGTTTCGATCGCGTATACGCACTTTGTAAAGGGACGAATAAAAATCGGAAAACAGAGTTTTAGCGGCACGAACAAACGTTGACTATACTTTGCGTCGCGCGAATAACCGCGCCATACCGTGCAACCATGTCATAAGCCCTTCTAACGTCGCATTGTTTAGACCTCTTGACTCGACGTCAAGACGTCTATAAACGACGAGACGTTCGAAACTTTCTCTTTCCCCTCTACATTGTTTCGTATCTCTGGTATACGAGCACGACCTTTACAGACCTTTTTATCGACGACGGCGACAGTTGAGCCACGCGCCAAGCATCGGCTCTACACATCCGTCGGAAGTTAACCCATTGCCATCGACACCAACTTTGAATAGTTTCGCGATACGGATTCCTAACTTACCGATCAGGATTCGTTTCCTCTTCTCGTTTTTGCTGCAGTCATCTGCAAACCGGTTGTCGATAGTGTAGATTTTCTGCATTTTTCAAATGGCGCGATTGCATCTTTCTGCACGCGTTAACTACGGACCTCTCTATCGGTCGTTCGTATATCGTGTATTCTTTCTGCATTTCCCGTTTCTCGTTTCCTATTTCCCGATTCATGTTTTGTCGTTCTTTATTTCCCATTTCCCATTCTTTATTCCTATTAAGACCTGTTATAAATAGCTGTAATGTTATCATAATCTCAGAAATAGCGAGTGTCCCGTTCATCGTACTTTGATCTTATATCTTATTCGTAATTTCAGACTTCCGTTAAGGTTGAATCACCGTTCGATGAATTTAAGAACGTTATTTGTCGATACCGATTATTAATTTGCTAATAGTACCGATACTCGTCAATGATACAATCAGTTTCGAGAGCTTCCCCTTCGGCTATTATTATCTAGTCTCTTTGTATTTGTTCCTAATGTACGATCAAGATAGTTGGCTAAACGTTTAAATCGAACTGGCACGCCGTGCGTCGACGAGTCAAATTTAAATTGTCGGAAAAAAGGTCACGTATCGCATCGTCACTTGTCACGAAGTAAGCAACTTCCCACCTTTTACAAGAAGACTGAAAAAATACAACGATCCCCAATTACTAGGGGAAGTAGTTTGCTGTTCTTCGTGCTTTTCATCGTCTTAGATCTCCGTGGTGGCACAATTCGTAGCCTATGCACTGTTCGGTAGCGAAAATATCTTGCATGAGATCTATCTACTGTATTTTCACTAGTGTCTCCGTCGTGTCCGTGTTACTCTTAACCTCCTTTTCCTGATACCTGATTATTTGTTGTTCTTGCTACATGTGTATTAGAGAGTTTCGTGTTAGCCTTTCATTGCTTTTTCGTTGCTCGATATTCTTTTATCGTTATTATTATTTTTTGTTTGCTAAAGTTTCTCGCCTCCAAAATCCGACACCACCGTGTTAGTATTGTTTTCTCAGATATAAAAATTATACTAGATTCTAACCTCACTTGTGGAAAATATTATAACCGAAGGAAAATTCACGATCGGATAAATTATAATTCTAACAACTGATCCAAGATGGGTATTGTTACATTAACGGGTGGTCAGAAGTATCGAGCACGGTCTTTCGACCACCGTATGTATTACATGGGAAGGAACCCATGGTTTCTACGAGACTGTTGATTCTTATCATAAGTAGAATACGATACCACGAAACAAACATCTGGCCTCGAATTCAAAGGACAAGGTTAATTTTACGTCAGATCTTTTTCACAGATCTGCACCGACCCGGAGGTGTAGAAAATGTCTATGATAGTCAAGATAAAATTACTTCTCACCCTATATATACGTACGCGTGTACCTACCAGCACGCATTAGATCGCCAATTGCTTTGGGTTTTGTATC